>NC_138369.1:87107586-87145568 GCF_054177405.1 Leptonychotes weddellii
TGCAACAACATGGTTGGAACTAGAGGGTATTATGCTGAGCTTAATAAGTCAATCAGAGAAAGACATGTATCATATGATCTCACTGATATGAGGAATTCTTAATCCCAGGAAACAAACTGAGGGTTGCTGGAGTGGTGGGGGTTGGGAGGGATGGGGTGGCTGGGTGATAGACATTGGGGAGGGTATGTGCTATGGTGAGCGCTGTGAATTGTGTAAGACTGTTAAATCACAGACCTGTACCTCTGTACCTCTGAAACAAATAATGTTATTAAAAAATGTTAAAAATTTAAAAAAACGTTAAAAAAAAAAAAGAAGAAAGTAGGAAGGGAAAACTAAAGGTGGGGAAATCGGAGGGGGAGATGAACCATGAGAGACAATGGACTCTAAAAAACAAACTGAGGGTTCTAGAGGGGAGGGGGTGGGGGGATGGGTTAGCCTGGTGATGGGTATTCAAGAGGGCACGTTCTGCGTGGAGCACTGGATGTTATACGCAAACAATGAATCATGGAACACTACATCAAAAACTAATGATGTAATGTATGGTGATTAACATAACAATAAAATTAAATTTAAAAAGTATAAAAAATAAATAAAAAACACCATTTACAATTGTATCAAAAAGAATAAAATACCTAGGAATAAGCTTAATCAGGGATGTGAAAGACCTGTACTCTGAAAACTATAAAATATCAATGAAAGAAATTGAAGATGATACAAACAAATGAAAAGATATTCCATGTTTGTGGGTTGAAAGCATTAATACCGTTAAAATTCACACATTACCCAAAACAAACTATAGATGAATGCAATCCTTATCAAATGCCAACTGCATTTTTTACAGAACTAGAACAAATAATCCTAAAATTCATATGGAAGCACAAAAAATACAGAATAGCCAAAGCAATCCTGAGAAAGTAGAACAAAGCTGGAAATAAAACAGTACCAGGTTTCAGAATATATTACTTATCTGTAGAAATCAAAACAGTATGGTACTAGCATAAAAACAGACACATAGATCAATAGAACAGGATACAGAGCCAAGACATTAATGAATGAATATATGGTCAGTTAATCTCTGACAAAGTATGTGAGAATATACAATGAGGAAAAGACAGTATCTTCAATTAAGGGTATTGGGAAAACTAGACAGCTACATGTAAAATAATGAAACTGGAACATCTTTTAGCACCATATGCAAAAATAAGTCTTTAATCCATTTTCAGTTTAAATGTGAGACCTGGAACCACAGAATTCTAGAAAAGAGCATAGGGAGTATTTCTTTGAAATAGGCCATAGCAACATTTTTATAGATATGTCTCCTTGGTCAAGGGAAACAAAAACAAAAACTATTGGGACTATATCAAAATAAAAAGCTTTTGCACAGCAAAGGAAACCATAAAAAAAAAAAAAAGGCAACCTACTGAATGGGGGAAGATATTTGAAAATGATATATCCAATAAGGGGCTAATATCCACAATATATAAAGGGACTATACAACAACACTAAAAAAAAAAATCTAAAAAAAAAAAATGGGCAAATCCTGAATAGACATTTTTCCAAAAAGACATACAGATGGCCAACAGATACATGAAAATATTCTCAACATCACTAATTGTCAGGCAAACACAAATGGAGACCAAAATGAGATATCACTGTATACCATTTAGAATGGCTAATATCAAAAATGACAAGAAATAACAAGTACTGACTAGGATGTAGAGAAAAAGGAACCTTTGTGCACTGTTGGTGGGAATGTAAATTATTACAGCCACTGTGGAAAACAGTACGGAGTTTCCTCAAAAAATTAAAAATAGAAATACCATGTGGTCCAGTAATTCCACTACTGGGTGTTTACCCAAAGAAAATGAAACACTAATTTGAAAAGTTATATGCTCTTGTATGTTTATTGCAACATCATTTACAATTGCCAAGATATGGAAGTAATCTAAGTGTCCATCAATAGATGAATACATAGAGCAATGTGGCATATATATAAACACAACATAGTACTACACAGCCACAAAAATGGATGAGATCATGCCATTTGAGATAACACGGATGGATCTAGAGGGTATTATGCTAAGTGCAATGAGTCAGGGAAAACAAATACTATATGATTCTACACATAAGAGGAATCTAAAAAAATAATGAACAAAAAGCAGAATCGGAACTTCTGGGGAAGATGGCAGAGTAGGAGGGTCCTAAGAGCAACTTGTCCCAAGGATATGCCTAAATAACACCAAGAGCAGTGTAAATAACCTCGAAAATGACACAAAGACTGGCAAACATACTGTCCACAGCTATATGTAGAGAAAAGGGCATATTGAAAAGACTAGGAAGGGCAGACAAATGGTCAGGAACCAAGATGACCCACAGGCCTGTTCACAGGAGGGAGGGA
The DNA here is from genome assembly GCF_054177405.1 of Leptonychotes weddellii. NCBI lineage: Eukaryota > Metazoa > Chordata > Mammalia > Carnivora > Phocidae > Leptonychotes > Leptonychotes weddellii. The sequence continues at coordinate 87,109,985 of NC_138369.1, forward strand.
AACCACAGTAATGGTGATGTGAAAGGAAAAGACCCACACCAGCCACCCTCAATATGTGGACCCTGCACTGGGAAGACGAATCTCCACAATATTTGCCTTGAAAACCAGAGGAGCTTAACTTCACAAAATCTTACAGTCAGTGGGGCTTAACACCTGTAACTTTAAAAATCAGTAGGCTGTACTCTGGGAGAGGTGGAGGGCAATAGGAAACTGAGTCTCCACCCTGAAAGAGACAGGATAACAAACAGTCCCATGGAAATACAGCATAGAAGCAGCAGTTTGAAAAGTGCCTGGGGTTTAAAGGAAGACTTAATTGCTTGTCAGAATGTGTCCTGGAGGGGCAGGGAATTTTAGGAGATGTCTCCAAGAACAAAAGAACTGGTAGAATGATCTCCCTCCTCTACGTCCCAGCCTGTTTATAGGAACACATGAGGGACCACCACAGCATATACACAGTCTTAACTGGCTAACAATGCACCCCGCCCCTGTGTTCTCCTATAGACCGATGCCCTCCATCCTTGCCTCAGGAGAAATCTATCCAAAGTCACTCCACAAATGTGGCAGTGTGCAAGCAGCTCTGACAAAGGCCAGCACCACTCCAAAGTGACTCTCGCCCCAGGGAGAGGGGAAAATAACCACATACAAAACAGTTTGACTGTGATCTGAGCAGTGGGCTTGGGGAAGACATATGGTCTAAGGCCCCACCCACCAGTGAAAGCTTCTCAGGGAAGAACTCAGGGAAAGTGCCCCGCAGTTTGGTGCTACCGCATCTTTGGCAAATGCCTGGTCTGATTCAACTCAAGCCCAAGGTGGTCCAAGACTGGCCCACTAACACCACAGGTCACAGCCCTGTGACAACCAGCAAAGAGAGCCATTGCAGATAACTGGACTGAAATCAAGTATGCATGCAACACATATAGGAGACACCTGGAAGTGCCAGGTTCTGGTGAACAAGGGACAATGAACTACAGGGCACCACAGGACCTCTTCTTTATAAGGCCACTACTTTCAAGAACAGAAGATGTAGCTTACTTTCCTATCACATAGAAACAAACATAGAGTTAGAGGAATATATCCCAAATGAAAAACAGGACAGAATCACAGCAAGATAGCTAAATGAATGGAGGTAAGTAATATGCCTGATAGAGAATTTAAAGTAATGGTCATAGAGATACTCACTGAAATGGAAGACCTCAGTGAGACCCTCAATAATGAGATAGGAAACATTAAAATAACTAGAGATTGGGGCGCCTGGGTGGCTCAGTTGGTTAAGCGGCTGCCTTCAGCTCAGGTCATGATCCTGGGTCCTGGGATCAAGCCCCGCACCGGGGTCCCTGCTCGGCAGGGAGCCTGCTTCTCCCTCTTCCTCTGACTGCCTCTCTGCCTACTTGTTCTCTCTATCTCTCTGTCAAAAAAATAAATAAAAATCTTAAAAAAAATAACCAGAGATTAAGAATTCAATAACTGAAATTAAAAATACACTGGAGGAAATAAATAGTAAATTAGAGGAAGCAGAAGAATAGATCAGCAACCTGGAAGACAAGGTAATGAAAGCAATCAAGATGAACAGAGGAAAAAGAACAATAAACAATTGGACAACCTAGAAGAAATGGATAAATTCCTAAAAACATATAACATCTCAAAACTGAATCAGAAAGAAACATATAATCTGAACAGATGATAACCATCAATGAAATTGAATCCGTTATAAAACAAACAAACAAGAAACTACCAACAAATCAAAGTCCAGGACCAGAGAACTTCACGGTTGATTTTTACCAAAAATTTAAAGGAGAGCTAATACCTATTCTTCTCAAACTATTCTTAGAAGAGGAGGTGGGTGGAGGATGGATTAAATAGATGGTGGGGATTAAGGAGTGTATTTGTCCTGATGAACACCAGGTGATGTATGGAATTGTTGAATCACTGTATCCTATACCTGAAACTAAAATAACATTGTATGCTAACTGAAATTAAAAGAAAAATGTAAAAAGTGAAGAAAAAAATACAAGAGGGAGGAAAGCTTCCAAATTCATTCTATGTGGCCAGCAATACCCTGATACCAAAACCAAATAAAAACACTACCAAAAAAAGAGAATTCCAGGCCAGTTTGTCTGATGAACATAGAGGCAAAAATCCCCAACAATACATTAAAAAAAATAAACATTCACCACAATCAAGTAAGATTTATTCCTGGGATTGAAGGGTGGTTTCATATTCACAAATCAATGAATGTGATATATCACATCAACAAGAGAAAGGATAAAAACTATATGATAATTTCAATAAATGCAGAAAAAGGATTTGACAAAGTACAAATCCATTCATGATAAAAACCTCAGGAAAGTAGGTTTAGAAGGAACATACCTCAACATAATAAAGACTATATATGAAATCCCATAGATAACACCATACTCAATGGTGAAAAACCAAGAGCTTTTTCCTGAGATCAGGAACAAGACAAGAATGTCTACTCTCACCACTTTTTTCAACATAGCACTCTAAGTCCTAGATACAGCAAGCAGAGAAGAAAATTAAAGGTAATCATATTGGCAAAGAAGTAGTATAATTTTCAGTACCTGCAAATGGCATATTATATATAGAAAACCTTAAAGACTCCACCACAAAACTACTAGAATTGATAAATGAATTCAGTAAGGTCTCAGCCTACTAAATCAGTGCACAGAAATCCATTGCATTTCTATATGCTAATAATGAAGTAGCAAAAAGAGAGATTAAGAAAACAACCTTATTTACAACACACTGCAAAATAAAATACCTAGGAATAAACTTAATCAAAGAGGTAAAAAACCTGTACTCTGAAAACTATAAAACACTGATGGAAGAAAGTGAAGAAGACATAACAAAGGGAAAGATACTCCATGCTCATGGATTGGAAAAAGAAATATTATTAAAATGTCCATACTACCAAAGAAATCTACAGATTTAAAGCAATCTGTGTCAAAATACCAACAGCATTTTTCACAGAACTAGAATAAACAATCCTAAAATTTGTATGGAACCACAAAAGACCCCAAATAACCAAAACAACCTTGAGAAAGAACAAACCTGGATGTATCACAATCCCAGATTTCCAGAAATACTACAAAGCTATAGTAATAAAAATAGTATGGTACTGGCACAAAAACAAACATCTAGATTGATATAATGGGATAGAGACCCCAGAAGTAAACCTATGATTATACGGTCAACTAACTTTAGACAAAGGAGGCAAGAATATGCAATGGGAAAAAGTCTCTCCAACAAATGGTACTGGGAAAACTAGACAGTTACATGCAAAAGAATGAAACTGGACCACTTTCTTACACCATATACAATAATAAATTCAAAATGTATTAAGGATCAGAATGTGAGACCTGAAACCATAAAAATTCTACAAGAGAGCACAGGCAGTAATTTTTCTGACATCGACCATAATGACATTTTTCTAGATGTCTGCTAAGGCAAAGGAAACAAAAGCAAACAAACTACTGGAACCACATCAAAATTTTTGGCACAGAAAGTGAAACCATCAACAAAAAGACAACCTATTGAATGGGAGAAGATACTTGCAAATGACATATCCATTGTGTTTGTATCCAAAATAAAGAACATATACAACTCAACACCAAAAAACCCCCAAATAATCCAATTAATAAATGTGCAGAAGACACGAACAGACATGTCTCCAAAAAACACATAGATAGCCAACAGACACATGAAAAGATGCTCACCATCACTCATTATCAAGTAAATGCAAATCAAAACCACAATGAAACATCACCTCACACCTGTCAGAATGGGTAAAATTAAAAAGACAAGAAACAAGTGTTGACCAAGAATATGGAGAAAAAGGAATGCTCTTGCACTGTTGGTGGGAATGCAAACTGGTGCAGCCACTGTGGAAAACATAACAGAGTTTCCTCAAAAAATTAGAAGTAGAATTACCCTTTGATCTAGTAATTCTACTATCACATATTTACCCAAAGAGTATTAAAACATAAATTCAAAAAGATATATGCACCCCAGGGATGCCTGGGTGGCTCAGTCAGTTAAGTGACTGACTTGATTTCAGCTCAAGTGATGATTTCAGGGTTGTGAGATCAAGCCCCATGTTGGGTTCCACACTGGGTGGGGAGCCTGCTTAAGATTCTCTCTTATCTCACCCTTTGCCCCTCACACCCTCTCTCTAATAAAACAAAAAATGATGTATACACTCCTATGTTTACTGCAGCATTATTTACAATAGCCACATTATGGATGCTATATGGATATCTATTGATAAATGAGTGGATAAAGATGATGTGATATATATATACACATACATATCATACACACACACACACACACACACACACAGGAATATTATTCAGCCATAATGAGAATGAAATCTTGCCATTTGTAACAACATGGACAGATCCAGAGGGTGTGATGCTAAGTAAAATAACTCTGTCAGAGAACAAGTACCATATGATTTCATTCATGTGGAATTTAAGAAACCAAACAAACAATGAAAAAAAAATGCAAACAGAAAAATAGACTCAAATATAGAGAACAAACTTGTGGTTACCAGAGGGGAGGTGGATGGGGGGATGGGTGTAATAGATGAAGGAGATTAAGAGTATACTTACAGTGATGAGTACTGAGTAGTGTTTAGAACTGTTGAATCACTGTATTGTACACTGAAACTAATATAACACCTGTTAATTATAATGGAACTTTAAAAAAATGCAGAATGAGATCTATAAATACAGAAGCTGATTTCTGGCAGAGGGGAGGATAGTGGGGGTTGAGCAAAACTGGTGAAAAGGAGAGGGAGATACAGGTTTCCAGTTATGGAATGAATAAGTCACAGGAATAAAAGGTACAGAATAAGGAATATAGTCAATGGTATTGTAATAGTGATGTAATGGGACAGATGGTAGCTTCATTTGTGGTAACACAGCATAATGTATAAACTTGTCAAATCACTAAGTTGTACACCTGAAACTAATGTAACATTGGGCGTCATCTATACTCAAATTTTAAAAAATAAAAAAAAAATCAACCTATAAACTTCCAGTTATAAATAAGTCAGAGATGAAACATATTATGTAGGGAATATAGTCAATAATAGTGTAATAATGTATGGTGACGGTGATGTACACCTGAAACTAATATAACATCGTATCTTAATTATATTTCAATAAAAAATCCCATTTCAAAAAAAAATCCACCTAAAATAATCCTTATACCCAAGGGACATATTTTGGGGTGGCAAAAATTTACTTCCCTAGAACAGCTAATAATGGTGTTCCAAGGGAAGAATACATATTTAACCAACAAATGTTCTCACCATTCATTAAGAATAAAGAGGCTGAATAAAGCATATATGCGCAGACAATTAAATTAACTCAAGAGAGGACTTTCTGCCAACAGAAGGGTGAAATACTAAAATTGACTATTAAAGGACAGTGGATCTCTTCCTCTGGAGGGTTTTGTTTTGTTTTGCTTAATATATCTTACCGTATCATACATTCCTGATATACTTAATTCATTATCTCTCTAATATCTGGTTCAGTGTCCCGGCCACTGTCTGATGCCCAATTTTCCAGGATATACTGTCTGTATTCACTTCATTTAATAGGTATCTGTGCCTGTTTTTAATAGGAAAAATTATCAAAAAGTTGAAGCTTTTTGATGTCACCTTTTCAGCTACTTGCTACAGGTCATTGCCAAAGCTTTTCCCCTTATCAAATTGAATCATCCAGTGGCAATAATCTGATTGCATTCAGCATGGTGCCTGCAGAAACATCTTTGCTTTCTGAACTGCTCTACTGTGTTCATCTTTTTTAGATTGCATCCAGTTTCACTAAGGAACTTTGCTACAGGGTTTTATTCAGACTACAAGGGGGGAGAAATAAAAAGAAAAATACCAAAATTGTCTTGAGAGACTTCAATAACATCAGTTTAAATTTGTCATATCTCAAAGTTCATTTTAAAAAAGACCAGTTAAAAGAAAAGTTGACAGGAAGTTGTTTTTCCCATAAGACACAACTTTCTTGGCATGCATAAATCACTGAGCCTTTCTGAATTGTATTTCCACCTAACAAATAAGAATTAAAAATATGTAAGGGAAAGACAGATTATATATACATATATACACACACACATACATATACACACATGTTGTAAAGGGTTCTTCAGATAGAACCCAAATATCTGTAGGCCTCTACAGTATGGAACAGCAATGAATTTATATTAGCTTTTAAACCCTAATCTTACTTACAGCTTCCCCCATCTATACAGGTGTAAGTGATGGGTGGTTAGTTAGAAGCCCAATCCTATTCTTTCCCAAACCCCTTCCCTTCCAGTTACTTTAAGAAAAGTCTCCTTTCTTTTTTCTCTTTCCTCTTCTCTGTGGCTATCTTTAAATATTCCCTCTAGTCATTTTAGTGCTACTAAAACTATATTTTATTTTGGCAGAAATTTAAACCCAGGGTCCCAAACAACTCTGTCCTTTACTCCAGTACCTATACTCTAATACTGCCCATACTCCTCACAAAACCTTTTGTAACAAGAGCAGCTTTATCCTCTCTAGAGACATCTAAAATTTTGTGGTGGCTCTGGAACAGCTCATACCGATTCTCCAGAACCAATTATTCATTTCAGGACTTTTGGGAGCCAATTGTTAAACATAGACATTAATAGAAATTAAACTATATGAACTATAGCAAAATAAGTTACATTGAAAACATGGGCACTGGGGCATCTAGATGGCTCAGTAGGTTAAGCGTCTGCCTTTGGCTCAGATCATGATGCCAGGGTTCTGGGATCGAGCCCCATGTCAGGCTCCCTGCTCAGTAGGGAGTCTGCTTCTCCCTCTCTCTCTGCCCCTCCCCCTGCTTGTTCTCTCTCTCAATTTCTCTGTCAAATAAATAAATAAAATCTTAAAAAAAAAAAAACATAGGCACTGAATACCCAAAATTATTACTTCCTAATAATTTTACTATATTTACTGTTATCCATCCTGTTGTTGTTTGTAGCTATTGCATCTATATGTTACAAATACTATATAATGACATGCTATGTGCATAGTTTCTCAGCCCCACGTTCAATGATATGAGGTCGGTAACTTCAAATCATCCATGGTGAGAGTGGTGTGCTGGTAAATGGTTAACAACCAGTTCTTCAGAAGAAAAAAGATTTGATTTGTAGTTTGTCGGTTGCTGTGGTATAAATATTTCCACAATAGCTAACCAACTTATAAAACTCCTGACTATTTGGCAATTTCCTCTGGTAAACTTGTTGGAGTTGGCTCCACTATAGCATTGAATTTTTGGTGCCAGAAATAATAAAGTCGGCAAACATTGACAATTAGGTTTTTATTGTTTTGTTTTCTGTAGTTTTTATTATCATGATTATTGTTATTATTATTATTATTATTTTGGCTTTTTGAAGGCAATTATTAAACATCTCCCAGCAGAGCATAGTGTCAGATTGAGTTTGTGAGGCCCAGGCTTCTCCTTTTCTGCCTTTGACTCGGGTGGTTTTTAAGACCGGAGACTCTCCTTAAATCCGAGGGAAACAGACCATGCCTCCGTCTGACCTGCAGCCTGTTTTTGCATTGCCCTGGACCTGAGAATGTTTTTTGTTTTGTTTTGACATTTTAAAAGGGTTGTAAAATAAAACAAAGACTATGTGTCAGGGAACTTATGTGGCACATATAGGGGAGCAAAATTTGCCACCCTAAAATGTATGTCTTTGACATGTGGATTATTTTAGGATGATTATTTTTAAGAAACAAAAGACTCAAAAAGTTTTTCTTTTTGCCTCCCTCCTAACTGCCTAAAAGAATCAGAGGACCTGTTCCAGAAGGGAGCTGTCACCATAGATAACTATAGTATAATAGGAATTAGGTATGGTAGTGAGGAACCTAGCAAGGCCTGTTTGATCAAAATCCTCTCTATGTCCCTTTGTTTCTGGATGGCCCAGCAAAAACTTGTTTACAAGCATCCATTCTGTTCTTCCTGTGAATTGCCTTCCTTCCTTTGGAAGCCCCAGACCCCACCCCCATCTCCTTGGTCCAGAATGACATATATATCTCATCTTGCTTGTCTTTGACTCTCTCATGTTTATGTGGATTCCCGATACATACATAGTTAAATTTGATTTTCTTTTGTTAATCTGTCTCGTGTCAATTTAGTTCTTGGACCAGCCAGAAAAAGAAGAGTAGAGGAAATTTTTCTTTCCCAACACTTATAAAATTTAAAATATTTGGTATCTGGTCATTTAAGAAACACATTGCCACTCTTGTTCCATTTTCTTATTCTCAAATTTCTGCCTGGACTATAATTTTGGTTCTTCTCTCAAATATCAGTGATTCCAGGTGAATGATAGGGCGTCCTAATTCTGTCTCACATTTGTTGATTTCCACCAGCTATTGCATCTGGCCTGCCTTGTATCGTTTCAGGCCCAAGTGCTATAAAATTCCTAAGTATTTATCCTGACAAAAACACAGCACTGGAAACAAACTAAGTGCTCAATTTTTAAAATATTTAACCAGGTAGAAGTTGAATCATTTTCTGGAGAGAATGATAATGAGTGGAGCAAACATGCAGAGAAAAGCAGGTAGGACAGTCTCAGGTAGAGAAAGTACTTTTGTCACCAGCTAGACCCCAAAACTTGATCTTGACTGACCACCAGCTTGTACACACCAGCCTTTGTCCCACATTTTTCCTCAAGCTCTTCTTTCCAGCTTATCTCTTAACTTAGGTAAAAGACCCAACAGGCATAGCATCCAATGACAGAAAACAAAATTATCCCTTCAAGCAATAATAACTGCAACAAATAGCTCCAGATGGCCCAGACCAGCCAGACCAGTTTGAATTCAAGCCCCTACTCACATCTTCACAGAATGGACCACAGAGTGACCAATGGAATAACCAACAGTTACCTTTACGTCATTATAATACTGGAATCTCTGCCCAACGTGGAGCACAAGCCTCATTTACGTAACATACGATGTGTGCATAGGACTGTTTCCTTAAGGCACATGTGAGACCTTACGCCCACCTCTACACATGATGACAAAATTCCCCTTTTGAATATGCATCCTAACCCTAAATAAAAGGAACTGATTCACCCTTGCTCTGGGAGTCACAGCTTTAGAAGTCAATTCCTGTGGTATCTTCAGTTGTTAAACAAATAAAATTTCCTTTGTGTGACAATCCTACCTGGTATAGTTTCTACCTGTAACTCACCAAGGAGTGAAGTCACATTAATTCCATTACCATTTGGCTCATTATTTTCTAGTGTCCTCACTCATTTACTTATTAGAAAGCACAATTCTGACACTGGAATATGGTGCTGAGTAAAACAGAGACAAACCCAGTCACAGGAATCCCCAACTCCTGGTTCTAGACGTCTGCATCAATATTAGCCATAATTTTTACCCTGGTCTGTGAGAAAGCAGACTATCCTTCTAAAAATCCTCTCTCTATGACCCAACCTGTTGTGAAATAAATTACAGTTCCATGCCAGTTTATTTATACCATTATAATTATACAAAATATAATTATATAATTAGTTATAATTGTATCTTAATATTTAAATTATATATTATTTATATTATATATCAATATATTTAGTATATGTGTGCTATATTTTATTTTATGTATATATTGAATATATATTATATACACATATATGTATAATTTATATATTATATATTATGTATAATTTGTATATTATATAAGTATATGTACATTTTTATTATATATAATTTGTGTTATTTTATTTTACATATAATTTTAAATATAAGTATATATTTTATCATATATATAATTTGTGTATGATAGATAGTCTGTTGTTGAGTGTCTTAATCTACAATAATTTTACTTCTTTTATACCTTAAAACACAAACAATTTATTTTTGGGAATGCTAGTCAAGAAATGTTTCAGCTCTATAAAGTAAGGCAACTATAGACTCTTATTAATAACAAAATTTTGAATCACTAAAAATGGGTTATGTTTCCATCATAACAGTATGGAAAATAAAGCTTACAATCCTTAATTTTTTCCCTAAAAGAATTTATAAGTTTTAAATACCTAGAAACTGTCTAATAAGTTCTATGATACCATTATCCTGTGAATTTCATTTTTATGTGCAGATTTTAATGCACAGGTAGTTTTCATTTGAAAGGTATTTTCCCCTCTCTGTAGGATTTTCCAATATAAGTTAAATAAGTTTTATCTAAACTCACCCAAGATCATGAAAAAAAAAAACACTTTGATAAGGAGGCAAAGAGGGGGAGTGGGAAAGATGGGCAGTGATTGATGGTCAAATAGCATTTCCTGTTTCCATTTCATTAATTTTAAACTGTATTGAACTGCACTTACAATGCAGTTAACTCTTCCATGGTATCTTCCAGGTGACTGCTTAGAAGCTCAACTACTGAAAGGCTTTACCAGTGACATGTCATTTTGTACTTTGACATACAGTAGAATTTGATTTTCAATCAACTTAGCGCAGAAGACTTGTCTTAAAATTGCTGACAATTCTGATTTATTTTCATGGGTTAGCAACTGCCTATTTCTTTGCTTCCTGCTGTGTAGCATCCTTCTTAAATTTATTTAATCTAGGAATATTTCTGGCTCCTTCATTTCTTTCTTATCAGTCTGAGTTCCTCTCTAAAGTCCTATAATAATAATCCTGTCCTGAAACAATAATCCCCTTTGTTCACACTACTTTCCCATCTCAGAACTCCTAAACCATTATTTAAAACATTTAGCACATGTTGCTTGCAGTATCTAGAAAAAATTTTTCTGTGCATTTTTATCTTCACAAATAGATTTCAATTCTTTAAACACCATGAATCATGATTTATACTAATTGTGGTCTCCTTCTGTATCTCATAAGCTCTTGTGGACAACACAACACATTTATGTAGGGGAAAAAATAATTTTCCCTCTATACTTCTGAGTTCTTAGCTGAGACTACTGTAATAAAAGACAGATTAACAGAAAAAAATAGTTTATTAACATGTATATTTCATGTATACATGAGAGATATCCAGGGAAAAATGAGTAACTCAAAGAGGTGGCTTAGAATTCAAACTTAAATATCATTTTAATTAAGGAAAGGGAAGAGAGATCCTCATGAGAAAATAAACGACTTTAGGAAGGATGAATGGGCCCTTAGAAGAATAGATGGGAGGTATGGTAGTTTGTGACACAGCTTGTCTGGTTGGTTGTTGATTTCTAGCCTCCTTTTTTGTGTTAAGAGTCAATCTTGCCTGGTTGATGAAACTCCCTGAGAGGGAATCTATGACAATTGAGTTCCTTTTATAAGATCTGTCTTTAGGCAGATAAGAGGCGTTCAAAGAAAGGTTCTCCCTGCATTTGCTGCCTTTTAAGTGCCTATAGTTCAAAATAATCAATACACCAAAGTGGCGTATTTTAGGGTGGCATATTCTGCTACTCTTCACATACTTCATGAATGAATAACAGGACTGTCTTTGAAACACAGTCTTCAAATATTCCATCTAAGAAATTCCATTCAGTCATTTGAATATTCTTAATTAGCCCACAAAAATTGTTCTGGTACTCATTTTATATACATGAGAGTCTTGGAGTGCACACAGCAAAAAAGGAAAAGCCATGATTATAACCAGAGTTATAATAGGATGGCAGAGGTAGAATTGTTTGATGCATTATATTCTTAATATCATTATGTATATTTCTTTTAGGCATAACATAATTTTAAAATTATTTTGTAAATAAATGTACAGGGACCTTAGAAATAATATTCTTCAGTAAATACGTTTAAATACTTCACTGAGCAAAATTTCAAAGTATATATAAACACAAATGCACAAAGAGAGATGTCTATTTTTAAAAAATTCCTGACTGGCCATAATCCTAAATATATTTTTGAGAAATATTTAATGAGGCAACCAAAAGGAATGCTTTTTTTTTTTAAAGAAAAATGGTTAAATAATGACATTCTACTCTAAGCATAAACAAACTAGCACATACACAAATCATATATTTGGAGATGGAAAAATATGTAGTAGGAGCAATATCAAGTAAACTGGTCATTTTACAAATGAAAAGGAATCAATGAATGTCTAATGTTATTCAGATACAGGGCTAAAACTAGAAACCGTATGTCCTTATTCAGAGAGTTTTCTATTACTCTTTATCTTTGTCCCTCTCTCTTTTCCTTCTCCTTCTTTACCTAAATGAATAAAAGTGAAAACTACGTGTCATTATCTGAAGTACCAAATTCATAAAATACAGAGTACTGTTCTCCTATATATAAGATACACAATAGAAACCTAGAGATATTCTTAAAGTCAAGCTTATCCAATGAATAAGACGACAGAATGAAAAAAATTATCTAAAATCAGCCAATGATTTGATTTTTTAATGTTCCTGAAAAACAAGTTTTACCTATTGAACACATGCGTGAATAGTCCACTCAATTTTTAAACTAAGTTAAGAAGTAAAACTAATAGCAGCACCACCACAGAAATTATTTAACTAATTTTAACCTGGCATAAAATTTCCTGACATTTATTTAATTATTTCTAAATTGAATAAAAGCAAATTATCCAAGGGGCAAATTCATTTGTGAGCCTCTTTGAACAGAAATGTTTTCTGCACTTAGGAAACAAGCTTGACAGTATGGCAAGTATTTTTTTTTATGTGGACATCTGTCTCTCTATTCTGGAGAACATAAATACAGCCCACATGATATGTTCCAGATGGTGAGCTTTTTCAGTTGCCATGGCCCAAATATACTTCTGAGGTGAAACACCCTCCCTCTTGCTGAATACTATAGGAAATGAAGAGCTGAAACTTTCACAATTCTATGTGAATGACAAAGTGATGTACTGTTTACATTTTTTAAATGTTTGGGGTGTTTTCTTCTTATATGTTGTATTTAAATGTTGTATGTGATCTGCCCATATTTAAAATGCTACTATTAGTTGCTATGGATGGCACATTTTCTTGCATAATATCCCTTCATTCCCTTGATGTTTTCTAACTAAATAAGAGATAATTTTCAAGCATATGGATTCTAATCTTATAGCAACATTTGGCATTTTGGAAAGCCGTATCATAATTTGCTAAATGAAAATGAATCACCAAATTTATACAGTAATTGGAGGAAAGTATTACAATCTGCATCGTCTAAAAATGACTCCCTTAAGAAATACCTAACTTCTTTTTTTTTTTTTAAAGATTTTATTTATTTATTTGAGAGAGAGAGAATGAGAGACAGAGAGCATGAGAGGGAGGAGGGTCAGAGGGAGAAGCAGACTCCCTGCCGAGCAGGGAGCCCGATGTGGGACTCAATCCCAGGACTCCAGGATCATGACCTGAGCCGAAGGCAGTCGCTTAACCAACTGAGCCACCCAGGCGCCCGAAATACCTAACTTCTTACAGAAAACTAATCAAGGATATCTATAACTGAATGAGGAAGGACATTTATGGAAAAAATGCTTTGCAAAGCATTTCATTCGTGGTGCTGACATTCAAGGGTTCTATCAAGGGTTCTACTCCCTTTGAAATTCCTAGGTTCTGAGTTTAAGCATCATTGATCCAAGAGGAAGATCAAAGAAATAATGCACCAACAATTACCTGCTACACTCACCTCATATAGGTGAGTGAACACTGAGGATATGGGCATTCTAAACATAGGTGAGGCAGGTAGGTCTTTTGCAGGAAAGAATTATGAAGTAGATATATAGTGAACTATTCTCCCTGATTACAATACATGGTTTCTGTCTATTTAAAATTCCCCATCTATCCTTCAAAGAAAAAAAGTACATTACCACAGTGAGGCTACTGACAAAAGAACCTTGTTTGGAAATAAAATTGTGGTCAGGGACTTGAATATTCAAGAAAGATAATTTTCTTCAGGTTATCGACATTTGAAATGAAAGAAACCTATATGTAAAAGTGTATGCCTATATGCATTCAGATTTAATGCCATAAATCTATTCATCCTGGGCCATAAGTTTGTAAAGTATTCGGTGGGTTTAGATTGGTTTTAAAATGAATTAGAAATCTTACCTGTAAAAAAGTCCAAGGTATTTGTCTCTATATATACTGTTACTAACCTAGCTAGTTATAATACAATTATTTAGACTTTAGGTTAATAATTTTTATGATATCTGGGGTGCCTGGGTAGCTCAATCATTAAGAGTCTGCCAGGCGGGAAGCCTGCTTCTCCCTCTCCCACTCTCCCTGCTTGTGTTCCCTCTCTTGCTGTCTCTCTATCTCTGTCAAATAAATAAATAAAATCTTTAAAAAAATATTTTTTATGATATCTTCTAGATTAAAACTTGAATAAAATCTGGAGAACACTTTTGAAAAAGAATTCTGAAACTCCTTGATGCAAAATTTGTATTCACTTCAGGACTGCTTAGTTTGAGGATTCTTGCATTGCAAGGCTCAATATTTGCACAAAATGTGCTTCCATTTAAACCCGTATTGCAAGCCTATTAGACTTCTAATGATATGCCACGCTATAGATTCCCAAGGAATCTAAAAAAACAAAGAAACCAACTTCTAGAACAAATAAGTGAATTCAACAAGGTCATAAAATGTCAGATAAGCATTCAAAAAATCAATTGTATTTCTGTCTTAGCAATAACAATATGGGCACCAAAATTAAAAATACAGTACTATTTACAATTGCTCAAAAAAAGTACATAGGTATAAATCTAACAAGGTGTGTAGGGTACTCACGCTGAAAACTACAAAACACTGATGAAAGAAATCAAAGTCCAAATAAATGGACAGAAATAATTTTTCATTGATTGGAAGACTCAACATAGTAAAGATGCCAATTGTTTCCCAAATTGATATATTGATTTAAAGTGTTCTTATCGGGGCGCCTGGGTGGCTCAGTCGTTAAGCGTCTGCCTTCGGCTCAGGTCCTGATCCCAGGGTCCTGGGATCAAGCCCCGCATTGGGCTCCTTGCTCCATGGGAAGCCTGCTTCTCCCTCTCTCACTCCCCCTGCTTGTGTTCCCTCTCTCGCTGTGTCTCTCGCTGTCAAATAAATAAATAAATAAAATCTTTAAAAAAAAATAAAAAATAAAGTGTTCTTATCAAATGCTCAGCAAGATTTTTTTTTTAGATATAGATGAACTTGTACTAAAATTTATATGTAAAGTCAGAGGTTCTATAATAGCTAAAACAATTCTGAAAAATAAGAAAATGAGGGAAATACCTTTACCCAATTTCAAGTCCTATTATAAAACTATAGTAATCAAGACTTTGAGATTGGTGAATGGATAGACACATAGATCAATAGAGTGATATACAGGTATCCCTTGCTCTTTAAAAGTTTGAATTATGCCATTTCATTTTTACAAAAGACCCACATTACTATCTGTCTTCACCAACCAAAAGAAATCTGAAGAGGATATTCACTATTATAAGACAACAAAGCAATAATAGTATTCAGCATTTGTTTTGCAGTAAGCTGGTGTAGGGGCAGCAGGTACTCTGAGCAAGGAGAGGGGCCCTGCCCAGCTCCTTTCCTGGGACCTACACTCAGCATCTTGGCATCAAGCCACCATAGCTTTGAACTGTGTCTGTGAGCATCTGTGCTTTATCTCCACTTATTTTGTGCATCTATTAGCAGGATGTGTCCTAAGTTATCAGAAAAGCTTAAGAGGAGTTATTTTTGGGTCAGGGAACACTCAAAATTTTTTTCTTATAATGATATTTGCTTCTCTGCTTTATGTCATTTCAGCTTATGAAAAATTTCATAGGAATGCTCTACTTTTGGATAGCAGGGGAAACCTGTAGAGAATGCAGTTAGAAACTAACACAAACCTGCCAAACTGATTTTGACATTGGTGAAAAGTGATCCAATGCAGGAATGAGAGCTTTTGAACAAATGGTGCTTGATGAATTGTATAACCATAAACAGAAGAGAAAGAGCGGGGGTGGGAGGAAGGGAGGGAGGGAGGGAGGGAGGGGGTTAGTGATGGAAAGAGAGTAAGGAAGGAAAGAGAGAAGGAAGGTAGGTAGGTAGATGGCAGATATATAGGCAGGCAGATATCTGATCATATTTTGGAATGATAAAAATGGCAGAGAAATCAGATTGATAGCAAAATTAATATAAATACACATACATGCATAGAGAAAGATACAAGTTGAATATTTTTATATTTAGCTGTTTCTTTACATATGAAGAATACACAGAAAGAATTGGGCTAGTAGAACCAGGGGAGAGAATTGGAGGACGTGCTTTCAAACCATGCAGGTATGATTATCGGAAAGAGAACTGTAGCATTTTTAAAGAGGTAATCCACTACAGCCAGCTGTCCATATAAATTTATTAGGATTGAATGAGAGCTTCCTTTAATCCTAATAATGCTTTGCTGTTTTATCAGTCCCTGCCAACATTTGATCTCAAATTAACCTTGAGATCCTACACACGTTTGCTTCCTAAAACTATTAAAGTTGACTTTTTAAGTTCCTAGTAACAGAAAGGCTACTCAAATCAGCTTAAGCAAAAAAAAAGAAACTCAATGGTTCCATATTGGAAGGTAAACTTTGTGCCAGGAATCATGAGTCCTCTTTCTCTCTGCTTTTGTTTGATCTGGGTTCTGATCACTCTCTCTAACAGAGATGGTTCTCCTTCAAATGGCAAAAGGAGTTGGTGACACAGAAGAAAGAGAGAACTCTCCTCTTGCCACTTCATTAGGTTTACATTTCAGGGAGGGTCTCTGATTGGTCTGACATGGAAACAATGCTTATGCTTTTTTAAAAAAAATTTTAAAGATTTTATTTTTAAGTAATCTCTACACCCAACATCGGGCTCGAACTCACAAACCCCGAGATCAAGAGTCACGTGTTCTTTCGACTGAACCAGTCAGGTGCCCCATAATACTTATGCTTTTTGACACAAGACTTGTCTCATAGCAGTGAGATATTATTAGTCCAGATCCTAGCGCAGAAGGAGCTATCCAAAGAAGTGAGGAAGAAAGGACTGCTGCATTGTCCTTCCCGGTTGGTTGGGCATCTTTGCCTCTCCACTCTGGTGTCTAGCTTGGCCCATTGTTTTCTTCAACTTAGGACTCATCGTGACACTAATCATTTAGGGCTATGATAAGAAGTAACTGAATACAGGGATGCCTGGGTGGCTCAGTCAGTTAAGCTTCTGCCTTCTGCTCAGGTCATGATCCTGGGGTCCTGGGATCGAATCCCACATCTGGCTCCTTGCTCAGCAGGGAGTCTGCTTCTACCTCTGCCTGCTCTGCCTGCCGCTCCCCCTGCTTGTGCTCTTTCTCTCTCTGACAAATAAATAAAAATCTTAAAAAAAAAAGAAGTAACTGAATAAAATATGTATTTGTTGAGCTGAATCAGAATTTATCTCTGTAGCTCACATTTGGTCCATCTCCAAGGGAAGCATATCACTATGAGATGACACCAAAATTTTATATATTATGTATTTTACATATTACATATTGCCTCCACATTTAACATATCATTTTCCCCAACAGGTGCTCAAAAAATAACATGACAAATAAATGAGTAAATTTACCAAAAAACAAACATTATTTGCTTATTTATTTGCTATTAAACTTGACTTTTCAATCTTTTTTTGTTTGTTTATGCAAAATGTATGAAACAGAATTCACTCATGTTCTATATATGAACTTTGTATGGCCTTGAAATTAAGCAACTGCCTTTTGTAAGTGGTAAGTTACTCTTTATAATTTTCAGAATCTGTTCAATTTAGTATCTGACATGTATCAGAAACATGCTCAGTTCTAGAAAAAGTAGATCATATATACATTGATCAAAATGTAGTAGCACAACTAAGATGGGTATATGGTTAAAATGGTTGAAAAACCCTATTGTGTAAAATACAGAGCTCTGTCAACAGATACCCTTGGGGTATGGCATTTTAGACCCCCTGAAACTAAATATACCTTAACTTGAAATGGATTTTAAAATAGAAACCTCCCTACAATGAGTCTCTGCATATTCACCTCTCTTCCTTAATTCCTACACTTCCCTTATGACTATGTTAAGAATGGAATATCTCCTACCACTGACATTCCAATGGATCACTTGGCTTACTACTGCAAAAGAATAGGTAGAAAGATGCCCACTTCAACTTAGCAGGAATCAGGCATAAAATGTAAATATCGGAAAATGCATACTGTCAACATAGCTATTTTTTTTTAAGATTTTTATTTATTTATTGAGAGAGAGAATGATAGAGAGCATGAGTAGGGAAGAGGGTCAGAGGGAGAAGCAGACTCCCCGCTGAGCAGGGAGCCTGATGCGGGACTCGATCCCGGGACTCCAGGATCATGACCTGAGCTGAAGGCAGTAGCTTAACCAACTGAGCCACCCAGGAGCCCCAACATAGCTATTTTGTAAGCTCTTTATATTATCTGGAAAAAAATCTGTTATTGTTACTGGCTTTCAAATGGGGACAAGTATAATTTAAAATTTAATGTATTTGTTTAATGGTTTTTAAAATTACCCTATTGTCTTTCCACCTCCCTCTATTTCTTCCTTTTCCCCCAGAGTCTATTAATTTTCTTTCTTCTCATTTCAGTGTTTCATCACTCATTTTGTTTGGGGAAGGTTTTAAGTATTAACCTGGGTCAAATTGTTGTATGTGACTGATGATTAGCTAGAAAATTCTTTACAGATTTGTCTCACAAATCTTTCATGATAATTAATAGTCTCAGTTGTCAAATACTGTCAACCAGTAAATCATGGCATCAAGAATTTGAAAATTACCCAATATAAAAATCATTATTTCATATGGTTTATTACTTTCCTGAGTAATGGATTCCCATGTCTTGTTAATGTATTTAAAATATGACTAACACTATCAGGATAGATCATAGATAGCTAGACTGTGGACTTTACTTATGCAATTCAAAACCTTATGTGAAAGTTTTTGGTTAATATTTGAATTGGTTACTCATAATTTTGAATAAAATATGAATATTGTTTAAATTAACATAATTACTATTTAATCTTATCAAAAATGCCAACATCATATCTAACTGTAATCGTAGTACTGATAAATTTGGGATGTCAGAGACAAGTGGATATAACAACAAAAAAAATAAGGTGAATATTTATTAATGATTTGTTATGTACTAAATGCTATTCTTTGTATATTATATATATTACTACATTTAATATGATGTTATAATGCAGGTACTGTTTCATCCCATTTTACACATGAGAAAACCTGAGAAGCTGTGTAAACTAACCAAAGAAAGTTAAAGTTAGTGAATAATACTAACTGGATTACAACCCAGAGTCTGGCTTCCACAGCCTGCTCTCTGCTATCAGTTCTATGACAGTTACATATATGAAACTGTTCAGCCTCTTTAAAAGAATGAGCATTTATTAAAATTGATTAAATTAGTAATGCAGGTATTACTGAATTATTTGAATTATTTTAATAATTATTAAATGAATAATTTATGTATTATTAAGATGATCCAAGCCTTTATTTAAAATCAATCAATACAGCCTTGTGGCTTTTGCTGTTTTCTAGTTAATCAACTGATATACTAATTATACTGTTTGAATTATACATGCTTATACAATGCATGTATATCCACATTAGGCGAAATACCCTTTTCCCACTTTTTTAATCATCAGCTTTTAACTTCTTGTTTATTGTATGCATGTGATTATTAGAATATTCTACATGAGAATTTGTTGAGAGAGCTTATCTCTTTAACTGATAAATTTTGACTCTTTAATTCTCCATTAGAAGAAAGTAACAAACTTGTTATGTTCCTCAAAAGTCAACACATTTTGACATTTTGATAATTCCAAGTTTGAAGTCAACTGTAAAAGCTACATGAGAATTATTTCTACATCTGTTCATACTTAAGGTAGAGTAAAGTAAATCATTTAAAAACATTTTTTTCTCTTTAGTTTATGTATATTTCCAAATCTTTAATCCAAATGTTTTAATTCTCTTTGTCACAAGTTTTGCACTGATCATTTTAAATGCCTAAGACAACTGTTTGGCAATTTCATAACAAACTTATATTCATTTTTTTCTCAAAAAATTATTTTATTATAAATATAAATCATGACCTAAGCCTTAAAACTGATATTAAAGCAAGCAGATAAGCAATAAACATATTTGTTTACTAAATCTTATTATTTGTCTAGAATTCCACATTTAAAATCAATAATTAAAAGCATTTATTTTCATCTTTATAATTTTATTTTATAAAAGGTAAGTTTTGTTTAATACAGTTTTATGATTAAGTCAATATTTATTGAAAAGCCTAGTATTTGTCAGACACAGGCTAGGAGCTGAGAACACAGAAATGGCAAAATATAACCCTAACCTAGAGGAATCTAGAAGAACTACTTCAATGTAGTAGTGAAACAAATAGGACAAGAATTATTACAGTTTAACTAAATGGGAGATAAAACAAGAAAAGCATAAAGTATTAGGAAAATACATATATTTGTTTAAATGTGTGGAAAGTATCTTATGAGCAGTCTTTAAAAAGGATAGATTCCAAAAAAAAAAAAAAAAGGATAGATTCCTAGTGGAAACTGTGCTAGGGCATTCACACCAGGCAATTAAGTTTAGTTAATGCTCATATATGCTAATCCTTCCATCAAGACCATTGGCTTACTTCAAATAGCCTATATAAGTGTGACCTGGATGAGAGTTCATGAAATTACTCATTTGTTATCTGTCATGCCTATCTGTCAGCTATCAGGATACTGAAGTAGAACTTTTGTTGTTACATGTGTTCAGATATATATATACCACACACACACGTACATGCAAGCATGAAGACTCATATTATTAGGTCCTGAGATTTGATTTTGTTTATCATATTAAACAAGATAGAATGAATAAAAACAAACCAGACTGCAGTCTTGCTTGTAAACACATAAGCATCCATTATAATTAACTTACATGGAGATAGAGACAGATTTTCCCTTTGGTACATATGTAAATCAAGCAAAAATTAGCTATGACAATAAAACCTATTTCTTAACATTCATATGTAAATTTAAAAATCAAGGATTTAATTAGAAATCATTTTAATATAAAGCAAATATTACTGGCTTTGAGAACTTTCTAGAGAATTAATGTTTAAAAATAGCCTGAAAGCAAGTACCAAGCTGCTTTTTAATTAAATGGAGGAGTTAAAGGAAGGAGTTTGAAAGCATCATGTTCATAAATGACTTCATGAGATAAATTATTGGTAACTTGGATGAATAAGTTAAAGGAGGAAAAACCAACTAATATAACAACAATATACAAAAACATCCAAGTTTCTTTCTTACTTTCTTCACTACTATCTGCAAATACACAATCCAACATAATAAATAACAACTTTGACACAATAGAATAATACCGAGAACAGCTTATTTTTTTTTGATCAACTGCTTTAAAAAGGTAACAGGAAAAAATTAAAGTTTCAATGTAAGATCAGATGAATGACAATTTCATGAAGTTTATAATAATGATCATATTGACTATGAATAATATGTGTTTGGACACTATATTTGGAAAATATGTAAATGTATCTGGATACAAACAAGAAATATACAGTTGCTAATTTAAACAATTTCAATAAAGTTTCATAAATTTAATAAAGCTAGACTATTGTCTGATATTATGAAATGTGTAAAAGCATCAGTGGTATATCTAAGTCATGGTCATGGATGGTCGTAGAATCTGAACATCAGTGCAGGAGTTGTCTAATTTGCATAACCATAAAAACCTCTACTGATTTGTGACTGCAGAAGAATCATATATGTCTTAAGCATATTTAGGAACATATTTACAGCCAGTCACAGTAAAGGTGTGAAAAGCAATACTCTTCGGAGGACCAACTATTAAAAATGAGCCCTCCATTATAGAATTTGACTCCTAGCTTTCATGGTCCAGTGTCACCTGCTGTCACTGCAGATGTGTGTGAGGGGCTTCCTGCTCCCTTAACTTGAAGGATGAGTCTCAGCCTGAGGCAGAGCAATACCTTTTGATGGCATGCTCTCCACAGTGGTAGCCTAGTAGTGTTCAAAGTGAGAAAAAGATCATCAATATTTTTAAGCTAACTATTGGACTAGAAATCCACCTAGGAATGAGCGTATAAAAGAAGGATCAATCTATGTAATTGAAAATTTTCATATTGTATATATGTGTCATGTTGAATATTTCTACTATAAATATAAATAAAGTGGAAGGACGCCTGTGGCCAGTTTCCACTTATTACATTTAAGCCAATGGAGTGAATGGAACATGGTTGAATATAGGTATTTGCCTTCCTTCCCAAACTTTGATCGACACCTTACTTCTAAGAACTTACTTTTCATATCTGTTCAAAAAGAAATTAAAAATAAATATTCCTAAAGGAAGAATTCCAAAATATTTCTCACACTAAGTAAATAAAGATGATAACCTTTAGGGCTTTCCAATGTTTTCTGTCCATAAGAAAAAGGAAAAAATGTGACAAGTAGGAAAGGAAGAAGTAAACCCCTTCTTATGAAAAGATAACAAATTACCTACTAAAATAATTGAGTCTGGCAAGACTACATAAGGTCACCATAAAGATTAATCATACTTTATATGCTGGTAACAAAGTTGGAACTTTAACAAAATACGATTTAAAATATCACCAGTAGCATGAATTTAAGGTTACCTTTTTAAAAACATATGCAGGAACTATACTTCCAAAACTGACATATTACTGAGAGAAATTAAATAAGATCTAAATAAATAGAGAAATCCCACATTCACGGTTTAGAAACCTCAATATTGTTAAGAGGTTGATCCTCCCAAATTGATCTGCAGATTTATTACAATCAAAATCAAAATTCCAACATCCTCTTTTTAAATAGAAATTTTCAAGTGTATTTTAAAATTTACATGAAACTTGCCAGGACTTAAATTTTAAGAAGATTAAAAGTACAATCAAGAGAGTGTTATTGGCAAATTGTTAGACAGGTAGATCGATAGACTGGAATAGAGTACAGAATTAATTCCAAACATATCTAGTCAATTGATATTTGACATAGTGCCAAAGTAATCTAATAGGGAAAGGGGAGGGTTTTTTTTTTTTTTTCCAACAAATAGTGCTGGGAAATTAGATAGCTTTATGTAAAAGAATGAACCTTGATCCTTTACCCTTTAACACCTTTGCTATAATAAAAAAAAAATTAACTCAAAATGTATCCTAGACCTAAATGTAAGAGTTAAGACTATAATACTTCTGCAGGAACATATAGCGGGAAATATTTTAAACCATTACTTAGGCAAAGATTTCTTAGGACAGAAACTTATAGGATATTATAGAAATAAAGGACAAAATTAGCAATATGAAAACTAAAAACTTCTGTTCTTAAAAAGATACTATAAAAGTTTTGAAAAAAGAAGCAACAGACTGGAAGAAAACAGTTTTTAAAACTCATGTATTTATAATATTTAAAGGAATCTTAAAACTAAGTAATACGAAGAAAACAACCCAGGGGGCAAAAGGTTTGAACAGTACATCACCAAAGAAGATATATGAACGGCCAATCAGTACAAAAAAAGATGTTCAAAAACTGTGGTCATCAGTGAAAGGCAAAAAAAAAAAAAATGATAATATATCATCATACATTTATTAGAAAGATTAAAACATAAAAAATTAAAAATATATAAGAACACCCCCCTGACAATTCCAAGTGCCAACAATGATGTAAATAAACTAGAAATCTCATACATTACTGGTGGGAACACAAGAGGTATAGCCGCTTGGGAGAAAAAAAAAAAAATGTTAGTAGTTTTTTACAAACAATATACGGTGCTATAATCCTATCCCTACATACATACATAAGAGAAATGAAAATTATGTTCACACAAAAGCCTGTATGGCAATATTTACATGAACTTTATTCATCATTGCCTAGAACTAGACAAAGTATTGTGTGATTTCATTCACATAACATTCTGGAAAGTTAAATTTACTGGCGCAGAACAGGTGTTGGGGGGGGTGAGAATTAACCACAAAGGTGTCACATAAGGAAATTTTTAGGGTGATGCTATTGTTTTGGATCGTGGTGGTAGATAATAACTCTAGCCCTTGGTCTGACTGTATATTTGTCAAAAATCATGGAATTGTCTGCCACAAATAATAAACTTTGCCGCACAAAAATTAAAACCGAATCATTCAGGGATATCACAAGGACAGAATATTGTGACAAATGAATCTAATTATATTACAAATATATGATAAACTCCATCAAAAGGTAAGAATTAAGTAGCTGACCTAAGTTAATTCCGAAAACAGTGTTTTAACTGGACACTATGAGATGAAAGACAAAAAAGAAGTTTACATAAATAAAGAAACAATCTGACTTATATACTGGGGTTGAAGACATGAATAAAAAAAGGTGTAAATATTATGAGCCAGGCATTTCACTGTCTGAGAAAGAAGTTAGAAAGCTTACAGGAACGAAGGTTAAAATAAACGCTGGGGTACTGGATCAGAGTAGAAGATGTCAGTATCAACTCATGTTTATCTTAAAATATCTACAAATGTATAGACACAGAATTAAATGCAGTGTTTTATGTGCAAGACTGTCCACACAGTGTATTTCCTAGGTCTGTCTCTAGAGACAGACCAGAAACAGTGACATCTAGTAGCAACAGGTACACCCACTGCCCAGATCTTAGCTTCCAAACGCTGAGAGTGACCAGAAGGACCAAAAGCTCTGAAGATAAATGTCTACTTTTAAGGCTGGAGCAAAGGAAATACAGGATAATCCCGGAGCTTCTTGTAGCGCCAAAAAAGTCAGGAAGTACATAAAAGTAAAATTGGGGCAATGTCAAATGACATGGAAACTAATTTGAAAGAGCTCCTAATGGACCTAACATAACAGTCTAATGGCGGGGGGGGGGGGGTCTGACCCACTCACAATAGACATACTAAGAATCCCTAGTTTTAAAAATTTATCAGAAACATTTAAAAAGAATTAGGTATGAATTGAAAATATAAAAGTTGAAAGTCTGCAAAGTATGTATGTGTTATAAATACTAGGTTAGTTCTATAGCTATCAATTGCTTAGCCCAGCTGGGTAATGCATGGACATATACTCAACTCTTTGAGGCCAGATAAAGTACCCTGCCTTCTCCCACGAAATTTCTTACAGTACCTTAAAAAAAAAAAGAAAATGACACTTTATATTTGCATTTTATATAGAAAATCTAGATTATTTTACAAACTTATTTGCCTGCTCATTGAAGAAAAGTCACATAAACATTAGAAGAAACTTTATGGGCACCTGGGTGGCTCAGTTGTTAAGCATCTGCCTTCGGCTCAGGTCATGATCCCAGGGTCCTGGGATCGAGCCCCACATCGGGCTCCTTGCTCTGCAGGAAGCCTGCTTCTCCCTCTCCCACTCCCCCTGCTTGTGTTCCCTCTCTCGCTGTGTCTCTCGCTGTCAAATAAATAAATAAAATCTTTAAAAAAAGAAGAAGAAGAAACTTTAGAAGTTAAGTTTAATCATATATAATACATAAGTATACTTTATTATACGGTGCATTATTCAGGCTCTTCTTGAACATCTCATGATAATCTTTTTCTAATTATTAATAGATATTAATGTATGTTTTATTTATCTTATATAATTATATAATTTTAATAATTTGAGTTTTATTTAAGGAAAAACGCAGATACTTGTCCAAATTCTTACTTTGTTTGGTGCCATGTAAGTATAATACTTATAACACAAAATATTTTATAAAGTGTTTTCATAGATTTGATTTCATCTAATCTTTATTTTTATTATAGAAAAAGAGCTTTAAATATTAACCACATAAAGTATAAAATAATCATTTTTATTTTATTTTTTTAATATTTTATTTATTTATTTGAGAGAGAGACAGAGATAGCGACAGAGAGCACAAGTGGGGAGGAGAGGGAGAAGCAGGCTCCCCGCTGAGCAGGGAGCCCCATGTGGGGCTTAATCCCAGGACCCTGGGATCGTGACCTGCGCCGAAGGCAGACGCTTAACTGAGTAAGCCACCCAGATGCCCCAAAATAGGCATTTTTAAAGACCCTCTATTGATAAACATTTTATTACTATTGTCTCTCCTTCTCTACCCTCCCACCTCACAGCACAGACCTACTCTGGTTTCTGTTTAGTATCACAGTGTTCTTGTCAACACAAATTAACTTGGGAGATGAACTGTTTGTTTTTCATCGTGACTTCTTCAGGCAATAAATAAAAACCCAGAATAAATAAAATCTGAAATACTTATGCTGGCAGGTCTATTGCCATGATTTATGGTCAATGTAGATTTTCCTCTTACAGTAAAGTCCTATGTCAGAAATATTTTGTCAATAACAATATTACAGAAAACACAATCATAGTGATATTACTGGAAAAATGTATTGGTGTATAGAAGCAGACTTTAGTTCATCGAGGAATATTATTATAAAACAGTTTTGGTAAAGAATGTTTTAGCTTCATGTTTGTCAAAGGGAAGGGAGAACTATTTGAGGCTCAACATTTTCCTGTTAGCACACATGTGTTTCATGCTCTTTGTTATGCTGGCTTTCCATTAAATTTATTTATGCTCTATTGCTCTTAGAAGAAAATAATACTCATGCAGAATTTTAGTTGATTTGACTCTAACAAATAGCATTGTTTTTTCTTCTTTAGTAACTTTCCCATACTACTGCTTTCCTAAGAAAGAAACTTTAGCAAAACCACTGAATTAGATTTTGACTTCTTATATTACTTACCAATAGTATTTTAACAGTGTTACTGAGGTACGATTGATGTACAATGAATGGCAATATTTAATGTGTACAACTTTATTTGTTTTAATGCACATTTATAGCACCATCACAATAATCAAGATAATGGACATATCTATCACTTCCAAAAGTTTCCTTCTGTCCTTTTTTAGTCCTCTCTTCAGTCCCTCTTTTCTTCAGGAAAACACTAATCTACTTTCTGTGACTATACATTAGTTTCCACTTCCTGTATTTTTAAAAGTAGAGCCATATTATATATACTTGTCTTTGCCTGGCTTCTTTCACTCAGCATTATTTGGAGATCAGGACATATCGTGTCATGCATCAATAGTTTCTTTTTGTTGCTGAGTAGTATTCCATTATATATGCACATATCTCAATTTGTTTATTCACATGCTAATGGACATCCAGGTGGATTCCAGTTTTTTGCTATATGAACTAAATCTTTGTATGGACGTTTACTATTATTACATTATAAAACCTAATAGTCATTCAGGAAAATAGGCTGGTGAACAGTCTATCATATTTTAATGTATCATATGAAAACTTAGCCAGGTAAGTCAGTGGGGCAAAGGAGGAGCTTTGACCTTCAAAATGTACATCCATATTGAATAAATAAATGAAAATTCAACATTAGAAAATCTTCAGAAATTTTTATCACTAGAAGATGGTCCAGTTTGCAAAAAGGAATAGTATCGTCAGTTTCCATTCTTAAACTCCATAAATGTTATTTCTTATAAATTAATATTGTAAAAATATATTTTGTAACATACAATTAATGTTAATATCTATGACTAGCAATTAACATGACTCAGACTCTTGGTCATTAGTATTAAAGAACTTGTTCATCTTATTGGTTTAAATGAGAATCTATGCTTTTATTTTTATTACAGTGATAGCACTTTTTGTGAGAAGCATCAATTTTAGAAAAGAAAAGAAATAAGAAGACATGTTAGAAGGCTATTGCAGATGTCTGGTTACAGCTAATGGTGGCTTAGTCTAGGGTGTACAGACCATGACTAAAAACGGATGAAATACATATTTTAGAAGTAGAGCCATGCATACTGAATGTTGGATAGGATATGAAAAATGAGAGAAATAAAACAGAGCTAACTCAGATCTGCAGCTCAAGTAAATGTGCAGTTGACTAGAATGGTAAACACAGGAAGAGGGGTGTGTTTGAGTGGGACAGGACTTCAAGATTTCCATTTTAACTTTGTTAAGTTTAAGATGACGAAAACACATCCATGTGAAAATATCACAATGCAGTTGGAAGTACCAGAGCAGTTCTCAGAGTTGAACTCCATAGAGATAAGAGTTGTTGGAATATTCATGGTGTAACTAAAACATTTACTGCTCACCAAAAATCTATGCGCTCTCCGGATTTACCAGCCCTCTTGGATTTAGGCAGGGCCAGGATGATTAGTTATGCTGAAGGGCTGTGATTTAAAATCCTGTATGTCATTTTCAGACCAAATCACTGAAGAGCCAATGTGTGACCATTTAGCTCCTCCTTTGCCCCACTGACTTACATGGCTAAGTTTTCATATGATACATTAAAATATGATAGACTGTTCACCAGCCTATTTTCCTGAATGACTATTAGGTTTTATAATGTTTATTAGAATCGAACTGAAAACATCAACCTGAATATATATGTATAGAGTTCAGAATAGAGGTTCAATCTAAAGATATACATTTGGGAATCATGAACATATGAATATTTTAAGTGCTGATAAAGATTCTTTGATCAAACTTGAGTCAACCTCTTAAATTTTCTGGACCTATCTGTGCACTTCCTTGTAAATCTAGTTTTAGCAAAAACCCTGCTAATTCAGTTTAACCAGAACCCTTCACTCTCGAGGGACGCCTGAGTGGCTCAGTCAGTTAAGCATCTGCCTTCAGCTCAGGTCATGATCTCAGGGTCCTGGGATCGAGTCCCACATCAGGCTCTTTGCTCAGTGGGGAGTCTGCTTCTTCCTCTGCCCCTCCCCTTGCTCATGCTCACTCTAAAAAATAAATATTTTTTTTTTTTTAAAAAAGAACCCTTCACTCTCAATATCTTATCACCTTGTTTATCTGCCTAGGTTCCTCATCTTTCACCATCTCCCAGATGATATCTGACTGCCATGGTCTGTCTTCAGCAAGAATCCTGAGTCCTGTTAGGTAGAGTTAGCCAGAACTCTCCTTATCTCTGATGTTTCCTCTTAGTAATTTTCTATCCACTGACCCCCACCCTACTCTTAGGCTATAAATTTCCACCTGCCCATGCTCTATTCAGAGTTGAGCCCAATCTCTCTCCCCCAAAGTAAAATCTCATTGCAGTGTTCCCTGTATCTGTCATAATGGTCCTGAATGAATCTGATCAGAAAGTAAATAAAGGTAAGTAGAGAAAAATAGATGGTATAAGAACTGAGCCCAGAAGCACTGGAAAGAGCCAAGACAAAGGGAATGTACAATTAAGAAGCCTGAGAAAGATTAGGATTTGAGGTAAGAGAAAAACCAAGAGGGTAGTATTCTGAAAGCTATGCATAGAAAATATTTTAAGGAGAAATCAGCCTACTACTCTGTGTTGTTGATCAAGTAAAATTTAGATTTGTATTGACTATTGCATTTAGGAACATGGAGGAAATTTGTGACTTTGAGACAAAAGTTTGGAAGAGCAATTAGTATATAAAAACTAACTGTAGGGGATTTTAAAAAGAACAGGAAGAGAGAAATTATGTTCAAAGATTGAAAACAATAACAACTTCAGAAGATTTTTTTTTCCTGGAAAATAGAACAGACAAATGGATCATTATGATGGGGGAATTTGGAGTTAACAGACATTCTTTTTTTTTTTGGAGACAGAGTGTGTGAGAGTGGAAAGGGAAACAGAGGGAGAAAGAGAGAGAGAATCTTAAGTAGGCTCTACACCCAGCATGGAGCTGAGTTGGGGCTCAATCTCATGACTCTGAAATCATGACCTGAGCTGAAATCAAGAGTCGGACACTTAACTGACTGACCTGCCCCCAGAGATTTTTTTTAAGATGGAAGAAAGAAGTGCATATTTTTATGCTCATGAGAATGATTTGATAGACAAAAAGTGGATGATGCAAGAAACATGAAGTGATTTCTTTTTTTTTTTTTGGAGAAATTCTGAGGTGCTGCTGCTGAATAGAGAACATGCGATGTGATCCGGTACATAATAGGAATTCCTCTCTAAGAGCACTATGGGGATTTCATGTACAGTAACAGGCAAGAAGGCAAATTAGAATGCCACAAATGCAATTTGGCACAGAGGTATGAGGATTACATTACCTTCTGACAGCTTCTATTTTCTCAGCAATAGAGAAAGTAAGGTCATCAGCTGAAAATGAAGAAAGGGAACGAGATACCTGAGAGAGGGGGGAGAGGAGAAGCTAGGTACTAGCTATTTTAGGAAGCTGAGAGCATGAGTATTCTAAGGGAATGCAATAGAGTTGCTTGGAAACATTGTCCAAAAAAGACCATAGAGTCCGAATATAGAGTAAACTATCATTTACTTTGCCATCACAAGAAAGAAGGAAAGGCATTATCACCATCAGAGCTGGAGATCATCATACCATCTCAATCGGGAAAGAAAGAACAGTGTTGTAATAACAAAGTATCCCCTACATTTTAATTATAACAATAATTTATACTAATTAACCTAATCAAAAACATATGATAAAGGGTTTTATTCCATGTATTCCTCCATAGGTTAAGTTGACAGATGCTCTTACAATAGAACACATGTATCCTTATGCTGTTCATCAGAGAAAGAAACAGACTGCAAAATGGCATGCTGGTTCTTAAATGTTTTAGCCTGGAAGTGACATATGCCACTTCACTCATAATTCATAGGCTAGAACTGGTCACATGTTTCTGACTAACTGCAAGAGAAAAATGTAGAAGAGCCCAAAGATAATCAATGAGTAATAAGTGTCTATGGCCCAATGTTTCAGTTATTTAACATAATAAAATTATGACCTTCTTTTGTACAGAAGTACAATTTAAAGACCACTCAGAGAATTTACATGAATATTTAGTGCACATGCCAGTAACTGGAAAAGGAGCATCATATTCCCAACAAAAATATGGATCCTCATGGATTTAATGGACATTTTGAAGCCATTCAAAAGCATGTTATTACCACTTCTACCTGAGTGTCCAAGTCTTTTCTAAGTTAAAGTCCTCAAAATATTAGGAATAGGGATTTGAGCTACCTAAAGTAATTTCAATAAGATGATGATGTGTAATATTGTCTGATGGCATGAATTTAAAATATGGAGATGGAGAATGAATAGTCAGATAGTAGCAATGAGGTACAAAGAGAACACCTGTTCCCTCCCATAAACCAGTGGTAGAGAATCAGTGAAAAGAATGAAGCATCCACTCTTGAGAGGGTTATTGGAAGAGTACAACTTACCAAAAATCTTTCACCGAAAGCAACTGTTGAAAGGATTACTCAGAAATAAGTTGGAGAACATGGAGAATGTTAATAATGACTAAGAGTTACGGAAGGCACAGCAGAGGGCCATAGGGTTCAGAAGAGGAGGCATACAGAATCAATGAGGCTTACAGCGAAGGGGAGTATGGATGACCTGAGAGTCCTAGGGATTTTTTCTGGTGACTTAATTAAATAAGGATAAAGAATCTAATAGGAATAGTTTTGGTAAGGCTGTCAGGGTTGATAAAGCAGAAGTGGGAATTCTTGCCTGAAACAGTGCCCACTTTCCAATATGGCCAATTGTTGAGTGGAGTTATGGTCTTAATTAGAATGGTTAGCATTCAGAGGTTATTCTAGACTATTATACATGGAGGCTAAAGGTGTGTAAGTGAGTTTATTCCCCCACCCCTGAGAAAGTGCAACATTTATTAAGGAGATAGGGCACTTGAGAATACAGCTTTTAAAAAGAGCCAAAGGAGCCGGCCATGAAAACCAAACAAAGATATAGTCAAGTGAGGTAGAGAAAACTAAAACAGTGATGTCTCACAAAAAGGAATCAGATACCAACAATGTTTAAAGCAAAGAGTGTCAGGGTGCCTGGGTAGAGCAGTTGGTTAAGTGTTGGAACTGTTGGACTGGCTCAGGTCATGATCTCAGGGTCAGGAAATCGAGCCCCAAATGGGCTCCACACTCATCATGGAGTCTGCTTGAGATTCTCCCTCCCTCTCCCTCTGCCCCTCCTGCCTATGCTCTCAATAAATAAAATCTTTTAAAACGATAGAGAGGCAAACTGCTAGAATGATGCTGAGAGAACCTGTGTGTGTGTTCACATACATGTTCATTCATTTTTAAGCCTGGGATAGATTCTTTTTTTTTTTTTTAAGATTTTATTTATTTATTTGACAGAGAGAGACACAGCGAGAGAGGGAACACAAGCAGGGGGAGTGGGAGAGGGAGAAGCAGGCTTCCCACGGAGCAGGGAGCCCGATGCGGGGCTCGATCCCAGGACCCCGGGATCATGACCTGAGCCGAAGGCAGATGCTTAACTACTGAGCCATCTAGGCGCCCCCAGGCTGTGATAGATTCTAAAGTGACTATTGTACTTACTGGGGAAAGATAGATATTATTTTTTCATGATTCATTTATTTAGTCATACTTTGAAATATGTATACATATATTCAAGATGGGGGGAGAAAACAAGAATGAGCACACATACTGTGTGTTAAGTACTATCAAAGGCTCCAAAATAAGAAAACAGTACTAAATTCCCTGTCCTCATCAATTAACTTCTAATGGTTTTTGTTCACCATGCTAAGCACTAATTAAGAAAGAT
Source organism: Leptonychotes weddellii (assembly GCF_054177405.1). Classification (NCBI taxonomy): domain Eukaryota; kingdom Metazoa; phylum Chordata; class Mammalia; order Carnivora; family Phocidae; genus Leptonychotes; species Leptonychotes weddellii. The sequence goes on from NC_138369.1 coordinate 87,142,553, forward strand.
TCTGTCTTCCTAAAAATTGTTTTTGGCCAAAATATAGAGAAACAGAAGAAACTCAAAATCAACAACTAATTTGGTTGTTGATACTTATAATCAAGGTAAGAAATCTCATGAAAAATAATTCATAATGAATGTGTGGATTAAACAGGGTCCTAATTAATGACTGTTAATGCATTTTTTTTTTACAATGGATCTTATCTAGGATTTGGTCTTTATTTGGAACATTATTGTAAAAATTTGTTTAAAACACATAGTGAATGGCAACGCATTTGAAAGACATGGGGTATTCTTTCAAATTAAAGTATGGTTGTTATAACATAAAACATACTTTTAAAATATTAATGGAATTTCAAGCTTGGAATTTGTAAGATTTACATAGATGACTGCTATATAAAATGGCTTTGCTGTCTTCTGTAGCAAAGCATGAACAATGAAAAGGATGGGTTTGCTATTAGGTCTCACAGCATTATAATTGTCTATGCTAAACTGTCCCTGGCTCTATTTATGATAAACAGGAACAAAACTTATAGAAATTGCTAGAATAATCCTACCTCTTTTTTCTCTTGGAATGTTTGGCATAATAAAAAAAAATTTGTTATTTTGGGGGGTACCTTACAAATATATTCATTTGTTTAGAAAAGGTCTTTTCCTTATATCTAAGACATCTAAACTCACGACTCACATTAAATTTTAGGAAAGTATAGGCGGAATCTGTTTTATGTAACATAATTGACAATTTTTCCTGAGGTCCACAATTGATGGAAAAGAATATTATATAATGTGATGCTTATGAAAATCCTATTATAATAGAGATTAGACTTTCACAATTTTGAGAGGCAAATATAAATTGAATTTAAGTCTGTTTGAAGAAGCACTATGTTTTGAGGTTATCCTAAACTTTAGGATGCAGGGTCTTATATGGCTGAGCCCCAGAGTAACACACCACTTCAGCCATATCCCACCCACAAGCCTTACTCTGTTTGGGAGGGGACTGCATACAAGGGAGCAAGGACCCCGAAGCAGGAATCTTTGAAGGCCATCTTGGGACACTGGCTTCTAGTTTCTGGTGTTGTTTGGGGAGATCTAAAATAATTCTTTTCCTGATATTTTGTATGTGATTTGTTCTGTTTTCTCTATCCTTCTCTCTCAGTTTTAGAAAATCATTTTTCTCTCTAGCCTTTTGAGATATCATGTGTAAATTTCTATTTTCATCTATAGTTCTGGACACCGGGGACACTTGCAGTCAACAAACTCATGTTCTTCTGTTTGGGGACATTTCTTGCATTCTTTCCTTTATAATTTCCTCTCCTCTGTTTCCTTTATCTCTGTCTAAATTCCTCTTCTTCAGTCTATGACAAAAAAAAATATGGATACTTTAGGTATCAATAACAGAAGAAAGATAAGATGTGCATACTTACACACAAGAGAACAATGGTAAAGTACTGTCTATGTGATAGTTTATTGCAGTCCTACCAGATATCTACTACACCTCCTTCATAAAGAAAGAACTGAGACTTCAAAGATTAAATAAATAGCCCAAGACCAGAATTGGACTGAAACCTGGATTCCTGAATATCAACTCTTTCCTCATTTTGCTTTATGACACTGTGTTGTTTCTTTGGATGTGCTATTTTTGGGAAGATATAATATCAAATTGATACCAACTTGACTTGAACCTGGAACTTTCATTCTTAATTATTATAGATTCCCTGTCTCCTAAATCTAAGGTTAGAGCTTAGACTTTCACACCTGGGACTATATAAAATAGGGAAATGGTGAGTTTAGTAACTCCATTATTACTGCCTTTCTGTATAGAAGAATTGGCTCTGGCTGGAGAGGGTGTTAAGTTTTATTTTGAGGCCAAGTATCCATAACATAAGACTAACTGAAGACATTGAGCCAGACGGTCTGAGCTTAGATGAGCCTGGGATCAGATCTTTTTCTGGGTATGATGCCATGTAAAGAAAGGGATGATGAAGAAAATCACTGAAGACTCAAGAATATGTCACAATTTATTCTACTCTGGTGTTCAAGAGGATTCCCAACTTCCTGTCCTCTGACATTATTCTGATTCTCAAGATTCTCCCTGATACACTGACTTTTACATAAGTATATAACCAAAGCCAAAAAAAAAAAGTTTCAATGCAATGGAACAACAAGAACAATTGGTACTATGTACTATGTTCTTGTCCTAAATTGTCCTACACTTTCAAAAAGAGTCATGCCTCTCTTTTTGTAAATTGTAAGACATTAGTCAGGTTTTATATTATCAGTGTTAGACTTTAAAAAATATCCATATAGAAAAGGTCTTGGAGACTGGTTTTTGAAAATGCTTTGTATCCAGTGTGCTCAGAGATTACAAGAGAAACATGATGTATTCTAAAGAGAACACACACACAAATTTTTTTTTGTCTCCCAGTTTGGAAGGATAATAAAGAGGCAAAAATCAAGCAATCAAAATAAAACCCAAAGCAGGTCAGCATTTTCTACAATTTAAATAATATGATAGTCATTGCTATGGTTCACAAATTATACATGAAGGGTGCTTTTAAATAATTAACTCTTTGCCATCTAAGAAAATTTGGGAGTGATTTTCAGAATGTTTCACTAAGTTAAAACAATATTTATTAAAAGCAAACTTGTTAGGATGAGTAAGTAGTTTATAGCAGTTAATGTTACGATCTAAATTCTCTAAATTAAAGGGTTTCAAGAAAGGCCTATATTGTTGTGTTCTAGTCTTTAAGTTTTACTAATATGGAAGTTTTTTTGATAAAAATAAATCCTCAGAGAACTATTCGATAAAGTAGATGTAATTGAGTTTCCTTTACAATTGACAGGTGTCTTGCCTTTCCCCCCGTATATAAGAAATATATAGAAATTTGTATTTTAGTGCTAAGAAAAGCATAAATAAAACTAGCGAAAAGATGTTTATAGCAGCAATGTCCACAATAGCCAAACTATGGAAAGAGCCAAGATGTCCATCAACAGATGAATGGATAAAGAAGATGTGGTGTATATA
>NC_138369.1:87146068-87172072 GCF_054177405.1 Leptonychotes weddellii
AAAGATCAAGGTAACTGGGTTCTAGACCTGAAACTTAGGTGCTTTGTGACTTTTGTCATTCAATTTAAACTTTTGGGGCTGTAATTTCATCACTTGTATGTTCTGAAGCACAGCCTACTAACAGGTACTAAAAGCTTGCAGAAGTCAAAACATCTGGAATTCTGGTTCTGTGATCTATGTAAGTTTAAGCAAATTTCTAAACCTTCCTAAGTCCTGTTTTTCTCATCTATTACCTACAATAGATGTAATAAATAATAATATATCTTCCGGGGTGGTTTTAAGGATCAAATATGATGATATACATAAATGTATTATACATGGTATGTAAAAGTATTATTGTTAAAACACTATTTCAATACAAATGAATAAAATTGGTCAACAATATAGGCACAGAAACTCAAAACACTTATTGATGGAAAAATGCGAAGTGAGTATAAAAGGTATTTACCCTTTGACAAAGTAATTCTAATTTTATGACAGTCTTTAAGAAATAACTCTAAACTGGTCGGGATAGGGCAAGGGAGGCTGAAAGAACATAATATGTATCACACTATTATTTGAAAGAAGAGGAAACAATTTAATTGTTCAAGAATAAGGATATAGTTTAGTAATTTTTGAAACATTCAATAAAATTCAATATACTTACAATAAATTTACAGCAGAATAAGCAGACTGCAAAATGATCATTTTTCCAAGGCATAGAAAAAAGTTATTCCTTTTTTTCTTTTTCTTGGTATTAATAAAACATAAAATAAATAAATTTATCAACTTATACTTTGGATGATCTTGCTTTGGCTTAAAACTCCAAGTCATTGTGCTCCATGCTGCTGCTTTTCCTTCTCATTCTTCATACATAGGTGATTAGATTATCTAAGCAAAGGCATATAAATGTAAGTCAAATTTCATCTGTTGGGTTGAACTCAAGTTTTCAGATATTCTGCAGTCTTGAGCAAGTAGTCACTGTAAATTTAAAGAGCATGCCCTCCAGCAGGTTGTACTCTCTAAGCTTGTGTGTGTGTTTTTTCAAAGCTTTGATTGATTGATTGAGAGAGAGAGAGTATGTGCGTGTATGTGTGTGTGTGCCGGAGATCACAACCACAGCCAAAATCAAGAGTCCGGTGCTTAACCGAGGAGCCACCAGGGACCCCCCAGCAGGTTGCACTTTCTAAATACAGCTCCAACTTTTCCCAACCTACCAGCTCTTTTATCAAAAGCTACAATCTGTTACCCCTCCCCTTGACAACTGGGGTGCCTTTGTGGCTGCCTCAACTAGTAGACGAGTGTGGGGGAAAATGAGGTTATGTGGCTCCAAGAAAACCATGCCCCAACCACCTTCTGCCTGCAAAAACATGAGACTCAAAGCCAGAACACTGAATTAGCCCAACTGCCAGAAATCAGGACCAAAACACAAGTTTGCTATAGTTTTAAGTCAGTTTTGGGGCGGTTTGTTATATAGCAATAGATACCTGGAACAACCTTTATAACTTTATCCCAACTGTAAAAAAACTCACCGAATTTATAAAAGTAGTCACATTTCAAAATCTCCTGATGTGCAAGTTCAAAAATACAGATTCCTGGGCATTTATTTTTACTCACTTTTCGGATATGGCCAGAGAACTGTATGTAAGATTTTTTATTGTGGTAAAATATACATAACATAAAATGTATCATTTTAACCATTTTGAAGCATACAGAGGCATTAAAGACATTGACAGCTTTGTATAACCACCACCACTATCTAGTTGAGTAACTCATCAGCCCCCAGGGAAAGCCCAAACCCAGTAAGCAGTCACTCCCCATCCTCCTCACCGCTAGTCCCTGGCAACCACAATCTACTTTCTGTCTCTATGGATTTGTAAATTCCGGATATTCCATATGAATGAAATCACATTTTTAAGTAGCTTGCCAAGTGATTTTAATAAAGACCAGAACTTGTTAGCTGATGGTTATTTTAGGAACAGTGTACTACAATTTACAATTATAAAATTCCTTCCAGGTTATCATATATCTAGCCTAGTGTTCTGTTCCCAAAGCAATAGTTTCAGTTTTCTATCCTGGGTCTAAGTGCTTGTTTTTCCTTCTAGTGGGTGCCATAAAATAATGAGTTTATTTTTAGGTTCTATAATCTTGCTCAAAATGAACATGAAATTCTTCAATTTGTAGTTTGTGCAATCTAACTTCTTTCTCCTCTGACCATCACAACAGAGCATAAGAGTGAATTAGGGTTTAATTCCAGACTCACCACTGATTTCCATGCTTCATCAGAATCCAGCTGTGGTTCAAAAAATCACAAATTACTTGGCTACATTTATGTTGTCAGGCCAGATACCTGGGCTCTAGAAACTCCATGAATCTCACTGCCTCCAAAATATTTGTCTCTTCTATGTTCTATTTTACAAATTAAAAAACAAATAAACTTTGATAATTAATACTTTTTTAAAAAATTATTTTTATCACACTTGAATGTGTGACATATAACGTTCTTTTTTTTTTTTTTAATTTTTTTTATTTATTTATTTGAGACAGAGAGAATGAGAGAGAGAGAGCACATGAGAGGGGGGAGGGTCAGAGGCAGAAGCAGGCTCCCTGCCGAGCAGGGAGCCCGATGTGGGACTCGATCCAGGGACTCCAGGATCATGACCTGAGCCGAAGGCAGTCGCTTAACCAACTGAGCCACCCAGGCGCCCTATAACGTTCTTTTTGACCTTCTCTTTTTTTATGTTATTTTCAAGTTCCAACACAAGACTTTTTCCTCATGCTTTTCTATGTATTCCATGCATTTATTCCCCATAACAAGATGAATGCGTTTTAAAGCGATTTTTTTTGTTTTGTTTAAATAGAAATTTCTAAAAAAAAAAAAAAAACCCAAACATATCATAAATATTTTGTTACCATTATGCTTATGATGCTTCTGTTTTATATGTATGATTTTAAGCTCCTAAAACTTAAGGGCTTTAGGTTGGATAAAAAGTTTTTTGTAGTCCAATTTTCTTTAAATGTTTAAAGTGTTTTATATTTAGTTCTTGTTTGTTTTTTAATTTGGCTTTTAAGAAAAAGCCTTACTCAACCCCACCTGAACATAATCTTTTAAATAAGTAAATGTAGTAGTCTGCATCATGGCTCCCAAAGATTTCCTAATCCCTGGAACCTGTGACTAGGTTATTTTAAATGGCAAAAGGGACTTTCAAGATATAATTAAGTTAAGGGCCATGAAATAGAGAAATTATCCTGGATTATTTGGATGGGTCTTATGATGTAATCACAAAGGTCCTTATGAAAAGGAGCAAGAGGGTCAGAGTAAGAAAGAGAAATTGGAAAATGCTATGCTTCTGGCTTTCAAGATGGAGGATAGATCTATCAGCCAAGGAATGTAAGCATCCTTCAAAAGTGAAAAAAGGCAAGGAAACGGGATTTCCCTCTGGAGCCTCCAGAAGGGTCACACCTTATTAACCCCGTGACTGTAGTCTAGTGATACTGAATTAGGAGTTCTGACTCCCAGAAGTGTAAGATGATAAACCTTGTATTGTTTTAACCTACTAAGTTTGTGGTAATTTGTTACATCAGTAATAGGAAACTAATACTTTAAAAGAATCTTAGTGATATTCTCTGATCATTCTTGGTAATTCTCCCCAAAATATGTGCCATCATGGACAAAAACAATAATTCTATCACTTTGATATTTTAAAAAATTATTCTTCAGAATGGATATTTTGGAGATACCTTTAATCAAATATGCTAGTGATTGGCTCTCTTCCACAAATAACTGTTGGCAAATCTAAGAAATTGTTATCTGTATCATTGATTGAGATTTTCCACATGAAGTCCAACTCCTAAGCAGACATCCGTCATTCAAATATATAGAATTATTCTTACTTTTTACAGATTAAAAGCTCATTTTTAGAGGACTATAGGTGATTAGGATAATAGAATATTGTTATTAATCTTCAAAACAGAATCAATCCTAATTTTTTTAATAATATGGCTAGAGTTGCATCTTCTGTGGCTAATAATTGTAACATATGGATCACTGAGATAATTTGTCCAAATGAGTGAATAAGAGAGAATAGATGTACAATAAAGGAATATTCCATGATACTGCATAAATACTGTTTATAAGATTATTTCACAAATTAATGTCTATGGGATCTTACAGCAAATAAGTTATAGGATTGCTATGGTCTGTTTGTGTCCTCTCAAAATTCATGTTGAGTTCTATACCCCAGTGTGACAGTGTTTGGAGGTGACGCCTTGGAGAGATGATTAGGTCATGAGGGTGGAGCCATCATGAATAGGATTAGTGCCCCTATAAAAGGAGAGTGAGCTTCTTTGTCCCTTCAGCCACTTGAGGTTGCAATGATAGATAGCCCCAGGAAGCAGAGTCTCACCAGACATCTAATCAGCCAAGGCCTAGATCTTGAACTGGAACTATGAGAAATAAATTAAACTAAAATTACACTATTGGGACTACACCAAAACCTTCTGCACAGTGAAGGAAACCATCAACAAAACCAAAAGACAACCTACTGAATGGGAGGATATTTGCAAATGACATATCCGATAAAGGGTAATATCCAAAATATTCAAAGAACTTGTACAACTCAGCACAAAACCCCCCCAAGTAACCCAATTAAAAGGGCAGAGGAATTGAATAGACATTTTTCCAAAGAATACATACAGATGGCCAAAAGACATATGAAAAGATGCTCAACATCACTAATCATCAGGGAAATACAAATTTAAAAAACCATAATGAGATATCACCTTACATCTGTCAGAATGGCTAAGATCAAATACACAAGAAACAACAGGTGTTAACAAGGATGTAGAAAAAAAGGAACCCTCATGCACTGTTGGTGGGAATGCAAACTGGTGCAGCCACTGTGGAAAACAGTATGGGATTTCCTCAAAAAGTTAAAAATAGAATTACTATATGATCCACTAACTCCATTACTGGGTATTTACCCAAAGAAAATAAAAAACAATTTGAAAAGATATATGCACCTCTATGTTTATTGTAGCATTATTTATGATAGCCAAAATATGGAAGCAACCCAAGTGTCCATCAATAGATAAATGGATAGAGAAGATGTGGTATATATGAGTTATTACTCAACCATTAAAAAAAAGAAAGTTTGCCATGTGCAACAACATGGACAGACCTAAAGGATATAATGCTAAGTGAAATAGATCGGCTAGAGAAAGACAAATACCATATTATTTTACTCGAGTGGAATTTAAGAAACAAAGCAATGGAAAAGAAAGAGAAGGGAAGGAAAGGTAGAAAGAGAGGGGGCAAAGAAAGAAAAAAGAAGAAAGGGAGAAAGAGAGAAACTCTTAAATATAAAGAATAAATGGTGGCTGCCAGATGGGAGGTCCATGGCGGTGTACATACAAGGACTTAAGAGTACACTTATCTTGATGAGCACTGAGACATGTACGGAATTGTTGAATCTATTAAAAAACAATCCATTTGTTGTTGTTTATAAGTTATCCAGTGTATGGTATTCTGTTATAGCAGCTAAATGGACTAAGACAAGGATATAAAACTCTTATTTTATAAACAAAGAGGATTAAAATTGAAAGGAGAAAGAACTAATATTTTGCACTTACACAGTGGGTCATGGGGCAAAGAATTAAGAATTAGGATTCCTAGAGCCATAAAATAGATAACTCTACCTCCTTTCTTCCATGCCTACATTAAATGGTGTTTTTCAAAGATGAAAAAGACACAATCACGATTTTTAGATAATATGCAGTTTAGCTTGGAAAATCTGTTTTTAATTTTATCAAAACCAAATCACTTCTACCTTACTTAGAATGATGGTGAATTAAGAACCAAAATGGAGGTTTTGCAACTTTTAAATACTAACTCCTACCTGTTAACATTCTTTGGTTACTTATTACATGATAATAAAGAAGTATAACAAGTATGGAGATACAATTAATCATTAATAACAAATGTGCTCCTTAGTTTTACTTTGAAATTATGATTGCATGGATTTTCTCAAACTGCCAACCATCTTATGGGAAGAGATAATGAAAAAGATCAGATATTATTTTCATTTATGATGGTGATATCAAGGCTTCAAATAGCATAGAGCTTGAGGAGTAAAAGTATTTATTGATGACACACATAGTAAAAAAGACCATAGTCTTGGAAAGCCACCATAACTGGTTTGGGATCTTAGCTTCTTCACCAGCTAAATAATTTTGAGCAAGTTGCTTAATCTCAGCCTCAATTTCCTCATTAAGAAATAGTTATGGGCGCCTGGGTGGCTCAGTTGGTTAAGCGACTGCCTTCGGCTCAGGTCATGATCCTGGAGTCCCTGGATCGAGTCCCGCATCGGGCTCCCTGCTCGGCAGGGAGCCTGCTTCTCCCTCTGACCCTCCCCCTCTCATGTGCTGTCTCTCTCATTCTGTCTCAAATAAATAAATAAAATCTTTAAAAAATATATATAAAAAAGAAATAGTTATAAAAATAATACATATACCATAGGTGATTGAGAGGTTAAATGTACAGGTTCAAGTACACACTATGTGCTCAATAAAAGTTACTAGAATGTGACACATGCCTGAGTCTGGCAATATACCTGCATTATCTTAATAGATCCTCAAAGCAACTATTGTATATGTACAATTATTTCTAATTTAGAGGTGAAAAAAATTTTGCAACTCTCTGTGGTTAACCCCAGATATCCTGTAGGATAATTTAAGGAAGAAATCTTTTACTCTAAGAGGTAGCAGTAGGTATAGAAGCCCTGTTCAAATAAAACTTGGTAAGAAATATGAATATGGAGCACAAGATGGCAGTCCTCAATAAAAGGCCAGTACTTATCCTTTTGCTCTTGAGAAAACATGGGAAGGAAGCCTCCTGCATGTTGGAAACACTTCAGAGAAGGTGAATATTCATCATGGGCTTTAATAAAATTCAGAACCAGTGTTGTAGCCATCATAAAATTGTCATTGTAGGGTCTCTTTTGTGGCAAAGTCACCCTCATTTTTCTTCCTGAAATAGGGCCTCTTTTATGGCAGAAAAATAGAAATTTGTTTCCTCATTTCTAAGATGAGAGTGCAGAATAAACAAGATATTCTCTGACATCTTTACCTATTTTTAAAGTCTTTAACTTCTTGTCAAGTGTTCAAGTCAGTGATTTCTTTTATCCTTTAAATAGATTTTATTCTTAGTAGCAATGTGTTGTACTTTTATTTTTTTTAATTAAGCTGACAAAGTAGGATTCCCAAAATTTTGTTACTCTAACCTTAAAGATAATACTTTATTTTTTAGTATAGTTTTATATTTACAAAAAAACTGGATAGTACAGAGTTCCTTATATGCTCCCCACCCTGCTCCCACCTGAGTGCACAGTTTCTTCTATTATTACCATCTTTCATTAGTATAATTCACTTGCTGTAATTAATCAATGTTGATACATTAGTATTAAATAAAGTCCCCAGTTTACATTAATGCTCACTTTTGTGCTGTACAGTTTTGACAGAGGCAATATTACATTATCATACAGAATAGTTACACCATTGCAAAGATCAATTCTTTACCAATCCAGTGCTTTCCCTTCTCCCAAGCCCATAACAATCACTGATCTTTTATTGTCTATATAGTTTTACCTTTTCCAAAACATTTTATGATTGGAATCATACAGAATGTAGCCTTTTCAGACTGGCTTCTTTCACTTAACAATATGTCAACATCAACAAAATAACTTTCTGGGCCTTTGATCAGGAGTTGAATTACAGATCAAGCTGGGAAGAACAGACATCTTAACAGTATTGAGTCTCTTAGTCTCATTCCATTTTGCACACCTATTTAATTTTTTCATTGATGTGTTGTAGTTTTCTGCATACATATATTGTACATATTTTGTTACATTTATGCCTAAGTATTATTTCACTCTCTTTGGTGTTTTTAATTTCAAGTTCTAATTGTTTGTTGCTGGTATATAAGACGGCAATTGACTTTTATATAGTAACCTTATATCCTGTAACCTTATTATAACTATTTGTTTCAGTAGCTTTTTATTGTTGTTTGTTGATTCTTTGAGAGTTTTTACATAGACAATCATCTCATTTACAAACAAAAATCACCTTTCTTTTCTCAATCTGATACCTTTTATTTTTTAAGATTTTATTTATCTATTTGACAGAGGGGGGGGAGAGAGAGAGAGAGAGAGAGAGCAAGCACAAGCAGGGGGAGTGGCAGGCAGAGGGAGAGGGAGGGAGAAGCAGGCTCTCCCGCTGAGCAGAGAGCCAGATGTGGGGCTTGATCCCAGGACCCCGGGATCATGACCTGAACCAAAGGCAGCCACTTAACTGACTGAGCTACCCACGTGCCCCCTGAATACCTTTTCTTTCCCTCTTACATTAGCTAGGATTTCCAGGACAATGTTGAATAGAGTAGTGTGAGGAGATATCTTGCCTTATTTCTGATGTTGAAAGGGAAAGTATCTAGTATCAACCCATTACCTATAAAATTAATTACAGATTATTTGTACATGTTCTTTATGAAGTTAAGGAAGTCACCCTCTCTTCCTAATTTGCTGAGAGTTTTATGATGAATGAATGTTGGGGTTTTGTCAATTTTACTTTCCCTAAATTTATTAAGGTGATAATATGATGTTTCTTCTTTAACCTGGTCATGTGGTAAAATACATTAACTGAATTTTGAATGTGGAATTACCCTTGCATACATGGAATAAATCCCATTTGGTTGTGGTGTTTAATAGTTTTTATACATTTTTGGGTTTGATTCGCTAATATTTTATTAAGGATTTTTACATTTATATTTATGAGATAGATCAGTCTGTAGTTTTTCTCTCCTATAATGCTTTTATTTTATTTTGGTCTTAGTGTAATTCTGGCCACACAGAATGAGTTAGGAAATATTTTCTGTGCTTCTATTTACTGGAAGAGATTGTAGAGGATGGGAGTAATTTCATCCTCAAATATTTGGTAGAATTTACCAGTGAAACCATCTGGGAATCATGCGTTATTTTATGGAAGGTTTCATTGTCAATTTTATTAATTTCACCAATTTCAGAACTGCCAGGGAAGATGGCAGAGTAGGAGGATCCTATGTTCATTTCATCCTGTGGATGTACCTATATAACACCCACATCAGTGTAAATAAGCCAGAAAATCACCCAAAGACTGGCAGAACAGATTCTCCACAGCTAAATGTAGAAAAGAGACCACATCAAAAAGGGTAGGAAGGACAGAGACATGGCTGGGAGCAAAACTGACCAGTGGGACTGTCCACAGGAGTGAGGGCAGAGGATCAGACTCCACATTGGGTACCCCAAGCACAGGGTACTCACACTGGGAAAACTAATCCCCATAACATTTTGCTTTGAATATCAGAGGTGGGTTACTTTGGCAAGTTCTTACAATCAGTCAGGCTTAACACCTGGAACTTTAAAAATCAGCAGACACTAATCTGGGAGAGCCAGAAGGCAATAGGCAACTGAGTCCCCACCCTTGAAGAGACAGCAATAACCATCCAGATACAGCATAGAAGCAGCAGTTTGAAAAATGAGTGGGGTATACTGGAGGAGGATTCATTTACTAGTCTCAGGCTTATGCTGGAGGGTCAGGGACCTTTGGGAGGCTTCTCCAAGAACAAAAAAGCTGGCAGGCACAATTTCCCACCCTACCCCCTAGCCTAAATATACAGACACATGTGGGAACTACTGTAGAACAAACACTGTCCATCTAACTTGCTAAGAATGAAACTCGCCCCCCCCCCCCCAGCCAATTCTCATGTGGAAACACCTGTGTGGTAGTATGCAAGAAGCCCTGACAGGGTCCAGCACCACCCCAACGTGACTCCTGCCCCAGGGAGATGGGAATATAACCACACACATCAGTCCAACCATGGCCCTAGCAGTGGGCTGGGGGCAGACATCAGGTCTGACTACAGGCCCAACCCACCAATGAAAGCTTTTCAGGGGCCAAGAGAGGGAGAGCACCCTGCAGTTCAGTGTTACCACAGCTTTGGCAAACATCTGGCCTAACTCAGCTCAAGCTCATGGCTGCCCCAAACTAGCCCACTAACAACACAGGTACCAAACTCTGTCCACAAATGGAAAAAGAGCCATTTCAGACAATTGTACTGTAGGCAAACATGGCTCAACCGCAATACTAAGACATACACGACACACCTACAAGACACTCCCGGAGCACCAGTTTCTGGCAAACATTTCACTGCAGGGCACTACAGAACCTCTCCTTATGGCTGCTACTTCCAAGAATAGGAGCTACAGCTGACTTTCCTGATACATAGAAACAGACACAGGAAGTAAGACAAAATGAGGAAGACTGTCCCAAATCAAAGAGCAGGATAAAATCACAGCAAGAGAGCTAAACAAAGCGAGATAAGTAATATGCCTGATAAAAAAAAATTTAAAGTAATGTTCATAAAGATACTGGACTTGAGAAAAGAGTGGAAGACTTCAGTGAGACCCTCAATATAGAGATAGAAAACATAAAAAGAAGCAATCAGAGATGAGGAACTCAATAACTACAACTAAAAATACAGTAAAGGGAATAAATAATATCAGAGGAAGGAGAATAACACATCAGTGACCAAGAGAACAGAGTAATGGAAAGCAATCAAGATGAACAGGAAAAAGCAAAAAGAATAAAAAATGAGAATAGGTTAAGATAACTCAGTGACACCATTGGGGTGCCTGGGTGGCTCAGTCGGTTAAGCATCTGCCTTCGGCTCAGGTCATGATCCCAGGGTCCTGGGATCGAGCCCCGCATTGGGCTTCCTGCTCTGCAGGAAGCCTGCTTCTCCCTCTCCCACTCTCCCTGCTTGTGTTCCCTCTCTTGCTGTGTCTCTCTCTGTCAAATAAATAAATAAAAATATTTAAAAAAAAAAAGATAACTCAGTGACACCATCAAGCATAATACCAGCCATGTTCTAGAGATCCCAGAAAGAGAAGTCAGAAAAGAAGGTGGAAATTTTATTTGAGGAAGTAATAGCTGAAAACTTTCCCAAACTGGGGAAGGAACCAGAAATCCAGATCCAGGAGGCACAGAAAGCCTCCAACAAATTCAACCCAAGGAAGTCCACACCAAGACACATATTAATTAAAATGGCAAAAAGTAGTGATAAACACAATTAGAAAAGCCGGAAGAGAAAAGAGTTACATACAAGGGAAATCCCAAAAAGCTATCAGCCGATTTTTCAGCAGAAACTTTGCAGGCCAAAAGAGAGTGGCACAATATATTCCAAGTGCTGAAAGAAAGAAAAAATACTGCAAACAAGAATATTCTCTTCAGCAAGGCTATCATTCAGAAGAAAGGGAGAGATAGAGTTTCCCAGACAAACAAAAGTTAAAGGAATAAAATTCCTAGAGGAAAGCACAGGTAGCAACTTTTCTGACGCGGGTAGTAGCAACATTTTTCTAGATATGTCTCCTGAGGCAAGGAAACAAAAGCAAAAATAAACTACTGGGACTACATTGAAAAAAAAAAAAAAGCTTCTGCACAGCAAAGAAAACAATTGACAAAAGACAACCTATTAAATGGGAGAAGATATTTGTAAACTACATATCCAAAATATATAAAGCACTTATACAACACTGTAAAACCAAATATTCCAATTAAAAATGGGCAGAAGACATGAATAGACATAGCTCAAAAGTAGACATACAGATGACCAGTAGAAACACACAAAGATGCTCAACATCACTGATCATCAGGGAAATGCAAATTAAAACCACAATGAGATAGCATCTCATACCTGTCTAACCGCTAAAATAAAAAACACAAGAAACAAGTGTTGGTGAAAATGTGGAGAAAAAGCCCCCCACCCCCATGCACCTAGGGTGGGAATGAAATCTGGTGCAGCCACTGTGGAAAACAGTAGAGAGTTTCCTCAAAATAATTAAAAATAGAATAACCACATAATCTAGTAATTCCACTACTGCATATTTACCCAAATAATACAAAAACAGTAATTTGAAAAGATATATGTACCACTGTGTTTATTGCAGCATTATTTACAATAGCCAAAATATGGAAGTAACCCAAGTGTCCATTGATAGATGAATAAAGATGTGGTATGTGTATATGTATGTAATGGAATATTAGTCATAAAAAAGCATAAAATCTTGTCATTTGCAACAACAGGGTGGATCTAGAAGGTATAATGCTAAGTGACATAAGCCCATCAGAGACAAATATCCTCTGATTTCACTCATATGTGGAATTTAAGAAATAAAACAGATGCACACAAAAAAGAGACAAACAATAAAACAGACTATTGAATATAGAGAACAACCTTGCACTCTCCAGAAAGGAGGTGGGTGGAGATGTATGAAAAAGGTGAGGGGGATTAATAGTACACTTATTGTGACAAGCACTGAATAATGTATAGAAGTGCTGAATCACTATTTCTTATACCTGAACCTAATATAACACAGTATGTTAATTATACTGAAAATTTTAAAAATTCTATGAATTTCACTAATAGAGATATACCTATTTTTATATCTCCTTATGTATGGTAATTTGTAATTTCAAAGGAATTTATCTATTATCTAGGTTATCAAACTTGTGGACAAAGAGTTTTACTGATTTTTCCAAAGAACCAGCTTTTTGTGTCATTGATTTCCTCTTCTGATTTCTTATTTTCAATTTTATTGACTTCTGCTATAATTATCATTTATTTTCTTCTCCTTGTGTTAGAATTATATTGCCCTTCCTTCTCCAGTTCCCTCAGATGGAAGCTTAGATTATTTTTAGATGTTTCATCTTTTTTAATAAATGCATGAAATGCTATAAATTTCCTTCTGTCTTACAACTTTTAATAAGTTATTTAGTTCAAAATATTCTTAAATTTTGTCTTAAGATGACTTCTTTGACACATGTGATATTTAGATGTGTGCTGCTTAGTCTCCAAGTACTTTGGAATTTTCCAAATATATCTGTTATTGATTTTTAAAGAGTTTAAATTTAAATTTTAAGAATTTAGTTTTGTTGTGGTCTGAGTGTATACCCTGAATTATTTCTCTTCTTTTAAATTTTTAATGTGTGTTTTATGGCCCAGAACATATTCTATCTTGGTGAATCTTCCATGTGAATTTGGGGAAAATGTAGTTCTGCTATTGTTAGATGATGTATTCTATAAATATCAATTAGCTCCAATTGATTGATTGGGCTGTTCTATTCAGCTATGTTCTTACTACTTTTCTGCCTACTGGATCTGTTCATGTTGAATAGGGGGATGTTGAAATCTCCAAATATAACCATAGATTCATCTATTTCTTCTTGCAGTTCTATCAGTTTTCATCTCATGTATGTTGATTCTGTTCAGTATACACACATTACTGTATATTGTTGGATTGACCCCTTTTGTCATTATGTAATACTCCTCCCTATCCCTGATGATTTTCTGTGCTTTAAAGTCTGCTTTGTTAGAAATTAATATGGTCACTCCAGCTTTCTCTTGATTAGTGTTATCATGGTGTATTTTTCTCCATCCATTTACTTTTAATTTATCAGCATCTTTATATATATGGGTTTCTTCTAGACAGCATATAGTTGGGTGTTTTTTTTTAAAACTTACTCTGACAGTCTTTGTATTTGCTATATTTAGTCCATTTTAATTGAGTCATTATTGATACAGTTGAACTAATAGTTACCATGTTTGTAACTGTTTTCTATTTGTTGCACTTATTCTTTCTCTTTTTTAAAACGTCCCTTCTTTTCCTGCCTTATTTCAAATGAGCATTCATTTGATTCTATTCTCTCTCTTCTCCTAGCATATCAATTGTCCTTCTTTAAAAAAAAAAAAAATTAGTGGTTACTTCAGTTTGCAATATACATTTACAACTCAACTAAGTCCACTTTCACATAACACTGTAGTATTTCATGGCTAGTGTATTTAACTAATAAAAGAGCATTCCTAATTCTTTCATCTCATTCCATACAACATTTCCACAATTCATTTCACTTATGCATTTCAATTACCCAATACATCGTTGCTATTATTGCTTTGAACAAATTTTCTATCAGATTAAGAATATGAAAAATAAATTATTTTTTCATTATTCTCTATTGTGCTTCTTTTATGTTGATATGAGTTGTGACACATTTGAATTATTTCCTGTCCTCTAAATTGTAGGAGGGGGTTAAAAGAGATAATCTTTTACCACTCCACTGGCTCTTAAATTTTTTGATCATTGGTTAAGGTCTCATGTCAGTGATTCTTTCACTGTTTAAATAAATTTTACTCTTTTAATAACAGTATTTTGTGTTTTTATTTTCCTTTTGAATGAAGCCTACAAAGTATGATTGTAAGATTTTGTTTCCTCTGAACTTATTCTCAAATTCATAGCTAATTTCTCTTTAACTTTTCATGATTATATATGACGACAGCACAATAAAACTTCTAAAACAAATACTCCAAAATGTGCACGGTGCTTTTCTCTCATTGATCAGATTACTGCTTAGAATAATTGCTTAAAAAAAAAATGCATTTCTTTTATAATTAGAAATTTAAATATCAGAATCCTATGAACATGTCTGCATAAATGGTTGTTTGATTATTTCTTTAAATACTAAGTCAGGTCATGCTACATTAAGAAATCAATTTAAGAAAAATCCGGTTGATTATGGCACTCTTTAATCTCCTACTATTAAAGCTGTCCCTTTTTCTCTACTTAAGCTGACTCTTTTCCAATGATTAATTGTCAACCTGGGATTTTTCAGGGTGTTTGTGCACTGATATGGCTCAGCAGGAATGCCTAAACAGAACATTAACATGAGCAATGGTGTGGGAAAATTAAAGATTAAAAGTTGCATTTCATTTTCTAATCACTGGGAGGGCAATTTGCCCCTGGGATGCTTCCTTTAGCAGGTTGCAAACCCAAAAACTGTATATAATAAGAATGCTTTGATTTTACTTAGAACTGAACTTTTACCTTAAGATGGAAATTTTTAATATGCACAGGTGTGCTGAATTATATTGATTTGTTTTGTTTTTTTGTCTTGAAGTAGCAGGATATTATAAAAAAATGAGATAACTATTTTAAAAATTCTTAGAAAAACTATAGAGGAAATACTTTTTCTCCTTTCTCCTTTCTCTATTATGATCATAAGCATCATACAAGCCATCTGTACCATCATCTTTTCTGTGAAATATTCTTTAACTCTTACTGTGGGTTAATTAATGATTGTATTTTCACAGTTTCTAAGCTATTTGTGCACACCTCCTTGTATCATATCATATATATCATTGTATTTTAATAAGCATGTTGGGTCTGCCCATTTAAGTATATCCCTAGCAAATTAACTGCTGTGCAAAAAATGACAGTTGGAATAATTAACATTTTTTGGTACTTTTATTTGACCTAGGCTTCAGATGTATCATGCTTATCCTCATAACAGCCTTTTAGAAGTTTAGAGAGGCTGTCACATTAAGCATCGTTGCGGCAATTATTCAGTAATAATGCAAGTTGGGACTTAAATCCAACTAGATTTGTCTTATTTCAAAGGCTGGTTTTTCCCCAACATAGCATATGGACATACTCCTAAATGACAATGTAAGAGTTACTAATTTTTAAGATTTTTTTTATTTATGTATTTTTGAGAGAGAGAGAGAGAGGGAGTGAGCATGAGCCGAGGGAGGGATAGAGGGAGAAGCAGAGGAAGCTCTATGTGGGACTCCATCCCAGGACCCAGGGATCATGACCTGAGCCTAAGGCAGATGCGTAACCAACTGAGCCACCCAAGCAACCCAGAGTTACTAATTTTTAAACACATAACAGGCAGTAAATAATAGTGTTGGGATTTTAGTTTAATGCTATGCAGTTCTGAAGCCCTACCATGAAAAATATTTGAATAATGAAACAAACAAGCAAAACAATGTGTATGTGAGCATAATTCTGGCTGCTGTCATGACCACCAAACTCAATAGCTTTGAACAAGTGGTTTCATTGCTAATTCATATAAGTAGTCCACAGACTTCCCAAACCGTTGTTTTTCATGAGGGGCAGGCAGAGGATTATGTTCTGTAGAGTTATTTGGGATTTCAGGCTAATGGAGTTTGTGCCACCTGCAATATGGCACAACTTCCCAGCTCTTTTTTGGTCACCAGCTATCCAGCTAACAGAAAGGGAAGAAGTTGGAGTATCACACACAGAAGCTTTTTATAGGCAGGATCCAGTGTGGTTCACACCACTTCCTTTCTTTTCCATTGGCAAGAACTCCCGAAAATGACCATGACTATCTGGATCGGAGGCTGGAAAATATAGTCTACATGCCAGAAATATGAATACCTAGCCAGTTCAACAGCAGGCTGATCTCCTATTCACCAGTATCCATTTCCCCACTGGGAAAATTCTCATCTCTCCAAAAGAGCAACCAATGGTTCTACTCAATCACTGTGTCTGACTCCGTATTTTTGCATTTGATCTCTTAAGGAACACCCTTTTCCAGTTGTAACCTCAAATCAGTGAAAAATACCAGCAACCAAAATCATTATCAACAAACTAGTAGTAGTAAGTCCTCGAATTTGATATATGCAAGTGTCCTATCCTCTGAGCGTTAAGTGGTAGTTTTTGCCCACATTTGCTTCAGATAAATTTTTGGTAAACTTAATTGTAATAGTTTCTGAACTGTCTCTAAATTAGGAATCAAAATTTTTGTTGGTGGGAGAACAAGTAATAAAAAAGCAATTTTGGAAAAGTAACAGAATCTACAAGGTAGAGAATGCAGGTTTTAGCATTCAAAATTTAGTTATGTGTATCTGTTCCTTTCCCAGGATGTAGATGAAAAGCAGAGACATTATCTCAATTAAACACATGGATGTTGTAGAGATCTAAAATATGTAAATACAAAATATGAGGAAAATGCATAGTGTTTGAATTAATATTAAAGGTACTTTACAAGGATTGCATGATTTACTTTTCTATTCAGCAAAGCATGTAAGAAATGCCATCATAATTCTAGTTTCCAAGCACAAGATTTGCTGAGCATGTTCTTTTGTGTTTTTGAAGTATTTGTACCAGATGCATAAAATTGCAAACCACCTGAAATTTTATGAGCATTATTTGTTATGTCACATCAAGGTTTTAAGTGTAACATATTCTAAGGCCAGCAGAATACTTCATAAACACAAGGAAAGATGTGTTTGGAAGACAATTTACAGCTAACATGAGGGTAATAGTGAGTGAGAGCTGGCTTTACGAATGTTTTCAGAGATGCTGAGCAACAAGATAAATGTTTGTTATGAAGCATGTTTCACACAAGGTCAGAAAAAGATTGAGTGCAATTATCTCTCTGTGAGAGAGAGTCTTAACAATTAAGATTTTAACTTGTTTGTCCAGACAGCTTCAGAAAACACATTTATCTCATGTTTTTAATATCCATTGATAGATATTTATAAACACTGAGGAATAAATCTACCTTAAAATGGAGATGAGAATATGTTAATATTAACTACTGTTTATCAAGTCCTTTACTAGAATCATTTCATACATTTTCCATTCAAATACAATTATTATATTTAATGATTATATTAGAGATCTGAAGATCCAGGTTTTGTGGGACCTAAAGTTTATACAATTTATGTGGCTATGCATTTTGTAATTTTTTTTTTCATAATGTGTACAGGAAAGATTTCATGCAATTGGCAGGCACTGAAGCTTAATCTTCTATAGCTTTGTGGCAAAACTACTTCTGCCTATAGTAGAGATGAGAAAACTAAGTCTTAGAAAAGTCAACTAACTTTTATAATAATAAGTGGTAAAGCTGACATTCAAACCCATGTGCTTCTGAATCTATAGATCATGCTCTTTCAATTCAAAGTGTGGATGATTAGAAAATTGACCTAAAAAGATGGGGAGCGTGTACCAACCCTGGTAGATCAAAGGACACACTGCCTTATTTGCCATTCCTTTAACCATTGGACCCAAGTATCCTGCTAGGTCTGTGCACAAATTCATAGAAGTGGTCTGTCTCTCTCTCCTCGCCCCGGCCTTTTTTTTCTCTCTCTCCCTCCCCCACCTTCTCTTTCTCTCCTTAGAGCAGTCAATTTGTATTTTACTGGGAAAATGATGGCATTATGTATCATTATCTCTGTACCTTTCTTTCTCCTCCCCTCAACTAACAGTTCATCAGAGAAAGTTATTATGTCTAATTGATTTTTCTATCTCCAGTGCTTTGGACAGTGCTTGAAACACAGCAGGTTCTCAATGACTATCTGCAATGTATCTGAATATATAATAGAAAATTTTTCATACTCAATAGATGACAATTTTTATGAATAAAGATCTATAAAAATAATTCATAGTCTGATCTAAAACAAGTGTTGATTCATACATGTGTAAATTAACCTTACCTCCTCTATTTTATGCTTCTCAAAGTCAGAAAATGGCAGAATGTTCACTAGATTTTTTTTTTAAAGATTTTTTTTTAAAGATTTTATTTATTTATTTGACAGAGAGAGACATAGCAAGAGCAGGAACACAAGCAGGGGGAGTGGGAGAGGGAGAAGCAGGCTTCCCGCAGAGCAGGGAGCCCGATGTGGGACTCGATCCCAGGACCCCGGGATCATGACCCGAGCCGAAGGCAGACACCCAACGACTGAGCCACCCAGGTGCCCTGTTCACTAGATATTTTGTCAGAAATATCATCTGAGCTCTGAGGATGGTCTATCTCAAGATATCAAAGTTACTGACATCAGTGCTAAGAGGATAACTTACACTGTTTCTTACAATACAAACTGCTTGTAGGAGTCATCTTTTAACTGTTGAATATTTGGCTCCTCCCATCCAAAGTGCAGCCATCATACATCTTTATAGTGTGCAGGAAACCATAAAAATAAGCTAATGGTGTCAGAAAACACTGCAAAAGAAAGAGTTAACAAGCAAAGAAGTAACTGTGCTTCGCATGTAGATAACGACTGTTTCAGTCACTATTTGTACTCATTCTTTAACAAATGCCAGAATCTCACTTTAAAATAATTTAAACCTAAAGAGAATTATTGGTTGTAAGAAAGAGAACTAGTAAGAATGGTTTTCAAAACGAAAAATTTGAGAAGTTAAACTACATCAGTTCTTTCCTCTCCCAACCCACCTCAGATTCTCTAATCTTTTGTATTTATTTCCTTGCACTACAGATGTGCTTTCTTCATTTTGAAGAGCACACAGTGGGCAGGACTTTTCAGGGATAAATCTAGAATTTTGGCAAATATAAGAAAGGGACCATCTCCTGTCTTCTTCAGTCAGAATTCTCCAGTTTTTGGCACCTGCCCACTTCCAACAACTTGGTCGTGGGTCCATACCAGCAATCAATAACTAAAGGGGAAAAAGTAATTTCTCAAAAGAAGGGGTATAATTTTAACCAGAAAAAAAAAACTGTATGTCTATCACAGAAGTGGCTCTTTCATATTAAAATGAAAAATGTATACACGCAGTATATTCTGGAGTACATACCATAGTTTCTATAAATGTGTTACATATTTCCATTTTTTCAAGTTCTCACATAATCTGTCTCAACTATATATATCCATAACTTCAAATTCTCCAGATTCATTACCCTTAGTATTGAAATTAATCATTACTGTTTTATATCTATCCTATTTATGTACTTAAACATTGCTATGCACTTAACTCTTAGAAGCATAATTTTAGTTCATTTTAATTCTGAGTAGACCCTGTTCATCTAACTTACTGAACATGTTGTTAAATACCCAGGGTATATTTTTTTTAACCCCACTCATTCATTTCAATTCCATTGCTGCTTATTAATGTCATCTCATAAGAAAGCAATCTAAAATGAGGAAGTAGCAATTAAAATATCCATGCAATTTTTGCCTTTCCTGAGTTTTGTTCCTCAACTTTCACAGTTTTAGAGCAGCGAGTAGTGTGACTAAATATATTTATTGAAGTTTTCTTTTTATAATTGTATAGTCTCTAAACTTTGTCTCAACAAGTTTTATTATGTATATCACTCTTTACTAGCTTTCCATTTGAGGGGATTTTAAATGATGTATGTAAATCTTTAAGAACTTAGCTTTTATTTTTTTATTTTTTTTGTTATGTTATATTAGTCACCAAACATTACATCATTAGTTTTTGATGTAGTGTTCCATGATTCATTGTTTGCATATAACACGCAGTGCTCCATGCAATACGTGCCCTCCTTAAAACCCATCACCGGGCTCACCCAACCCCTCACCCCCTTCCCCTCTGAAAACCTCAGTTTGTTCCCCGTTCTCATGGTTCATCTCTCCCTCTGATTTCCCCCCCTTCGTTTTTCCCTTCCTTCTCCTAATGTCCTTCACGCTATTCCTTATATTCCACATATAAGTGAAACCATATGATAATTGTCTTTCTCTGCTTGACTTATTTCACTTAGCATAATCCCCTCCAGTTCCATCCATGTCAATGCAAATGCTGGGTATTTTCTGATGGCTGAGTTAACTTAGATTTTAAAAGTTAAGAGTTATCCCCTTATCCTTCTTCTCATTGTCATATCTCCCATGTATTTATTGTTTGTTAAATCTCCTGAGATCTCAGGCCCAGAGGTTGGGATTAGGTCCATTATAAATCAAGTACAAAATTATGTTTCTCTCTGTAATACATATCATCCATATAGAAATCTATAATAGCTTTTAAAAGACCCTTATCATCTCTGTGGAAATGAATTGCCATTTCTTCACATTATAGTTTATTTCACTCTAACACCCACAAAATTTGACTTATTAATACTGTAAAATATGTTGGGTTCTCTCTCCTCTCTACTAACCTTCAAAATCAGTGAACTAATAATGTTCTATTTATTTTAATTTTTAAGACTTTTTATTTATTTATTTGACAGCGAGAGAGGGAACACAAGCAGGGGAAGTGGGAGACGGAGAAGCAGGCTTCCTACCGAGCAGGGAGCCCAATGCAGGGCTCGATCCCAGGACCCTGGGATCATGACCTGAGCTGAAGGCAGACGCTTAATGACTGAGCCACCCAGGCGCCCCAATAATGTTTTATTTTTGTTTTAATTTTGGTGAAAGATCTTCATGCTATGCCATATAGATTATTTTTTAACATATAAATTCATTCACTTATAAAACTCCTAGTTTCTGAAGCACTTTTTATTATAATAGGAAGGATCTCAGAAAAAGGCAAATTAATGATAATTGACACTCTTGAGAAATAGGTATTACCAAAATTATTTTCATTGTTTACTCCAACTAATTACTTTCTAGACCCAGGAGGGATAGAATTAAAAATAACTTACGTTGATTATTTTAATTTTAGAAAACAAATGTGGTGTATTATACACATCTACAAATACAATGCATTCTTTTTTTGAAAACAACCAGCCTAAAATATCAGAAGTTTGCTACTAATAGATATTCCAAGTGAATTTTACATAATTACAAAACACATATGTTATTAACATTTTACTAGACCATGACAAGTTTTAAAATTTGACATGATAGGTTACATGTTATGGGCTGAAAGGATGGTCTCCAAAGATTTGGAAACACAAAGTAGACAAGAATGAGAAAACTATTAAAGACTGAAATGGCCTCTGAGACAGTCTATGAAATATGCAATAGTATCAAATTCTGCTGAATGAGTAAAGGAGGGAAACATTTTTAAGTTATTGCTTTCTGCAAGAATATAATGACCTAAAAAACAGTACATCAAACTGCAGTCAAACTGAGTTGGGCTATCATAAAATCCTTCTTTTATGGAGAAACCATACTGCCAATTACCAATTTTTAAAACAATATACACACGTTGGCCACTTTTGCATAATATTTGCAATTTATCTTATATATTATTTGTTTCATGCCATTTTATTAATGAATCATATAGTATTTCTTATAATACCATCATACTAAAATAAATTATGTTGAGGGGCACTTGGGTGGCTTAGTCAGTTAAGCGCCTGCCTTTAGCTCAGGTCATGATCTCAGGGTTCTGGAATCAATCCCCTCGTCAGGCTCTCTGCTCAGCTGGGAGCCTGCTTCTCACTTTCCCTCTGCCTGCCTCTCTCCCCCCTGCTTGTGCACCCTCTCTCTTCAAATAAATGAATAAAATCTTTAAAAATAAAAAAATAAAATAAATTATGTTGAGGTAGAGTGGGAATATCTAAAATGTCTATGGAAACAATCATTTAAAATTCATAGAGAAACAAATTTACTCCAGTAAGATTACTACTTTAAAAATAATCAAATAATAAAGAAAATAAGGGTGAATATCCTAGGTTGTATTAATTATACTTCTGTCTTCTTAAGCACATCTAAAATTACCTGTCTTTTGACCTGAATGTTAAAAATATATAACTTTGAATATTAGAAGAGGTATAAAAGACCTATTCATTCCATGCTGTCATTAAGAAGCATTATTATTTTCAGGGACAGGCCTCCTTCAAGAATCCTGACATATCTCCACTGTCCTTGGTCTTTAATGAAGGGTAATTTAGGGAGTGATACAACAGCTAAATCCTTATGGATATAGTGTTTCTTACATCTCTATCTCATTTTAGTCTCTATTCAAAGTTAATTTGCTTAAGATATCTTCTCTGATGACTATATCAAAAATGGACCTACTGTCACTCTCTATACACTCAACCAGCTTTACTTTTATTCAAGTACTCATCATACGTCCCCATATTTTCATACATATAATAGTTTAAATTTGAAATATTCCTTTACTAATTTGTCAACCCCTCCATTATAATGGAAGCTCAAAGAGTCAGAGGTTGTTTATTATTTTATCCTCAATGTCATCAGGGTCTGGTTCATGGAAGGTACTCAAGAAATATTTGTTATAGGAATATTTGACAGCCAAAGAAATAAAAATCTTATTTAAAGAAAGCATGCAAATCAAAAATAAGATATTCATCAATCAGAGGCCTGATAAATGAATAAGTCTGGGAAAAGCCACATATATTGATGATTTTGCATTCAAGTCTCTTACCTAGGAGCACCTTAGATTGGAATACTTAGGTCAACAGAGAGGGCAAGAGTGAGAAATGTGGCAGAGATCAGTGGCATCATTGAAAGTCCATATATTAAACAGTTGATATTCTCTCCCTTTTCTACCATTCCCTTAGGAAAAATGGTTTACATACAGATATTTATCACCAGGACAAAAGAGAAAATAAATGACAAGTTCTGCCCCTCAAAATTGATCACACAGTGTGAGTTCAGCTAGGACAAATGATGGGACTTAGTGTCTCAGTGTAAAACCATTTGCATTTAAGTATTTTGCAGCCCTTGGGCTGATGGTTGGCTCTCTTGCCATTGCTCTAGAGGAAATGCCCCAGGCAAATATGCAAAGTTATTTTAACACTTTCATAAATATGAATGAACAGCCACTTGTTAATAGATAAAGGATAGAGAAGTTTCAGGATAATGATCAGAGGAACTCCTGCAAAGTTATCAGTAATTACCTTGAATGTAAAGGCGTTGAATACACAGTTAAAGAGAGGGTTAAGAGACTGGATTCATATAACTAACAAATATATTCTTTGTACAAAAATATAATCTAAATAAGGACACGGATAGATTAAAAATAAATGGATAGAAATGGTTGCCATACAATGCTAGCCTCCCAAAAGGCTGTGCCACCATATTGATACTTGGCAAAACAGAACTTTGAGCAAATATTGAGAGAATAAAAGGACATTTTTGAAAAAAGTTAATTCAACATGAAGACTCATAATGTGAGAGTTAGAAAGGAAGAAGGAAATCTCATAATCTATGGAGGACATGATTGTGTAGTTAGCAAAACAAAATAATCTTTAAAAAACATTAAAATAATAAATGAACTTAGCAAGATGCTGGGTAGTAAATCAATATACATTTTTCAAGGGTCTCTTTATATACTAGAAACAAATATTCAGGATATAAATTTTGAAAACAGCCTTGATGATGGCATCAAGCAATATAATATACTTGGTCATAATTATCATGAAATATGTGCAAGATTATCTCAGTTAAAACTAAAAAATACCAGTAAAGTAAACATTAATGAAGAAATATACTGTATTGACAGTCTTTAAGACTCATTTTTGCCAATGAGTCCATTTCCCCAAAAATGAAATATAGTTTTAGTGCCATCCTAATCAAAACCCTAACAGACATGTTTTCTGAAAGTTGTGAATCAGATTTTTAAATTTCCATAGAAATGTGATCATATAGAATAGCTAAGCAATCTTAAGAACTGAATGATGTAAACTTATACTACATATGTAAACTTAACTAAAACTTTCAGTAATGAACACAGTATGTTACTGGTGCAAATATAGAGATATATACAAGGAGTACAAGCAGATACAAATAAGGAGTGTTGTGAAATGAGCTCATACATATGTTCAAATAATCTGATTTAAAACAAAGACACTACTGCAAAATTGAACAGATAATCATGGAAAAATATGAACCATAATTACTAATATATTGCAAACACATACATAAATGAAAATGTAGCATAGACCTTATTATGGAAAATAAAAAAAAGAATGCTTCTAGAAGAAATAAAAAGCAGTATATTCATGAAATCAAGGTCAGTAAAATGTTTCTAAAAAGTATTAAGCACAAAAAATCGATGTTTTGGACCTAATTAAAATTAAAAACTTCTGTTCGTTGATAAATGATATTAAGAAAATGAAGTTAGGGACGCCTGGGTGGCTCAGGTGGTTAAGCCTCCAGCTCTAGATTTCACCTCAGGTCATGATCTCAGGGTCCTGAGATTGAGCCCCACCTCAGACTCAGCTCTGGGCATGGAACCTGCTAAGTTTCTCTCTCCCTCTTCCCACTTGATCACACACGCACTCTCTCACTTTCTCTCTCCCCCTCTGAAAAAGAAAAAAAAAAAAAGGAAGGAAGGAAGAAGGAGAAAAGAAAAGTATGTTAAGTCAGGACCAGGAGAAGATATTAATGATAATTTTTTCTTATTAAGTAATCATATTTAGAATATCCCATAAATCAATGAGAATAAAAAAATTCAAATTCTTTTAAAATGAGGCAAAACAGAAACTAAGAAGATAGACAAATTTCTGATGAGCCATTGGGAAAAAAGTGCTTAACATCATTGTCCAATATGTTGTCCAATTGCTGAGGGTAGGACTTCCAGTACTATGTTAAATAACAGTGGTGGGAGTGGACATCCCTGTCTTGTTCCTGACCATGGAGCAAAATCTCTCAGTTTCTCCCTAAAGAGGATGATATTAGCTGTGAGTTTTTCATATATGGCCTTTATTATGTTGAGGTATGTTCCCTCTAAACCTACTCTGTTGAGGGTTGTTATCATGAATGGATGTTGTACTTTGTCAAAGTACAAATGTACAAAAGTACAAACATGCTTTTTCTGCAACTGTTGAAATGATCACATTGTTCTTATTCTTTCTTTAATTAATGTGGTGTATCACATTGATTCATTTGTGAATACTGAACCACCCTTGCGAACTAGGAAAAAACCCACTCAATCGTGAATAATCTACCAAACATTTAAAGAAGAGTTAATAGCTATTCCTCTCAAAATGTCCAAAAAAAAAAAAAAGAAAAAGAAAAGAAAAAGGAAGGAAAACTTTGGAATTCATTCTATGAGGCCAGCATTACCCCGAAACCAAAACCAGACAAAGACTCCATTAAAAAAGAGAACTACAGGCCAATATCTCTGATGAACATGGATGCAAAAATTCTCAATAAAGTACTATAGTGCAAACCATATCCAATAATACATGAAAAAATCATTCACCACAATCAAGTGGGATTTATTCCTGGGTTGCAAGCATAGTTCAGTATTCACATATCAATCAATGTGATACACCACATTAGTAAAATAAAGGATAGGAACCATATGATTTCAATAGATGCAGAAAAAAAAATTTTTGACCAAGTACAACATCCATTTATGATAACAACACTCAACAAAGTAGGTTTAGAGGGAACATACCTCAACATAATAAAGGCCATATCTGAAAACCCACAGCTAATATCATCGTCAATGGGGAAAAAACAGA
>NC_138369.1:87172172-87180629 GCF_054177405.1 Leptonychotes weddellii
TTGCACCAAAAACAGTAAGATACCTAGGACTAAACGTAAGCAAAGAGGTGAAAGACCTATCTTCTGAAAACTATAAACACTGATGAAAGAAATGGAAGACAATACAAATAAATGGAAAAACATTCCATGCTTGTGAATTGGAAGAACAAATATTGTTAAAAATCTCTATACTACCCAAAGCAATTTACACATTTAATGCAATCCCTATCAAAATACCAATAACATTTTTCACAGAACTAGAAAAAACAATCCTAAAGTTTGTATGGAACCACAAAAGACCTCAAATAGAAAAAACAACCTTGAAAAAGAAAAACAAAGCTGGAAGCATCACAATCTTGGGCTTCAAATTATGTTACAAAGCTGTAGTGATCAGAACAGTATGGTACTGGCACAAAAATAGACACATAGATCAATAGAACAGAATAGAAAACCCAGAAATAGACCTACAACTATATGGTCTATTAATCTTCAACAAAGCAGGAAAGAATATCCTATGGGAAAAAAACAGTTTCTTCAAAAAATGGTGTTGTGAAAGCTGGACAGCAACATGCACAAAAATGAAACTGAACCACTTTCTTACACCATACACAAAAATAAACTCAAAATGGATTAAAGACCTAAAGATGAGACTTGAAACCATAAAAATCTAGAAGAGAACCCAGGCAGCAACCTCTTTGGCATTGGCCATAGCAACTTCTTTCTAGATAGGTCTCTGGAGGCAATGGTAACGAAAGCAAAAATAAACTTCTGGGATTTCATCAAGATAAAAAGCTTCTGCACAGTGAAGGAACAATCAACAAAACTAAAGGGCGACCCATGGAATGGGAGAAGATATTTGCAAATGACCTATCTGATAAAGGATCAGCATCCCAAATCTATAAAGAACTTATAAAGAAATCTATAAAGAACTTATAAAACTCAACACCCAGAAAATGAATACTCCAATTAAGAAATGTGCAGAAGACATGAAGAGACATTTTTCCAAAGAAGACATACAGACGGCCAGCAGACACATGAAAAGTTGCTGGACATCAATGAACATCAGCGAAATACAAATCAAAACTACAATGAAATATCACCTTACACCTGTCAGAATGCCTAATCAACAACACAAGAAACAACAGTGCTAAAGGGGAACCCCCTTTAACACTGTTGGTGGGAACACAAAGTGCTGCAGCCACTCTGGAAAATAGCATGGAAGTCCCTCAAAAACTTCAAAGTAGAATAATCCTAACATCCAGCAACTGCACTACTAGTTACTTACCAAAGAATACAAAAATACTAATTCAAAGGGATACATGTATCCTGATGGTTATAGCAGCATTATCTACAATAGCCAAATTATGGAAACAGCCCAAGTGTCCATCGACAGATGAATGGGTAAAGAAAATGTGGTATATTTATACAATGGGATATTACAAAGGGGGGAAAAAGAGAGAAAGAGGCAAACCAAGAAACAGACCATTAACTACAGAGAACAAACTGACTGTTACCAGAACGGAGATGGGGAGGGGGGATGGGTGAAATAGGTGATGGGGATTAAGGTGTGCACTTGTGATGAGCACCAGCTGTTGCATAGAAGTGTTGAATCACTATATTGAACACCTGAAACTAATATTACACTGTATGTTTAACTGGAATTTAAATAAAAACTTAAAAAATTTAAAAGACAATATTGCTCATTTGAGAAATACAAATTACAAAATTTAATAATAATCTGTCATATCTATATATGCTGGTATGGTCTCCTGAAACAATTTGACAGCAAGAGAAAATTTGCTGAGTGTCTATCTGCGTTACAATGCAATTTACATAAGAACAAATACTTTCACCAATTGGAATTCCACAGTTGCAGGGGACACAGAGAAATGTGTGAAAGCTACAAACACCAGCTAGAACTGATGGTGAGAGTTAAAGTAGTGGACCAATGTTGGGAGCAATAGTCCAAAGAATCTTTAACCTTATCTTTTATGCTTTAATATTTTAAAGAAGACCATATATGTACGTTACTATTTTAAGTTTAAAAATATTAAACATTTTAAGAAAGAACTGTTATAAATTATGATTTTTGAAATAAAACAAGACTAAGCAATAGAAGTGCTAAAAGGAGAAGACAAAGTCATCTTCCAAAATGCTGTGCAAATGACAAAGGGATGGGAAATACGATTGAAAATGTAAGAGTCAGTGTCAGTCCATAATTGCTGTCAACTGTCTGCTGGGTTTTGCTGTTGCCTATAAACTCATTCTACCTCCTTTTGGCAATAGCATCCTGATTTTCCTCTTTGGTGTTACCTGTGTTTTGTTCCTGGATACAATCTGGAGGGACTGCTAAATAACTTCTGCCTTTGTCTAAACTTTGGTGGTCAAGTGCTTCACCCAAAGTTAATTTAATAAGGTTCTCCTTATAATTAGAATCTTGTGTGAAGCAACAAAAACTAACAGAGATTAGGGTTTGTTTCTCCATTGTTTTGTTTTTGTTTTTTATTAATCATTCCAATGCCAGCAACTAAACAAAATCAGAAAACATGATGGTTCCCATCATTTCTGAGCCTGTCCTTCAATCTTCAATCTTTAATTCTGCAACATTCTCAATAATATACCCATTATTTTTTTTCATTAAATTCACATTTTACTTAAAATAGCCAAATTTATTTCCTGTAGATGAAAACAAATAATTTTCATGATAGCATGGCCACCAAAAATATAAGGATTATATAAAGATGAAAGAGAAAATTAGGAGAAAATTAACTAAGCAATAAAAACAAAACACATCTCACAGAATGTATGTAAAAAATCTCTCACCTGCACATGTCCCTAAGGAATATCTGGAGATCTAGGTGGGACCAATACTCATTATTCACCTTTTATCTATTTGAACTGTTGGAATATTTCTCATGTGAAGGTAGTATTTTCATAATCAAAGACTTTAGAAGTATAAATGCTTTTATTAAACTCACAAGTCCTAAGAAAATATAATAATCAAGAGCCCTTTTTGAATAAATTCATCAACTAAGTGATGAAACAAAGAAAAATATTCCAGAATGGAGTTTCTGATAAGTTAACTAGGACTTAGTCAAAATGAAGAGCTTCTTTTAAAATGGGCACAAATTAATGATAAATAATTTTATAGTTTTGTTAAAGAATATGAAGCAAAGTAACATAAATCTATTTTTCCCACAAATAATATAAAACAGGGCCTAAAGCCTTGATACTCCAATACTAAATAAATATATAAACTTTAGGTTAAACACTGAGGTTGACAGTTTTCACATATATGTCAATAAATGATCAGATATTAGAAAAAGAGAGCAATGATTTTGCAGCGATATTGACCTATGACTGAATCCCAAATCTACTACTTGAAATCTACACAACCATGGGCAAACCACAATTTCCTCATTATAATACAAGAGTCATGAACACTGCACATAATTGTGGAACGGAACCTAGAATTCAATTAGATAAAACATCTATGTCCTCCAGCTCCTTACGTGTACCTTTGCAGGGACTACCAATTAAACTGCTGGTTCTTTTAATGTTTGTGGATTCAGCTACATTGACATTGTGTAGACTTCAGATGTTAATGAGTATTTCAGATTATTTAACTCACAATTATGGGTATTTACATCTCTTTTTTACCCGTAATTATCCCATGGTAGAGATGATGCTCATTTACATAACACATTTCAATAGTGATAAAGAATTAAGAATAGACCTGGCTGAGAAGACATTGACAGGCTGACAAATTTTCTATAGCCTCTGGACATGAATAGTTCATAAACAAGCCCTTCAAAGATCACTTCAAGCAGGGTTGGCTGGCAGCTGTATAATTTTCTTATATTGACAGAGCAATTATATCTGGCTTCTTGCAATGTTTTGTCTTGAGCAGAATGGAATGACATGCATTCTTAACCTTAACATCACATGAAATGCAATTCAAAACAGCAATTTTAGATGCCCGCTCATAGAGAAAAATATAACAAAATTCAAATACTGTTTCAAAATGATAATAAAACCTATTCATAAAAATATTATTTATCAAAATGTCTCTTACTGTATATTGAATTTAAGAATCCTGATTGAGAGTACTAAGTGATACACTGTAAAAATATTAATGTCATAGAATTACTAAATTTTCAAAGAAACTTATGTCAACAGAGTTATCTACAAACTCTCTCCAATTCCTTGTCATCCATTTATGCTTTATTTTATGTACTCAAATGTTCTATCCTAATATGCATTTTATTTTTATTATTTTTTAAAGATTTTTATTTATTTGTCAGAGAGAGAGAGAGAGAAGAGCACACAAGCAGAGTGAGAAGCAGGTTTCTGGCTGAGCAAGGAGCCCAATGTGGGACTCGATCCCAGGATCCTGGGATCATGACCTGAGCCAAAGGCAGCTGCTTAACTGACTGAACCACCCAGGCGTTCCCCCTAATATGCATTTAAATTGCACTCTAGCCTAAATACCAGATAAAAAATATTGTTTAAATAGGCCTGCTTTAAAAAAAAAAAAAAAAGACTTTTATTCCAGTTTTGAATAATTTGATCGACAACCTTGCTTTTTGGTGTTCTTTCCTTCCATTGTTTTTGTTATATTTACTACCCCAGTTCTCAAAGTACTTATCTGATTGCAATGAAAGAATAAACCACCTTTTCAAGTCCTCTCTTCTGAAATATGGGCGACTTAATTCTCTGTTCCTATCCTGGCCAATTCTCTTTCCCTGAGGTATATTATTTTAATTTTAGCTCTTCTTTTATATAAATGACAACTGGAGTCCTCTTTCTCAAACTTTATGGTCTAAATTGTTCTGAAATTAATTAAAACATTCATTCAAAATATTTTTTTGAGCATCTACCACATGCCTGGCACTATTTTGTATTCAAAGACAAACCAATAAAAATGCAATTTCATGAAGTGTGTGTCCTAGTTTTATTGATATGGGGTCAGGGAACGAAAGAGGCAGCATGAAGAAATACAATATGATAGCTGTGTGTATAGGTGGGGGAGGGTGTTGTAGCTATGATCTACATAGCTAGTGAGGTTACTGACAGGATTCCCCAATTCCATACTGTTTTAAACCTCAGGGTCTTGATATATTTTATTTCACATTCCAGGATAGAACATCATTCCCAACTTCCCATTTTACACTATGAATGACTGACTCTTCAGTCTACATCTCTCCCAAATCCTGTTCTGCTAGATTGATGCACACATCCACTGCAACTCCAACATGAAAAATGTCTACAAATATGCCCTACCTCCAAAAGCACCCCTTACTGAATTTCTTATGCCTGATGAATTCATTAATTTATCTAATCATAAACATTATGGTAGACATGGTGCTTGGCGCCATAGCAAAGAAGATAGCTTTATACTTTACCCCCAACAAAACATAATATGCCTTTAATTACAGATGCTACACTTCTCCCTATAGCAGAATAAGAATTTCAATTACATGGTCAACTCCTCCTTCCAATTATCCTTTCAAGGCAAAGGTTTTATTCTCTTGGAACCATTAAATCTCAATGATTCTTTCTTAAAAACATTTTCAAAAACAACTCCTTTTCTTAGAATATTATTTTAATTGCCCTTGTTTCGGCTTTAAGATCCATTACAACAGTCAAAATGAAATCCTATTATAGCCACCTTGTAATAGAATATTCTGCCTCCATTCTCACTTAAAAAAAAAAAAAAAAACCTACATGCTATCACCATATTCTACATGGTTTACGTATTTACTGAATTCTCACAGTAGCAAAATGAAGTACATCCCACTATTCTTACAATTATGTTGGCCCGAGTTTACACAACAGAAATGGTGGAGTCGGGATTTAACCAATCCCAGGCTCTTTGTCTCTAGAGTCTATGCCTTCAAACATTTCCTTTATTCAAAATATGTATTTCCTAACATCTTTTTATACTCCAGGTATAAAAGATCTAACGAAAGAAGATGTATGCAGGTCTTATGTGCATACATGCATGCCATCATTTACAGCTATTTCTATTAGAATATCACAGCATTGCTGCGTCAAGAGTTAGGTCTCCTCCAAGAGCTGCTTGCTCTTCTGGTACTCCCCACAAAGTTCTTCTGAAACACCTTGTTTGCAGGTAGTGACTTAATTCCTTCAGCTCTCCCCTTGCCTATCCTCTACTCTCAACTATGCAGGGTGTAGGAAAAGTTATCTTTTTTTGTGTCCCTGACAGTCACAGGCTCTGGCTCTATGCTTCAAAACTGTATTATCAGCTGAACAATTATGCAATTTGAATTCTCAAAAGACATCAAGGTTAAACATTTTGCTTTTAACTTTCTAGCAGGTTATTATCAGTTCTAATATGGATATTGAAGTTCTCTAAGTTTCAAGTCCTTTCTCATTTCTTTCTCCTTCAAAAGTGACTGTGTTTCTCTAAAAGTCACTTTTTTTTAAGGTGTGAGAGATCCTATAAATCTTGGGATAGAGAGACATATGATAAGTATGCACTATTTCTTTTAGTTTTCTTTTTTTTTTTCCTCTTTGAAAATACCTAAGTCCATGGCTTAGTGTTTGACGATCCTTCAGGTACCTGAGAGTCTAAAAAATAATAGTGCTGCAGTATCAACTGGTTAATGCTAATTAAATATTTGGGGATTCCTGGCAAGATGGTTAGCCACACATGAGGAAAGGCAAGTAAATGCTGTGTTTAGGAATATGAACCACATGGCTCCTGTGAGGGAACGCACACTCTACATGCACTAACTGCACGATACTGTCTGAGTTTCAAGCAGGAGATGATAAGCATTTTGAAGTAGATAACAAAACACATAAGTACTTTCAAAAACCCTAAAATAATAATGTGGAAAAGAGCTAACTTTATTTTATATTTTTTAAATTCCAGTTAGTTAACATACAAGGTAATACTAGTTTCAGGTGTACAATACAGTGATTCAGCGCTTCCGGACAACAGCCAGTGCTCATCACAAGTGCAGTCCTTAATCTCCATCACCCATTTCACCCATCCCCCCACTCTCCTCCACACTGGTAACCAACAGTTTCTTCCCTGGAGTTAAGAGTCTGTCTTTTGGTTTGCCTCCCTCTCTTTTTCCCTTTGCTTCTTTGTTTTGTTTCTTATATTCCACATATGAGTGAAATCATATGGTATTTTTCTTTCTCTGATTTTGCCCAGCATAATATGCTAGCTCATCCATGTCATTGCAAATGGCAAGATTTCATTCTTTTTCATGGCTGAGTAAGATTTCTGTGTGTGTGTGTCTGTCTGTCTTTACCTATTCATCAGTCGATGGACACTTGGGCTGTTTCCATAATTTGGCTATTGTAGATAATGCTGCTATAAACATCAGGGTATATGTATCCCTTTGAATTAGTATTTTTTCATTCTTTGGTAAATACCAGTAGTGCAATTGCTGGATGCTAGGGTTGTTGTACTTTGAAGTCTTTGAGGAACTTCCATATTGTTTTCTACACTGGTTGCACCACTTTACATTCCCACCAACAGTGTAAGAGGGTTCCCCTCCCCACACCTGTTGTTTCTTATGTTGTTGATTTTAGGCATTCTGACAGGTGTGAGGTGATATCTCACCTCGTAGTTTTGATTTGTATTTCGCTGATGTTCAGTGATGTCCAGCAACTTTTCATGTGTCTGCTGGTCATCTGTATGTCTTCTTTGGAAAAATGTCTCTTCATGTCTTCTGCACATTTCTTTTTCTGGGTGTTGAGTTTTATCAGTTCTTTATAGATTTCCTTATAAGTTCTGTGTAAGTTCTTTATAGATTCTGGATGCTAATCCTTTATCAGATAGGTCATTTGCAAATATCTTCTCCCATTCCATAGGTCGCCCTTTAGTTTTGTTGATTGTTCCTTCACTGTGCAGAAGCTTTTTATCTTGATGAAATCCCAGAAGTTTATTTTTGCTTTCGTTACCATTGCCTCCAGAGACCTATCTAGAAAGAAGTTGCTATGGCCAATGCCAAAGAGGTTGCTGCCTGGGTTCTCTTCTAGATTTTATGGTTTCAAGTCTCATCTTAAGTCTTTAATCCATTTTGAGTTTATTTTTTGTGTGTGGTGTAAGAAAGTGGTTCAGTTTCATTTTTTTGTATGTTGCTGTCCAGTTTTCCCAATACCATTTGTTGAAGAGACTTTTTTTCCATTGGATATTCTTTCTTGCTTTGTTGAACATTAATAGACCATATAGTTATGGGTCCATTTCCGGGTTTTCTATTCTGTTGAACTGTGTGTCTATTTTTGTGCCAGTACCATACTGTTCTGATCACTACAGCTTTGTAACATAATTTGAAGCCCAGGATTGTGATGCTTCCAGCTTTGTCTCTTTCAAGGTTGTTTTGGCTATTTGGGGTCTTTGGGGTTCCATACAAACTTTAGGATTGTTTGTTCCAGCTCTGTGAAAAATGCTCTTGGTATTTTGGTGGGGATTGCATTAAATGTGTAAATTGCTTTGTG
>NC_138369.1:87180729-87207539 GCF_054177405.1 Leptonychotes weddellii
TTTGGTGTAGTCTTTTGGGTTTTCTACATAGAGTATCGTGTCATCTGCAGAGTGAAAGTTTCACTTCTCCCTTGCCAATTTGGATGTCTTTTATTTCTTTTTGTTGTCTGATGGCTGTGGCTAGGACTTCCAGCACTATGATAAATAACTCATGAGAGTGGACATCTCTGTCTTGTTCCTGACTGTAGAGAAAAACTGTTTTTTCCCCATTGATGATGATATTAGCTGTGGGTTTTCAGATATGGCCTTTATTATGTTGAGGTATGTTCCCTCTAAACCTACTTTGTTGAGTGTTGTTATCATAAATGGATGTTGTACTTGGTCAAAAATTTTTTTTTCTGCATCTATTGAAATCATATGGTTCCTATCCTTTATTTTACTAATGTGGTGTATCACATTGATTGATATGTGAATACTGAACCACCGTTGGAACCCAGGAATAAATCCCACTTGATTGTAGTGAATGATTTTTTTCATGTATTATTGGATATGGTTTGCTAGTACTTTATTGAGAATTTTTGCATCCATGTTCATCAGAGATATTGGCCTGTAGTTCTCTTTTTTAATGGAGTCTTTGTCTGGTTTTCATTTCGGGGTAATGCTGGCCTCATAGAATGGATTTCAAAGTTTTCCTTCCTTTTTCTATTTTTTGGAATAATTTGAGAGGAATAGTTATTAACTCTTCTTTAAATGTTTGGTAGAATTGACCTATGAATCCATCTGGTCCTGGACTTCTGTTTGTTGGGAGGATTTTTTTTTTTAAAAGATTTATATTTATTTGAGAGAAAGAGAGAGAGAATGAGCGGGAGGGGGAGAGGGAGAGGGAGAGAGAATCTTAAACAAACTCCATGCTGAGTGTGCATGGGGCCCAATGTGGGAGCTTGATCCCAAGACCCCAGGATCACAACCTGAGCTGAAACCAAGAGTCAGATTCCTAACAGATTGTGGTACCTAGGCACTCCTGTTGGGACTTTTTGAATATTGATTCACTTTCTTTGCTGGTTATTGGTCTGTTCAAGTTTTCCATTTCTTTCTGTTTCTGTTTTGGTAGTTTATATGCTTCTAGGAATTTATCCACTTCTTCCAGGTTGTCCAATTGTTGGCATACTGTTTTTTCATAATATTCTCTTACAATTGTTTGTATTTCTGTGGTGTTGGGTGTTATTTCTCCTCTTTTGTGATTTATTTATTTGGGTCCTTTCTCTTTTATTTTTGGTAAGTCTGGCTATAGGCTTGTCAATGTTCTTAATTTTGTCAAAGAACCAGCTCCTGGTTTCACTGATCTGTCCTATTTTTTTTTTTTTAGTTTCTATATCATTTATTTACACTCTAATCTTTATTATTTCCTTCCTCTGCTGGCTTTAGGCTTCAGTTGTTATTCCTTTTCTAGCTCTTGTAGGTGTAGAGTTAGGTTGTTTGAGATTTTTCTTGCTTTTTAAGGTAGGCCTGTATTGGTATTTACTTCCCTCTTAGGGAAGGTAGAGGGAAGGTATTTACTTCCCTATTAGGCTTTGACTTTGGACCATTGTATTTTCTTTTTCATTTGTTTCCATGTTTTTGTTTTTTTTATTTCTTCTTTGACTTTCTGGTTGACCCACTCATTGTTTAGTAGCATGTTTTTTAGCCTCCATGTATTTGTGGAATATTCTCCAGAATAGATCACATATTAGATCATAAAACAGGCCTCAACAAACACAAAAAGATCAAATCATACAGGGTGCCTTTTCTGACCACAATGCTAGGACACTAGAATTCAACCACAAGAAAAAATTTGGAAAAACACCTTCTATCTTGAGTGTTAACCAAAATTAACATGGCATACCCTCCAAATCAATGGAGAAGATAAAATCAAGTAACAGTTTGTCCTATATTTCAAGAATTCAAAGAAAACAGCTATGAAATCTAAAAAGAAAAAATTGACTATGACCTAAGATAAATATATCAATTATTATAGTAAAATCAAATATGCATACCACTATATTGAGACAAAATTGATTTTAAATAAAGTATATGTCCATATATTTCCCCTCTAAATATATTCCTAAAACCACTCTACAAACTTGAAAAAATGGAACTTTTGACATTAAAAATAAAAAGTAATCTACTATTAGACCAGACATTTGAAATATTGCTTTACAACTATTCAATGTAAATGAGAACAGCACAAAGGGGTAAAAAGAAATCCTATTTGAGTCTACCACAATTTTACTAGATAAGATTCCTTAACATTATCAAGGTACACACAACTTTTTAACTCTTTAATTTAGTAAAATTTTTATTTAAGTAGAACATTCAAACATTAATACTTATCACTAAATTCACTAATTCTGCTCTGCTGTGTCTAGTCAGCAAGATGATGTGAGATATTCTTTAGTTCTGTAATGTCCATTTGATTTTTTTCATTGATTCTAACTTTCTATTGAATTATTTTCATTTTTTTCTTCTATCTGTATCTTTTCTCTATTTTCATTAATATACTGATTATAGTTACTTTGAAATTCTTGTCCATTGACTCCATATCTGGGTTATCTGTTTGCTAATATTTACTATTTTATCTCTTGATTATCAAATT
Organism: Leptonychotes weddellii; assembly: GCF_054177405.1. NCBI lineage: Eukaryota > Metazoa > Chordata > Mammalia > Carnivora > Phocidae > Leptonychotes > Leptonychotes weddellii. The sequence goes on from NC_138369.1 coordinate 87,183,302, forward strand.
ACCTTACTGTGACTAGTAGTTTTTTATTTTATTCTGTATGGTTCCAAAGACTGAATTATATTATCTTCCTCTAAAATACAATTTGGCAGTTTTTTCTTAAAGAATCAGACAGGAAATATTTTAGGCTTGGGGACCACTGTGCCACAGATAGCTACTTAACTCTGATATTGTAGGGCGCAAGTAGCTACAGAAATATGTAAACACAGCCACGACTATGCTCTTATAAAAGTTAATTACCAAAACAGATGACTGGACTACAGGCCATAGTTTGTCAACCCATGCTCTAACCTATGTTGACTTCTATTGTGGCAGGCAGTTAATCTTAAAGTGAATTATCTTATTCTTGTCAAGGTTTGGTTTTAGGCTTTGTTAGGGTAGAGATATTTCAGGTTTCTGCTTAGTCTTAAGGTTTAACACTTTTCTGAAGGTTGGCCCTAAATCTTAGGACATGGGCTTCATGTGGTCTCAAACAAATGCCTGGTGTTTACAGTTTTCCCTCTTTGGCTATGTCAGACCTCCAGCGTGTGAGCTCAGAAGCCATTCCCTGTCAAGCCTCCAGGAGCCTCACCTTCTATGTGTACATCTTAGCAGTTAGGCAGGGACATAGGGAAAAGCCATACAGAGACTTCAGGACTTGTTCTCCATGGTGCCCTCTTCCTAGGAAGCTTGGCAGTGCTAACCTCCAATCTCTTCCCTCCAGCTTTCAATATACTGCTGATTTCAACTTTGACTCCACTTCTCTGTGAGATTTGCCTATGTATTTCCCTTCTCTCAATAATCACAGCCCTGTCATTTTCACTACTAAAGCCCCAAAATAGTTGTTTTATCTGTATTATCCATTTTTATGTGTTCATCATGAAGTGAAATCTGAAACTAGCTACTTCATCATGTACAGAACCTGAATGCCAGTTGTCCAGTGACAATTGTGTAGGTTCCAGATGTTGCTATCTTCTAATAGAATGGGCTATGGGTTTTTGCTGGGCAGCTAGACTTAGGGCTGATTGTCTTAATCCAATTAGCTACTGAGCTGAATTATGTCTGGGTTTTAATTTGTTAAGGCTCACTCCACCTCTGGCATGCACCTTTTTCTAGAATATAGCCTTCCAAGTATTTTTTACATGAGTACTTGTGAAATTCACCAGGACTCCTTCCCCAAGTAGGATCTGAACTCATATTCTTTTCTCTTTAGCACGGTGAGACTCCTGACAAGAATTTAAGAGAATTTATTCAAAGGCCGGGAGAAACTGACAAAGTAACAGAGCAAATGAAAAATTTTGCTCAGAGTCACTCCTCTAGCATTTAAAACTTGTTTAATTGGTATTTAGCCTGAAGCCCAGATGTATCTGGAGTTCTTAAAGTTCTAACAGTGTTTGAGGATGTTCATAAAGACAGAAAACACAATTTTCTAGCAAGAAAAAAATATTAGCTTAATTAGAGAAAAAAAAAAAGAAAATACTTCTTTGGGTTTCTGGGAAAGGGCCTTTGATCTCAACTGAAGGCCTGATGAGTCTGCAGATATGCTTAGATGAACTCACCTACAAGAGCCAATTAAACTGGGTTGCCAGAGATATGCATCTCAAAAGCTGCCAAAACCCAATGACTCTTTTTCTTGGTCCCTGAGGTAATCTCATGTGACAAACATGCAATTGGCTAAAACTCAATTTTTTGTGAATTTGGGAAAAAAAGATTAGCCTCCATAAAATATATAATAATGAATTTTTTTTTTACTTACCTTAGTCTATAGAAATTAAGAAGCATTTATTTAAAATAGGCAAAATTTAAAAAAAAAATAGGAAGGGGTAAACTGAATTTCTAATGCTTTAAATGGACTGAGCTTTTAAAAAGGACCTTTCTTGAAATCCTGCTATTTGTGACAGTATGGATAAATCTGGAGGACATTATGCTAAGTGAAATAAGGCAGACACAGAAAGACAAATACTGTATGACCTCACTTATATGTGTAATCTCAAATAGTCAAACTCATAGCAGCAAAGAGGAGAATGGTAGTTGTCAGGGGCTGAAGGTTGGAGGCAATGGGATGTATTTTTCAAAAGGTACAAAGCTTTGGTTATGCAAAATGAATAAGTTCTGGAGATCTAATGTACAGCATGGTGACTATAGTTAAAGGTACTGTATTATATACTTAAAATTTCCTAAGAAAATAGATATTAAGTGTTCTTAGCACACACACACAAACACACACAGGTAACTGTGAGTTGATGGATATGTAAATTAGCTTTATTATGATTATTTCACAATGTATACATATATCAAAACATCAAGTTGTAGGCCTTAAATGTATATAATTTTTATTTGTCAATTATACCTCATTAAGACTAAAAAAAAAAAAATCCACAAAACCTTTCATAGAAGGAGCAACTAAAGCAAAAAGAAAAAATGAAGATCAAAAGTCTTGACAGTCACCATCTAGCTAAATAAGAAGCCAAAAAGGGCGCCTGGGTGGCTCACTTGGTCGAGTGACTGCCTTCGGCTCAGGTCATGATCCTGGAGTCCCGGGATCGAGTCCCGCATCAGGCTCCCTGCTCGGCAGGGAGTCTGCTTCTCCCTCTCCCACTCCCCGTTTGTGTTCCCTCTCTCACTGTGTCTTTCTCTGTCAAATAAATAAATAACATCTTTTAAAAAAAAAAAAAAAAGAAGCCAAAAATAATGTATAATATTAAAGGGAAAGTAATATTCCAAGTCTAGACTTTGAAATACAATTTAGAGACTTTAAGTACATAATATTATAAATTGGATTAGGAAAAAGCTTACTAATGTTCCCATTTTACATGAGTATTTGGACAAATTAGATTGGTTGATAATTTTTGCTTTCAAACATCTAGAGTTCCTCTAAATTACTTAAATCTTGTAAATTTAACATGCTGGCTTTTCGTGGCAAACAATTTAACAGTCTTTCCATAAAGTATTTTAAGTTTATGAGACTGTAAACATGTGTTTAACTGTACAAAATATTAATAATTGCTATCTTTCAAGAGGCTCTGTCCCTGTAAACTCTCAACAATGCTGTACCTATTTAACCAGTTATTTCCCTCATGCTGTCTGAAGAGTGTACTAAATGCCCTGACTCTTAATATCAATAACCATATTTCAGTATAAATTCTTAATGATCTTGAACACTTTAATATTAAATTAAATTAAATAATAGGTATTCTCTGATTACCATTTATCTTTCTATCCTGACCAATTCCTAAAAACACAGATTTTAAAAATAGCAAATAATTCTATGAAAATATATTTAGTCTTTGAAAGCCCCAGCTAAGATGGCAAATTTGACATCATAATTGAGGGAGGTTTTGAAAAACAAAAAATATTCAAAAAATAATTTATCCTTGAATAAAGCTTGCTTTTACATAAATAGTTTTCGGTCCTCTTTGGAAAGGAGAATTTCCTTACCACATGAGAAGTTAATATTCTGAAAAACCATTATTTATTTGGAGCTGTGTGCTGACCTTGAATTTTTTTTTTTTTGCAGATGTTTCTCATTTATAAAGAATTGAAATTACTTAAAATTATTTTATATTAATGCTTCAGAAATGGTTTGTCCTCAAACACCCATGACTTCTGTTTATATTCCGATGTCAGAAAATGTTTAGCAAATCTTTTTTTTTATATCATCTTTTCTATTTAGGTCTTAAGTCCTCAATAATAAACATTTTAACATATATAAAAAATAGCTTTGGGGTTTCCTATGCAGTTACTGGGCCATACAAAAGATGTTTCCCTTACTTTACTAAAGGAGGAATATTTTAGATTTTAATTAGTGCTACACAACTGTTTTACTGTCCTCATCAATTAAAAAAAGTCCCTAAAAAGCCAAAAAGACATTAATTCTCTTTAGGTTAATTATTTAGAGGTAAATGTTATCACCATAAATGTTTCAGCAACTGAGTTCTTGTCAGGTTAGACAGACACACAGGTTTGTGTTCAAAGAGTAACATGCACTGTAAACAAATTGATTTTTTCCTAAATATAAATGCTCTTGTCATTCTCAGTGATTATAACATTTCTTTATGGTACAAATCAAAATGCCCTGGAGGTTAGTCAGTAGTCTCCTTATCACACTGCTCCTGACCTCAGGAAATCATTGACTGAATATTCACAAATAGAGGCTTTTACTCTCCTCCATTATAATAATGTGGGTTGATATAATTAACTGACCAGACCTATTTATATTTGTCACCAACAAATTAGTTTTTGCTTTTATCCTACCCATAAATAAAGGTTCTTGCTATAGAGTGCATCTCAGAATTCAGTTTTGCAGAAGAAATAGCAAAAGAGCTGTAATAAAAATCTGTACCCCATTTCGGCAAACAGCCAGCATGCAGTTCTACCAAGGGGCTGGCTTAGGATTCCCAGCATGCTCTCAGTCCAGAAGCCAACAGCTTTAAAGAAAAAGACTGCCTAACTCAAGAGTCTTAAAAAACAAAAATCATTTCCTAAGTAAATTTACTTAATAAACCATTGTCTCTAAGTTTGACATACTTGTGTTTGTATCTAGTTTCAACAGATCTCATAGAATTTAAAAAGAAAATAAATTGTGAAGGATCTAAATATGATATAAAGTAGAGTTTTTTTCATAAAATTTAAGGTTGATGATGACAGACAGGTCTCATTTGTCAAATTATTCAAAACAGTGGCTAAATATCATACTAAATAAGAAAATCCCTGTAAAGAGTAAGTTGGTAACTGAAACGATGTGGACAGAATAAAACATTTCAGTGTAAATAAGTAGGTAATCAACCAGACAGGTTAAGCAAAGATAATGTAAATTAGTAACCCATAAGAACATATAAGGCATAAGTTATAGTAAATTGGTAATCTGTGGGACATGTTAAGCAAAGATAAATTAAACAGATAATACCTTTGCTGAACAAAGATAAAAAAGGGATGGAAGAACCAGAAACAGCAAATATTAATGTGTACTTACTATAGATAAGGCACTCAATATTCATGAGGTAATACATTGGCTATCCCATGGTGACAGCCTTTATGGTCCCATTAGTACTCTACCAAGAAAGAAAATAAAGTCTATAACTCCTTATAAGGCTACTGGTGAACTAGAACTATTGGCCAGGCATAGTTCCTTCTTTGTTGCCTCAATATAAAAGTGTATGTTGCTTCAGGAACCCTCTGTTTGCTGAACACCCTTTATTCAACCTCAACTCTGGTCCTCAAAACCACCCATTTGGCAAGGAAGGCTAATGCCTTCCTAAGGAGAGAAACTAAGAACATTGGGTACTCCCTATTTTCAGGTACTGTGGCCTTTCTTCCATGTTTGAATATTATCCTAAGTATGATAATGTTTCATCTATTTTCCCCTGCTTATCACTGCATGTTTTAAATTGATTTAAAAAACTGTATGATTTGAACATTATAATATGGTCTGAGAGCTTTATTGTTTTATAACCTCTAAAATAGCTAGTCTGGTAATGTAATGTGGAGACTACCAGTGTATTAAGCCTATGATTATATTAATGCAATTTCCCATACAACATATACCAAGAATTTGAACCTCATTAAAATCATAGGAATAATTAATTCCATTAAAATCAAAACGGCAGTCAGAGGGGGCTCCATCAGTGTGTCAGATCATGTCTTCTTCTATTCAGGGGGCACCCATTACTCTGAGAATACAAGCCAAAATTCTTACAGTGGACTATATAGTCCCTACAGCAACCAACCTCTCACCCCATTCCTTTATCTGACCTTTCCTCTCATTACTTATTCTTTTACTTACACTGCTCATTGTCCTCATCATTATTGCTAGAATATCTCCTTGTCTCTTGGCTCAATCTACAATGTTTTTAAAAAAAATACTCCCTCAGCCCAGGAGTAAACCCACGATTATATGGTCAATTACTCTATGACAAAGGAATATATAATGGAGAAAAGACAGTCTCTTCATAAATGGTGCTGGGAAGACTGGACAGCTACATGTAAAAGAATGAACTGGACCACTTGCTCACACAATACACAAAAATAAACTCAAAATGGATTAAAGACCTAAATGTGAGACCTGAAACCATAAAAATTTTAGAAGAGAACACAAGCAATAATTACCAACATCAGCTGTAACAACATTTTTATAGATAGGTGTCCTAAGGCAAGGAAAACAAAAACAAAAAAAAACTACTGAACTAAAAAAAAAAAAAAAAAAAACTTTTCCACGGCAGAGGAAGGCATCAACAAAAAGGCAACCTACTAAAAAAAAAAAAAAAAAAGACAACCTACTGAATAGAAGATACTTGCAAATGATGTATTCAATAAGGGGTTAATATCCAAAATATGTAAAGAACTCATACAACTCAACACTAAAACAAACAAACAAAAAACCAATCTGATTAAAAAATGGGCAGGACCGGAATAGACATCTTTCCAAAAAATACATACAGATAGCCAACAGACACATGAAAAATGCTAAACATCACTAATCATCAGGTAAATACAAATTGAAACCACAATGAGATATCACCTTACACCTGTCAGAATGGCTCAAATCAAAAAGAAATAACAAGTGTTGGTGAGGATGTTGAGAAAAAGCAACACTTTTACATCATTAGTAGGAATGTAAATTGGTACAGCTACTGTGGAAAATAGTATGGAGTTTCCTCAAAAAATTAAAAATAAAATTACCATATGATACAGTAATTTCTTTTGGGTATTTCCCCAAAGAAAACAAAACAAAACAAAAAACTAATTCAAAAAAATATATACACCCCTATGTACAGCATTATTTACAATACCCAATGGAAGCAACCTAAGTGTTCATCAATAGATGAATGGATAAGGAAGATGTGGTATCTGTATATACAATGGAATATTATACAGCCATAGAAAGGATGAGATCCTGCCATTTGAGAAAACAAAATGGATCTAGAGGGTATTATGCTAAGTGAAATAAGTCAGACTGAGAAAAACAACTCTAACAACAATTTCACTCATAAGTGGAATCTAAAAAGAAAAATTAATAAAGAGACAAAAAGCAAAATCAGACATATAAATACAGAGAACAAACTGATGGTTGTCAGAGGGGAGGGGGGGGTTGGGCTAAATAGGTGCAGGGGAGTGAAAGATCCAGACTTTCAGTTAGGGAATGAACAAGTCACAGAAATCAAAGGCATAGCATAAAGAATATAGTCAATGATATTATAATAGTGATATACAGGGATAGACTGTAGCTGCACTTGTAGTGAACACAGAAAAATGCATAAACTTTTTGAATCACTATGTTGTACACCTGAAACTAATATAACATTGTATATCAAGTATACAAACAAAACACTTCCCTCAATTAATCCCTTCAAGTCTTTGCTTAAATGTGATCCTTTAAATACCCAGCTACCCTTGTCATTCTATTTAATATTAAATTCTGTGTACCTTCACCACCATTTCAATTTTTCCATTTTTGCTATAAAACATTTAACTCTATTATCATCTAATTTATTTAATATGTATTTTAGTCTTTCCTCAGTAGAATCTTAATTCCATTAGGGCAGGTTTATCAGTCTGTTTGGTTCTTTTCAATGACTCCTGCTCTTAGACCAGCATCTGGCTTACATTCCATTAATTAATGGATAAAAATTATTTTTTCACATTTTAACATAATGAAAAGTTAAAAGAGTTCTAATTCTCAAGACTGGTAAGAATCTTGTGAGAAATTAATACAACTAAATTTGTTGTGGGAATAAAATATGGTATAGTTTGTTATAGAAAATAATTTGACCACAATTACAGGTTTTAAATGTATCCATATAAATTTCAAACTTTTCAATTTCAATTTCTAATACTCAATTTAAGATAAAGTATTTGAACTATATGAAACACTGTTAAAGTGTTCATCTATAAAATGTAGAAATATCAGCAATTTTTTTCATAATTTTAATCAGAAAATATCCTGAGATTTAAAATTAGTCATTTGGTCTTTTCAGAACATAGAATTTCAAGCATATTAATGACTCCATTTCTTGAATCTATTTTTTTTTTTTGGCCAGACATTTCATAGCATAATTTTCTGAGCTGATGTTTTATAATAAGATAGTGGTTTTTAAATCTTTACATCAAATTGAATGAATTCTTTCTTGAAATAAAGACGGACTTGGCCATTTCCCCTATCATAAGGATGATGGTCATTACAATTAATAATTGAGCTTCACTTTATTCATTAAAATAAGCAAAAATAAATTATAAACACATTTAACAACTGAGATAGGTCTTCAACTTACTTTTATCAAAAAGATTGATTTTACATAATTATTATAAGGTTGATGACTATTGGAAATCTACATTGTGGCATGATTTTATTACCACCTATTACAACTTCATACATTTAAAATTTTTTTAATTTTTTATTTGATTAGACGATGTATCTGAGGATATTTAAATCACTTTTTTTTTTTTAAAGATTTTATTTATTTATTTGAGAGAGAGAGAGCGAGTACATGAGAGGGGGGAGGGTCAGAGGGAGAAGCAGGCTCCCCGCCGAGCAGGGAGCCCGATGCGGGACTCGATCCCGGGACTCCAGGATCATGACCTGAGCCGAAGGCAGTCGCTCAACCAACTGAGCCACCCAGGCGCCCCATTTTAAATCACTTTTCAAGAGAAGAAATACTTTTCTCTTTTGGTAAAAATAGTCACTGATCCTTCAAAAATATCGTCCTGCATATCTATCACTGTATAATGAACCATCTATAACATAGGAGCGTAAAACATCATTTTATTATGCTCACAGATTTTGTAAGTAAGGAATTGAGGGCATAGTAGGTATGGCTCCTCTCTGCTTTATATCTGGGGCCTCAGCTTAGACAACTCAAATAGGTACCTCCAACAACTGGGGACTAGCAGTAAACTGGAGGAAGTATTTCCAAAATAGTTTCTTCATTTAAGTGCCTGGCACTTTTTAAAGAATGGGTTCAGCTGAGACTCTTAACAGAAGCACTTACACTCTCTAACATGGCAACATTTGGTTGGTCAGAATGCTTACATGAGGCTAAGTACTCCAAAAGTGAATGTGCCAGCAAACAAGAGAGAAGCTTAATGTGTTTTAACAGGTATTTATTTTCTGACAGTTCTGGTGGCTAAAAGTCCAAGGTCAAGATTCCAGCTGATTAATTTACTGGTGAGAGCTCTCTTCCTGGCTTGTAGAGGACTACCTTCTCCATATGTCTTCATATGGCCTTTCCTCAGTGTATACTTAGAGAAAGAGTAAACTTTCTTTTGTCTCTTCTTGTAAGGCTACCAATCCTATTGGATCATGATCCCACTTTTATGACTTTAATTATTTCCTTAGATAAAAATATATTTCCAAATATTGCCACCCTGGGACTATGATTTCTGAGGGTGACACAAACATTTAGTTCATAACAGTTGGAGAAACATTTGTGCTATTGGCTCTTGGAAAATTCTCATCCACACCCGGACTTCAATTCCCTACCAAGAGCCAGGAACTCTCCTTTAAGACAAGCAGGATCAGGGCTGCACTGTGAGTTACTTTAACATGTATTGGCTAACTAGAGGTAGATAATTCTAAAAAGAGGAATAACAACAGCAAAAAGGAATAAACATAGAAGTAGTGAATAAAAGTCAAGAAATCGATCTAAAAGAAATCAAGAATCAGAAGGTATCAAAGGGAATTAAGTGGACATCAATATCAAATGTTACTGAGATGTCAAGGATATTAAATCATCAGTCTTCAGATAATAGATCATCTCATCTGCTCTGAGTAGAAACTGTTAAGAAGTTTTTAAAATATTTTGAAAGTTCAATTTGTGCTACTCAGAATAAATATCATGACATAGTGCTTAGCATTTGAGTAATAATTCACCCATAAATAATTTTATCCTCAGAGTGAATCATCTACCCATTAACTCACTACTTGAAATAAAAACCTGAAATCCTTCTCTTTAGATGTATATAACCCAGCATATAATCATTCATATAATTATATCTATATACACATCCTTTCTTCAGTAATTTATAATTAGTACATGCTGGAAATTTGTTAAATGGCAATCTTCTATTTATTAACATATGACTAATAACCCTGTGTTTCATGCATGACACAGATTTTTGCTTCTGATTCATATCACACAAGGTTAGCAGCCAGAATATTTTGTAAGTAAATATAAAAATATCTTGTAGAAAACTTTAACAAAAATAAATCATTTGGCAAAACTGTTATGTGATTCATATAATGCATTAATTATTAGTCACTTGCTAAAACAAGTAACTCAAGCCCTTTACCTTCTTTTTAAATTGTAACAAAAATAAACTTAGAAGAAAAACTTTTGAATGTTGATTATCTATTTACCACTCTGTTAAACCCAAAAGTTAGTGAAGTTTATATAAGTATTGAAATTCAGCATATAGCTATTATATTTTTTTATTTGCTTTCCATCTACTCTATGTAGTCAGTTGAGCTAAATCTTAACTGTCTAAACATGTGACTAATATGTTTACCTTAAAAATATTCTGTGACATTCATGCTTTGTATCTTTCAATCATTTTCTTAACCTTCATTTGCTTTTAAGAGTTTTCTCAGTAGTCTTGACATTGCATTTCTTCCTAATACTGTATTCTATAAAAGCTTTGTATTGTTTAAGTTTGTCATAATTTTCTATATTCTTTAATAATATTTGTTTTAGTCTCTTTTGATATTCAAAATGTTGTTCTAAGTAGTATTAATGAATAGAAAATAATCTGAACAACCCCACGATCTTTCTATTCTAATTAACTTCTAATAGAGTAATCAGGTTTACCATTTCTAAATCCTAAGTATCTTACTTATTTTTCACTGTTCACAGACAATATTATACATGACTGGCCTTGGAATATCACCTAAGAGGGTACTGCAGAAAAAATACGTTCACTGGCATAACAAATTAATATTCATGAATTTATAGGCTAGCAGGGTCTGTGTCCTACCATTTTATAACTAAATTCTCACCTAGATCAAGGTTAGTATATTGGGTTATTTGCAAGTATATGTGAAGGGAAATTTAATTAATATTATTATTTTGAATTTTTCAAGTAAGTACTTCCAACATTGGGTCAAGGAACTAGAACGACATGAAGGATTAGTTACAAAGGGAAAACAGAGTTGAATCAGTGTACAAACATACTGTCACACAAGTTATGACAATACTCCAAGTGCAGATCTTGAGTTCACAACTGTGTTTACCAATACTAATGTTTAGTAGTGTAATCAGGGCAGCTTCCAGGGTAATGGCATCTAGCAATTTAAATCTCCCCCAATTAACATACAGATCAATACAGAGTACAAGCAATATCATCCAGAGCCCAGGCCAATAACGTCTCTAAGAGAACCTTATACTGTACCAATTTACATGGAAGTGAGGAAATAAATGACACCACAGAGAACAAACACATCACAGAAAAAAAATAATGCAAGAACTGTGCCAAGAGAGGAATATGGTGGGGACCTAATATTGGAGGAATGCAGATAATAGTAACAAGATTTCACTTCCAGAAGGAAATGGTTTTATTTTCCTACAATCAACACTGGAGAGTCAAAATAAAGGGAAAACTTATATATATCATATTGTATCATATCATATATATCATTGTATCATATCAATTATATATTTACCTTTTACCTATCAGTAAATTTCTGACACTCAACTTTGAAGATTCCCCTTCAAAAGCAAGAAATAATATATGCACCATTCTGCATATTCATTAGGAAAAATTGAAAGCAATCCAAACATACCCCTTATGCTGACTACAAACATTTTTTAAAAACCTATAAAACAAGTTTAAGATTTATTCAATATTTTTAATATTAGTAATAAGAGCAGTATTATCATTTCAAACTATTTTGGACATTCTGTAGGATAAAATCTAATACTTCTTTATAAGAGAATGTCTGGTAATAACCTAATTATCTAATTAGAAAAATGGTCACTTCACAACTTTCAGTGAAAGAATATACGTGGGCAAGAATTACCATTAGATGATAAAATCATTCATTGAAAATTTGGATAATTTCACAAGGACTAAACAATCACAGATCATATCTGAATCAATATGATTTCAAAGTCCATGTTTTCTATCTCTGCACAAGCCTTACTCCCAGAGTGAATATCAGGATTTTAAACATGTCATTGACATTCCAACCTCCCCATTTTATACTTTAAAAAAAATTATATTTGGAAATCAGGGAGTTTATCTTGTTTTTTTCTTCTCTACGTGACAGCTGATTACTACACAGGAAAAACAAATCTACACTGAGGCTTCCTATAACAAAGTTTATTAAAGAGTTCTAAGCACCTGAGGCAAATTGCAATTGATGTAAATAGTATCCTAAACAGAATTTTGTCGTAAACAAGACCTCAGTTTGAAGTCAGCATATAATGCAAAATTGAGTCAGGTCAACATTTCTCTTGAACAACACCTTTAAGGGGTGAACAAACTGTATTTTCTCTCAGGAGAGCCAACCTGATTAGTTTTTCTTCAGTATTAGAACAGACATCTATGGCTTTGTGGGAGCACAAGATAAACAGCTGGTTTACAATTTTGGGAGACAAGATGAGGCGTCTGAAAAGGTAATCTTTAAACACTAGAAACACAGGGTGTTACTATGCTGACAGTATGAGGGTCAAATGCACATGGAAAAACAGAATGATGGATTATCTCTTTGTGAGACAGAGGGACTCTTTCACCTCCTCTGCTATTTCCATGGATTCTGATAAATTAGCGTAATTTAAATTCACTCTACTAATGTGTGTCCACATACTGAAACAGAAAAGAATATCAATAAAATCATACCTTTAAATGGCTTCATCTCTTAGGCATACCCAAGTCCCCGGCATTTGTCCTCCTTCTAAAGCTCTCGAGATGTAGGGTCTTCCTCATTCACATTTCCACAGAGATCACTTCCATCTTGTTAGGGAAAATTTCCCCTTGCTCAAAGGTTGGCATTGCCTCAACATTCATCTCCCTCTGCATTTAAGTCATCAGTCAACAAAAAGAACATAGGCCAATAGGTAAGAGAACAGCGTGATAGATTCAGTGCTCCAACTGCAATGTAAGGTTCCCGTTTATATAAACTAGTAAAATGCCCGCCTCTCCTTGATTGGACACAGCTGGGCTAGAATGCACGGCTTGGAGAGCAGAGGATGGGTTGGGTATTAGTTCCCAGCTAGTTACCACGATTAGAACTTTTCTAATGCTCCCAAACTGAATAACATTAAAAGGCAGCTACAGATCAATTCCACCGAATATTTCTGGATGATTTTAGGCCTATGAATATTCATTTACTATCTTTCTGTGAAAGTAAGGATCAAATATGCCTTTCCTAAATTCTTGGTCACCTTGCCAGGGGTTTTGAATCTTTCTCTCTTTCCCATATACATATATCCACAAACACACACACACACACAAAGAGGATTCTACAATGATGTCATCTATTCTAGATCCACATTAAGAAAGAGAAGTATTTCCAAAATACAATTAAACTTCCAAAGTCACCTTGCCCACAACAGAGACAAGGTTTCAATTATAAGATGAAAGGTGCCCTGTACCGCTTTGATTCAGTCTTCTGGTTCCATCAGGCTGAGTGGGTCAGTGGATATGGCCATTGGTTGAAGGTCAGTCAGGGTGAACTTTGTTACCACTTAGTGTACTAGTGTTTAAATTATGGCCCTAGGCATTAGCAGCACCTAGGAACTTGATAGAAATGCAAATTTTCTGGCCTCACCCTAGGCCTACAGAGTCAGAACCCTGGAGGTGGAGCCTAGCCACCTGTGACTTAACAAGCCTTCCAAATCAATCTAACGCACGCTGACGTTCAAGAACCTGCTTGGTGCAGAGAACCACATTGTGTGCCCAGGGCTTATTTTGTTTGGGCACTCTTAGAATCCCAGCAAAGACAGAATCCCTTAAGACAAAGCTAGGGAAGACAACGCTTGACTAATAAGGGGGCATATAATTAATTTAAAGCACTGATATGGGTTAAAGAATGATAGGAGGCTTATTTCAAATGTTTTATTGATTTATGCTTCATTCACCTTCAATATAAGGAAAATAGGGACATGAATGACATTTAATTAGTAGTTTATTTTAAAACATTCTCATCTTTCTGCATTTCAAAAAATATTGCTGTATTTTTTACTTATAATTAGAAAGATACAGTCTATTGTTTTATTTTAAACTTCATCAAGTTCATGTCATCCAAATTATTTTAATTTAAAAGTGCCTATTTGTCCTCCAGCTTTGTAAAAGGAACTGGAGTAATGCACCTTCATTTCATGCCCTGCCACTGAAATGGCTTGAGCTTGGTTAAGTTATATAATCCTCTATTCTTCGATTTCCTCTTCTACACAAGTGGGTAGTAGTATCTGAAACCTATGGAAAACCATGTCATTATGTTTAATTAAGTAAGTGGGTAAAGATCAGAAATGGGAATCTAACAGCTGAGATTTACCAGGAAAATGTGCTACATTAAACTAATTAATTCAGATTTACCATCTCTCTTCTAAAAGAATCCTCTATTTCATTTCTCTTACTTAGCAATCCCTTCTGTCTATTCTCAGTGATTCTTTATAGGAGAAGATTACTTTTGCTGCTGAAATTCTACTTTCACCATCATAATAGGTGTCCAAACAATTCTAATACCATTTTTTAAAATCCAACATTTCTAATCTTAGTTTATCATAATCATTCTTTTAAAAGGAACTGGTATATGTACCATCCAGCTAGATAAAGCATACATGACAAAGAATGAGAAAAAGATGCACCTTGGTGTGTAGATACTCACAGACAAAATTTTTACTCCAAGTGCTCCTGAAGATAATTTGAGAAAACTAAAAAATATAAGTATGGTTAAATTAAAATATAAAAATCACAAAAAGAGAAATGGCTATCATTTTAGTAACAGCAATGAACATATTATATTAATAAAATTATTTTCAGGGCGCCTGGGTGGCTCAGATGGTTAAGCGTCTGCCTTCGGCTCAGGTCATGATCTCAGGGTCTCAGCCTGCTTCTCCCTCTCCCCCTACTGCTCCCCCTGCTTGTGCTCTCTCACTCTCTCTGTCAAATAAATAAATAAATAAAATCTTAAAAAAAAATTATTTTCAGCAATAGAAAAAAATGTAGCACATTTCTCAATTAAACCATCCCATCATCTTATGCCTACCTGAATAGACTTTTGTGGCACTGGGTTCAAGAAATAATATATTATAAAATATAATAATGAATTCCTTCAAACTTTTGTATATTTTATATATTTTTAAAAATACTAATTTAATTACATTAATCATACCTGAATAATTACATATTAAAATTAAATAGTACAGATAAAAATAATTTTCTATTAATGATTACAACCCTTAATTGTAGCCCCCTTCTCATAAATCTCTGGTCTCCTTTGACATTTTTTCTTTTTTTAATTATAGAGGAAAAGGGGGTCCTTTTATGCCTTTAGAACCCAGAAGCCTAGAGGCAGAATGGTTATTTCTAACTTCACAAAACTAATAGAAATAAAACAAATAGCTCAGGGCTTTAGACTGTCAGCTTAAGTCAACATCAGAGAACTAGAGAGCTTATTTGGTGGCCTTAAAATAATTCTATCTTGTAAATACAGGAGCAACTTTGCTGAAAATCAGACCCAAATTTTAATTGTGCTGGTTACAGATTACATATGTTGAATTTGCTGCCTCCTCCAGAGTCCATGTGAGACTTAGGACAGCAGAGGTGGGATCTGGATAGGGATACCCAGGTGGACTGGGACTGCTGAAAATGTGAAATCATTACACAAGGAAGCAGATGCAAATGCCTGCTCCTTTTTCGGGGATGCATGCAGAAGTTTCTTAGGCCAAAACCTAGACATCTTTTTTCTGTACCTGTACCTTGTCTTTCTTTCATCCCACATCCAATGAAATACCAAGCTCTTTTTTTTTTTGAAATACCAAGCTCTTTTAAATTTTACCTCCTACCTTTTAACTTATTTTTAACTTATTTTTATTTATTTATTTTTATTTATATTTATTTATAAATATTTATTTAATTTTTATTAACTTATTTATTTTTATTTATTAACTTATTTATTTATTTTTATTTATTAACTTATTTTTATTACCATTGTCATCGCTTCAACCTGTACATGAACTATTATTATATACTTCCCTGGGGTGCTAGCCGCTTCCTGCATTTACTATCTCTATATTACCTCAGTACTTTATTTGTCTTTTCAATCTTCCTATATCAAAATGCACTCGATTAAATGATCTCTGTGAAAATAACTGGCGTGGCTTCTGCATTCAGTATCTGATGCAGTATCTGATCTGAGAGGTTTTAAAAGCTTGGGAGATGTTTATGGGGTGTGAGGAATTTCCTGCATAGCCAAGTCTTCAATTCACAAGACAGACCTACATTTTAAAGATTTTGGGATATAACTAATTATATAGAAATTAAGCAAATAACCTAACGAGAGGGTGCTGAGGGGGAAGAACTAGATCCACAGAGCCCAGAGAAACTCCGATATTTAAGGGATGAGTTTTAGAGAAGCTACAAAAAAAGCTGTGAGAACATGACCAAGTAACTTAATTAATTTGCTTTCCTTTAATATTAACTGCTGCATTCTTAAATTTACACATTTGTTGAAAAATATATTTGGTATGGATGTTATTAGGATAGAAAAGCCTATTTTATTTCCCTATGTATTTATAAGTCATATGTTTAAGTTATAAGATTTAAAGATAGACGTTTGGTTAGAGACTAGCTCTTTTCCATCTCAGAAATGAGAAAACTAAAGCTTAAAGTTATATAAGGTAATGTCAAAGGCACACACTTCCTAAGTTAACCAGGACTAACAATGTCTAGACTATTACTTGGCTAACTATTTTTAGCTAGGTCCTCTTTCTCCTATGCCATTTTCTGTGAATCTAAAATAGTCTAAGTCTGGGGTGCAGGGGAGAAAGGATAAATAAAGATTTCTCAGGAATATTCATTCACTGACATAAATTTTTTGACAAACTGCATAATTTTGATATAACTTGCCTCAGGTACTTGAAGTGATCAGTCTGCATTTCCTAAAAATATATCTGCTACTAAAACCCATTAGATCCACAAATTCAGTATCTTTTCTTTACTCCTTCCCTAATAGAACCTTAAAGATGAGGGCTTTACAATGTCTTTTTATGTTGTCACAAGCTAGTTTATCCCTTACTTGGTGCTTAACCTTAGGAAGTTCCTCAGCATTCTTTCTTCTCTGTTTCCTCATCAGTAGTAGGAAGGATAATCATGGAATCTCACAATTAGAATTCAATGAATTATTACATGGAAAACATTTTAAATTACTGCACACAGTGAGTACCCAGCAAGCTATTATGTTTAATAACATCACTATTAATCTTTCTTCTGTCACTCATAGAAAGCTGTAAAGTGTGCTAACAAGAGAAAGTGCAATATTGTGTGGAATGAATTTTGAACAGATATCTAAAAATTGATTGTAATGTGAAAGTTTTAGTTTCTCACAGCTTTCACAAACAACTGAATGCACATGATACATGTTTGTACATACATATAAACTCTACCAAGGAGCAGAAGTTAGCTATTTCATATAGGGATTAATAATTATCATTAAAACACCAACTGCCAAATTTAGTGTGTCCTACTTTATCAATTAGGTAGTTATTATTATTTTCATTTTATAGATGAGAAACCTGAGATTTACAACAGTCAAATAGATGGCCCTTGGTCTCTCAGTAAGTGGTGCAATTGAGAATAGATAAAGTATTTAAATTTCATTTTTATTTTTATTTTTTTAATTCCATTTTTATATAAGTATCAAGAGCTCCTCTAAATATGTCTATTTGTTTGACTATCCATAATCCTATCTTATACATAAGAGGTCAAAATAACATGTGGAGTTCAGTATATAATGCAATTTATTTTTACTTTTTAAAATAAGTAATTTTTATTCATAATTTATATCAAGTAAATCATATTTATAATTATGGACCTACTATTTTATGGTCCAAAATTATGTATTCTTTTTTCCCAAGTAATTTTTTTTTAAGATTTTTAATGACAGTACATAAATCATTGAGAAAACAAGTTATTCTAGCTGGACATCTGCTATTTAAGTTAAAGGCCAATAAAAGAGTGGAATACACTTTTCTGCTGAAAACAGACAGATGGTCAGTTAATCATAGTGCTTCATAAATTGAATATGAGATAGTATGATTAATTATCAAATATGTATTCATATATTAATCAGAACCTAACTTGAGCATAATAAGAAAGTAAAGTTTCTGTTTCTAGCCAAATATATTTATTATATTTATAGGCTATTTTCTTTGTGTTTTAGTTAAAGGGTATTTTGTTTTCTTGCTTCCATGGCCTTTTACCACGTGGTCTGTTTTCTCTGAATTTGATTTTACTTTTTCTGGTATTAGGTAGGCTTGTATTTTTATTTTAAAATATGCCCTGGGGTACCTGGGTGGCTCAGTCGGTTAAACGTCAGACTCTTGATTTCAGCTCAGGTCATGATCTCAGGGTCCTGGGATCAAGCCCCTCATTGGGCTCCATGATCAATGAGGAGTCTGTTTCTCCCTCTGCCCCTTCTCCTGCTCGTGCTCACGCTGTCAAATAAATAAATAAAATCTTAAAAAAAAATAAAATATGCCTTTATATTTATTACTCTATAAGTCCTGGGTTTTTTTTTTAAGTACTGTTCATTAGATACATATTATGAACATGATATGAAGAACTTGAGTAAACTTCCTCCCCTCTCTTCTTCTCAGTGTCCAGTTTTAAGAATCAATACTACAGATCTTCCTCAAATTATGAGAGGTTATATCAATAAACCTATGCTAAATTGAAAATATCATGTCAAAAACTCATTTAATACACCTCACCTACTGAACATCATAGCTTAGCCCACCCTACCTTAAACATGCTCAGAACACTCATATTAGCCTATAGGTGAGCAAAATCATCTCACATAAAGCCTATTTTAAAATAAAGTGCTGGCTATCTCATGTAATTCACTGAGTACTGTACTAACAGTGAAAAACACAATGGGTTGCATGGGTCACAATGGCTTAAAGTGTATCTGTTGTTCACCCACATGATCCCGTGGCTGCCTGGTAACTGAAATCAGGAGAGAGGATTCTACCGCATATCACTGGCCTGAGAAAAGATCCAAATTCAATATTCGAAGTGCAGTTTTATTGAATCCCTATCACTTTCATACTATTGTAAAGTCGAAAAATCCTAAGTTTAAACACTGTACATCTGGGACTACCTGTATTATTATTTTTTACAATGTACCTTAGTAGATCTTTCAAATTTAAGTTTATATAATACAATTGGTGTGCTTATTCTACTTTCCACCTTCTCCCCTCCTCCTTCCATTTACATTCTCTTTTGACACTGTTATCCTTACTGTTGTATTCTAAAACAAATGTCCTAAAAATATGAGATTCAATGTAATTACTGCAGTGTACTTGCTGATATAAAATCTCTGTCTCAAGACTTTCCTTCCTTGAATGTCTACGAGGTGTGGCTCCATTGTCTTCTTGCATTGAATGTTCCTAGGGAGAAATCTATTAGCACCTTCATTGTCCTTCAATTAAGAGGGACTTCATTAAAAAAAAAAAAAAAACAAAACAAAACCAGAAACAGAAACCAAAACAAAACACCTTTATTGCCCAAAAGATACCTTTTGTTTTTGTTTAAATTTTAATAAATTCACTCATTATCAATTTTTCTTATTTTTAACTATTTCAGTTTATTTTTCTCTGGCACATGTCTGTTACTTAAATATGTAGTTTCAATTTTTTTTTTTTCAGAAAAGTTTTGCCTGAATTATATCTTAAAATATGGGTTTAAGTCCATTGTCTTAGTTTTCTTCTTTGAGCTCTCCAAATAATTACTTGATGGATTTTCTTTGCAATCTATGCCTATCACTTTCTACCTAATACCTTTTAATTGTTTGTTTTTGTTTCCTTGTAGTTTGAGTGATAGCTGTCATACGTCTCTTCAACGCACTGTATTGCACTTTCCATACTCTTCATTCTCCATTGTAGGACAACTAATGTAGTCTTTACTTTTCCTGAAAGCCTTTTTTTATTTTCTTCCTGAACTCTTGTTTGCTCTATTATCTAGCCAACACCTTTGTTGTCTGGGAATCGATTCCTGGTTCCCATTTTCATTTTTTAATGTGTTTTTTGTTTTGTTTTGTTTTTTTGTGTGGGTTTTTTGTTGTTGTTTTTGTTTTGTTTTTGTTTTTGTTTCTTTTTACCTAGTGTCCACTTGGGTTTATTTCTGATTGCTGCTCATTTTTTGAGAAGGAACAAGATAAAATTTTGAGCTATGTACTTTGGAGTATGATGGAAACCAAGCTGAAGCATTGTATAATCATGCTAAGGTTGATCACCTCCAGAAAACTTTTTTTTTTTTTAAAGATTTTATTTATTTATTTGAGACAGAGAGAATGAGATACAGAGAGCATGAGAGGGAGGAGGGTCAGAGGGAGAAGCAGACTCCCTGCCGAGCAGGGAGCCCAATGCGGGACTCGATCCCGGGACCCCAGGATCATGACCTGAGCCGAAGGCAGTCGCTTAACCAACTGAGCCACCCAGGCGCCCCACCTCCAGAAACCTTTTACCAGTTGGGTTATTTCCTTTGCTTGGCAAACACTTGTCCTTTCAGTATTTGGTGTTCAAAACCTAGGGCTCACCTGGTTCTGTATTCTTTGCACAGTATTGCAACATTTTCTAGGCATGGGGAGGAAAGTCTAGATAATAGAAAGTCTTCTTCAGAGCCACCTCCTCCTCCACCAGTTGAAGTTACATAGTTGGCCTCCTAGGAACACTTGTCGATTCTCCTTTTTCTATTCTTACTATAGATTTTCACTACAGCAACCACTATAATCAAATGATTATTGAATATACCTTTGAGGAGCATGGCACTACTACAAATTCAAATGTATTCACTTTATACTGATTAACTAAAGAAGTGCTCAAAAATAGTTGTGAGTAGGTCTTTTAACTATGTCTTACTAACAAGCTGAAGGTAGCATTTTACTCAGCTAGTAATTCGTAGAATTGAACCGTGAAGTCAGGTAGGCTGGTGCTGACATCTTTGCTTTAACTTGTCTACACTGGTCTGCCCTTCATCTCGCTTATCTCAGTTGAGGCTCACAGGTTATATATTTTAAGTGGCAGCAAGTCTGTAAAATAAGGGTAGAATAATAATAATTACTCAGAACCAACTACACACTTAGCCAGGTTTTAGCAGGAGAAAAAACATAAGTTGAAGTAATAAATCCCTTGGAGTAGCTACCAGATTAAGAAATATACAGAGAGAAAGCCCTGGGGGGAATTCTACTTCCAAATGCTGACTAATAGCAATGAAGACATTACTTACACATATCTCTGCAAGCAGGGATAAAAATGGACAAGACTCTGAAAACTATTGTGAATTAGAGTGATCATTTGAGTACATGAGGCTTGTTGGTATCAAAGGGTATCATCCAGAATTGGTCAAATAATCCCAAACCCTAGAGTTCCCCAAACATAAAAGAACAAAAGAGCATAAGAAAGAAATCTGTTAGGGGTGCCTGGGTGGCTCAGTTGGTTAAGCACCGACTCTTGACTTTGGCTCTGGTCATGATCTCAGGGTCGTGGAATTGAACCCCGCATGGGGCTCGGTGCTCAACACAGAGTCTGCATTTCCCTCTCTCTCCTGCTGCTTGGGCACTCTCTCTCTCTCTCTGTCTCAAATAAATCAAATCTTAAAAAAAAAAAAAAAGAAAGGAATCCTGTTAGACAATTGAAACTAATCCAGAATGCAATCTGAGATAGCCCTTCAAACATCCTCATGCCCAAACACACCTCCTTCAGGACAGAGAAAAACAGACAGAACATAAAATATGTAGTCCAAAAATAAAAGAACTGGAATTAAAATAAATAAAATAAAACTATAATTAAAATAAAGTTTCCTATGGGCGCCGGGGTGGCTCAGTTGGTTAAGCGACTGCCTTCGGCTCAGGTCATGATCCTGGAGTCCCTGGATCGAGTCCCACATCGGGCTCCCTGCTCAGCAGGGAACCTGCTTCTGCCTCTGACCCTCCCCCCTCTCATGTGCTCTCTCTCTCATTCTCTCTGTCTCAAATAAATAAATAAAAAAAATCTTTAAAAAAAAAATAAATAAATAAAGTTTCCTATGCTACCAGAGGAAACATAATAGGTAGTTTCATTCACATAATATGGAAAATTGATGAGGGGTCATTGAATTAGTCATACTGGATGCAAGTAAATTAAAGAGATCACAGGACATCTACACGAAGATATTATATAATAAGTCAAAAGAGAAAGCAAAAAAAAAAAAAAAAAAGAATTCAAGACCCATTTTGAAATAGAAGGTTTTTCACTAAAGTCCACAAATGTTTCAAGCTATAGGAAAATTTAGACCTTTACATAAATTCAATATAATGGAGCCAAAATTTATGTAACACAACAAAACAATGAGATGAAATGGGAGACTTAAAATAGAGTGAAACAGATTGAAGACAAATATATCATAGCTATAAACAACACAGGACAGACTAGATATAGCTATTGCCAAATTTTTTAACATGGACAAAAGCTACAAATAATTTAAGTGACTGCAGATGAAAAAAAAACGGATTAAGGAAGTACTAAGATGATAATGGCTCCTGAGAAAAAAACTTATTTCAGGACTGATGCACTTAAGTAAAACACATAATGAATATTAAAGAAAGTATATTCAAATTACCTTTGGAAAAATAGGTTCCAGAAATGAAGTAATTACTGATAAAGATTTAAATTTTATCCCAGGTAAAATTGATATTTAGTTATTTATCAGTGCATTCACTGAATAAGTAATTATGGTATTCCTTCTTCTTGGCACTGGAATAAAATGCAGAAGACACATATGGATTCTGGTCTAAATGGAATTTACATTCCAGTATGAATGTACTGGATGTACACTCATGAAATCCAGGCAGTCAAAGAAATAACTAAAATAACTATATGTTTCAGTAAATGTAATTGAGAAAATATAAACTGCCAGGATAAAAAACAGAATTACTACAGACAGCGTTAGAAAAACTTGAAGGTAAGATTATTAAAAATATAAGAATGATCCAACAATGGGAGGAGAAATGTTTCTAGGAAAGAAACAAAAGGTGTAAAGGCCTGTAAGCAAAGAAAGAGTTGGCTTTTCAAATTTTTTTAGCTTTCCACCCTGTAATAAGCCACCATTACTTACTTAATTTATTTCTATATAAATATACAGCAAGATTGAGTTTACCCTTTACAAACAGTTCTGTTTAAGTCATCTTAACCTATAAGAAGAAATAGTAGCATGGTTCTACCAAACCGTTCTCCGAAGTGCTTGTGCCTATTTATTTAAGTTCCCATCAACAACATCCTGGAATTTTCTTTTCCTCATAATCAGATGCATGTCTCACTGATATTTTGCATTTTCTACCTTTGACTGTTAAATCCAATAAGATTATTCTCTTTGAGTTCAGATAGTAATGATAAAACCATGTTTTTAAACAAACCAGTATAGTAATCTGCCGGTACAGATTTGGTTTCCCAAAACCTTGACAAAAAATACCAACTTCTTTTATATCAACTCTAAATGCCAAAAGTAATGAGATAACAACTCCCATGTCCAGGAGTTAAGTTTCAATTCTCCAGAATTCTACGGTTCTTTGTTAATTGGATGACATGAACATCAAATTAGAATTTTTTGGCTTTCACCATATGCTAAGACAAAAGGATTCAGCAAGTTCTTGACAACAGTTGACCAATTGTGGGGACTCTTTCAATGACTGTATTAGAATCCATCTCTTTCTAGATTCATCAGGAGCTCTCTGCCTCAGAAGCTGCTGGAACTGAGGCAAGAGAAGTCAGGGGTTTTGCTGGGTTTCCAAAGTGGAGGCATACATTCATATAGAAAACTTTCATATTCAAAACTGATAATCAGAAGAAAGACCTACTGTATCATGAGTCATCTCATGAAAAGGGTGTAGGTGATGCACCTTTATAGTGGTCTGCCAAGCATAGAAGGGAATAATGAGCCAACATCAAATAATTTTGGAGGCTGGCAAGTCCAAGATCAAGCAGATATGTCTGGTGAGGACCAGCTGCCTGGTTCATAGATAGCCATCTTTTTGCTATGTCCTCACACACTTAAAGAGCAAGAAGTTGCTTTTAAA
>NC_138369.1:87207639-87223152 GCF_054177405.1 Leptonychotes weddellii
AAAAAAAAGAAGTAGAAGAAGATAGTAGAAAGGGAAAAATGAAGGGGGGGAATCGGAGGGGGAGACGAACCATGAGAGACTATGGACCCTGAAAAACAAACTGAGGGTTCTAGAGGGGAGGGGGTGGGGGGATGGGTTAGCCTGGTGATGGGTATTAAAGAGGGAACGTATTGAATGGAACACTGGGTGTCATATGCAAACAGTCATGGAATACTACATCAAAAACTAATGATGTAATGTATGGTGATTAACACAACATAATAAAATAAAATTTAAAAAAAAGATTGGAATGATTAAAGAGCTAAGCCATTAGGTCTAATTATAAGTAGAACTTTTTTCTACTTGTAATTGAAAATCATCAAATGTTTTAAGCAGGAAATGACATTATTCCTTTAGTTTTTTAAAGGAGATCACTTTTTCTTTTTTTGTATTGTGTGTCCATTGAATTAGAAGGGTCCAGAGTAGAACTGGGGAGAATAGCTAGGTAATATCTGCATAGCTTATGTGACAATGACACTTCACTTTGATGACATTAGAATTCATTAAGAGAAATTAATACTTTTGTAATACTTCAGACAGAAAACAGCCAAATATACTAAAGGATTTGAAGTAAGTAATGATGAAAAAGGAGGACCTGAACATGGCATTTAGGTTTCTGGCCTGGGCATCTGGTGTCAGCACTGAGGAAACCCCACTCTACTCAGGTTAAGGGGAATTGGAGCGGAGAGCAGTTTTGAGGTGAAGAAACTCAAACTTACTTTGGAACATTTAAGGAGATATTTAAAATAGGCAGTTCACTATAAATAATCAGAGATCCCACACAGGCAGCTGAATATAGCAGTCTCTGGATAAGAATTTAGGGATAAAGATATAATTGTGTGAACCACTGGCATTAAAGTGACACTAAAATTCAAGGTTTAGTTTATCAATAACAAGGGAAAGAATGTCAGGAGAGAAAAGGAAGAGGACTTGATTTAAAAGGAGGAAACAGGAGGAGTGACAGATAAAAAGCAACCAATTGGATAACAGGAAAACCTTGAGGAAGTATCAGTTCAAAAGCCAGGAGGACGGAGTATCTCAAACCACAGAAAATGGCCACACGGTTAAACGCTAAGGAGTTTATTCAGATCCAGATAAAGGAGTGTCCTTTGGAAACTTTGACTAAGAAATACTGTAATAGAATAACCACAAGAATAGACATTACACAAATATTATGATATTGTGGGGAGAGAAATGTGGTAGAGAATGTAAATGACTTAATTTCTTCATCTTTTAAAGGGTATTAACAGAAAAGCCTACAAATGATCAATCTAGATTTGAAAGATTAATTATTGAAAGTTATGACATCAAGTCCCAATACATCTGTAATGATGTATGTAAGAAAAATTGGGAGTAAAGAAGACTTCAGGAACTGTAAGATGGGTAGAAGAAAGTACATGGTCCCTATTTCACCTTCTTTATCAGTAAAACACCAGAGGCAAAATAACTTAGTAGTGTAACACAACAGTTCTCCAGAATCAACCACCTTGGTTCAAATCCCAGCTCTACAACTTATTGGGAATGTAAATTTGGCAAGGTTATTAAACTTCTACATGCTTCACTTTCTTCATTTATAAAAGTAATGCTTGCCTCACAAGGTTGTAGTAAAAAGTGAAAGGAATTAATCTGTGCAAAGCACATAAAAAAACCTCCATTATTTGATGAATGTTTGCAATTTTTATACTGTCTGAAGTTGATGAATCAACTTAATTATATCATATAAAACATAAAAAAACCCACAAAATGTCAACTGTGTGACCATGAACTTTCCAATCACTATGAGAAAAAGTGACACACACAGAGTAAAAGAAAACAGATTATCAGTATGACAAGTGAGAAACTAATGGAAGCATTAGGAATGTATTATAATAAAAAATGAAATGAAATTATATTAAAAAACCTCCATATATTAGTTATTTCAATAAAAACAAATAGGATCCTGTGTCTTTGTCTTATCCAAAGGGCACACTCTAGAATGAACAGTGAAAACTGTGACAAAGAGGAGCATTTTATAATAATAAATTCACAGTCTACATAAATCAACAAAAGTCATAAAAAATGTAATGATACATATAATAATGTTAAAATATCTAAGGCATAAACTAATTGTAGCAATAGTTTTTCAATTTGCTGGAGATTTCTTCATTTCCTAAAGAGCAACTGTAGTTTTCTTTTCTTTTTTTTTTTTAAGATTTTAATTATTTATTTGAGAGAGAAAATGAGATAGAGAGAGCATGAGGGGGGGAGGGTCAGAGGGAGAAGCAGACTCCCCGCTGAGCAGGGAGCCTGATGCAGGACTGGATCCCGGGACTCCAGGATCATGACCTGAGCCGAAGTCAGTCGCTTAACCAACTGAGCCACCCAGGTGCCCTAGTTTTATTTTCTCAAAATAAAGAAATTGATACATGTGTTCTAGGGATACCTTATATGTCATTTCTATATTAATTCCTACCTTCTATTCTGATATACAGAATTAAATTTGTGGACAGAAAAAAAATTTAATAAATATTAACATTTTTAAAGGATAAATTGTTATAAATAAGTCAATCAATTAGCTAAAAATAAATCATTAAAATATCCAAATAAAAATAGGAAAGGTGGAACACAGGAGTTAAGATATATAGAAATAAACAAAACAAACAAAACCAAACAAAACAGTAGAATTGATCGATACATTCAAGAGCTGTTTTATTATACAATAATGAGAATGACAGTTAAGTTCCCAATAGAAACAATGAAAGCCAGAAGAAAATAAAATGGCATTTTTTATCTGTGAAATAAATTAATTCCCAAAATAAAATTCAATATGTAGAATATATATATACATATATATAAATTTCAAAAATAAAAAGAAATAAATATGATAAATAAAGACTGAGAAATACCACCAGCAATCCTGTACTAAAAGAATTAGTAAAGGAAGTACCTCAATGGCAAGAAGATGACCCAAGAAGGAAACAAAAATTAAAGAAGGAAAGAATAGCAATGAAAGAGCAAGGATGTGGGCAATATAAATAAATATTTACAACACAATAAATTAAATTGGCATCTTGTAAGTTTTAAAATATATGTTGAATTAAAAAACAAGAAATCAGAGTGCAAAATTTCCAGAAAAAATAATGAAGTGATAAAAGGAAAATACTTGAAAATATGGAGTTAAAAAATGAATATTATAATCTCAAGACTAACCACAAAAATAATAATTAAGATGATTAACTGTAAGTTAATATAAGGAAAGCCGAAAAAAAATGTATATCTAGTTAATTCCAAAGGTAAAAAAAGAAGAAAACAAAAAGGATTAAAAATACAGATAAAATGGGGAAAAATTAGATGGCCCTTGATTATGTCAATCATTATATTAAATGTAAATTAATGAAATATATTGATTAAAATGTAATGAATTACATGTGGAGTTTTTCTGCTTCCAAGATGTAAAACTTACATAAGAAGACATCAAAACTTTCAAAGTAAAATGATGAAAATAATATACAATGTAAACACTAACCAAAAAAGCCAATACTTAAGCTAATATCAGACAAAGTAAAAATTTTTTTAAAAAAGCAATTTCCTGGAGATGCATTTCATTATAATAAAAGGCCAGATTAACAAGAAGATATTATGATGCTAATATATTATGAATATACTATATGGCTTCAAATATAAACACAAAATGAAAATGAAAAATTAAATATACTCACAATCATAGGGGAAATTTCAACACTACTTTCTTGAGGGCTGGTAAAATAAGCCACCAAAAAATATATATAAAATAACAGAAAAATACAAATAACTAGATTCAACTGATACTGAAAGAATATTGCAGTTAACAATAAAAATGCCAAAATACACTCTATGTGCCGTGGGACATTTATCACAATTGATTTTCAAATAAGAGCCAATAAATTTCATAGGGTTAGATATTAAACAATATACTTGTAAATAATCCATAGGTCAAAAAACACCGTAACAGAATGTAAGAAATATTTTTGTCTGCATTGTAAAGACATATAACATCCAATGGGAAGCAGCAAAACAGTGCTTAGAGAAAAATGTATGGTCTTTTTTTTTTTTAAAGATTTTATTTATTTATTTGAGAGAGAGAGAGAGCATGAGAGGGGGGAGGGTCAGAGGGAGAAGCAGACTCCCTGCCGAGCAGGGAGCCCGATGCAGGACTCGATCCAGAGACGCCAGGATCATGACTTGAGCCGAAGGCAGTCGCTCAACCAACTGAGCCACCCAGGCGCCCAAGAAAAATGTATAGTCTTAAGTAACTACTTTTTCCAAGTTTTTATTTAAATTCCAGTTCATTAACATACACTGTAATATTAGCTTCAGGTATACAATTAAGTGATCCTTCACTTACATAAAAACCCAGTACTCATCCCAAGTGTCCTCCTTAAAACCCATCATCTGTTTAACCCATCCCCCCACCCACCTCTCCTTCAGGATAACCTCAGTTTGTTCTCTATAATTAAGAGTCTGTATCCTGGTTTGCCTCTCTTTCTCTTTTTTTTCCCCCATGTTCATGTTTCATTTCTTAAATTCCACATATGAGTGAAATCATATGGTATTTGTCTTTGACTTATTTCCCTTTGCATAATATACTCTAGTTCCATCCATGTCATTTCAATGGTAAGATTTCATTCTTCTTGATAGCTGGGTAATATTGCATTGTGTGTGTGTATGTGCCTAGTAGTGCAATTGTTGGATGGTAGGGTAGTTCTATTTTTATTTTTGAGGAAATCTCCATACTGTTTTCCAGAGTGGCTGCACCACTTTGCATTCCCACCAAATGTGCAACAGGGTTCCCCTTTCTCCACATCTTCACCAATATCTGGTGTTTCCTGTGTTGTTAATTTTAGCCATTCTAACAGGGATGAGGTGATATCTCATTGTAGTTTTGATTTGTATTTCCCTGATGATGAGTGATGTTGAGCATCTTTTCATGTATCAGTTAGCCATCTGTTTGTCTTCTTTGGAAAAATGTCTATTCATGTCTTCTGCTCACTTTTAACTGGATTATTTGTTTTTTGTTTTTTTTTTTTGGATTATTTGGTTTTTGCCTGTTCACTTTTATAAGTTCTGTATAGATTTTGGATCCTAACCCTTTATCAGATATGTCATTTGCAAATATCTTCTCCCATTCTGAAGGTTGCCTTTCAGTTTTGTTTATTGTTTCCTTCGCTGTGCAGAAGCTTTTTATCTTGATGAGATCCCAATAGTTTATTTTTGCTTTTGTTTCCCTTGCCTCAGGAGACCTAATAAGAAGTTGCTACAGTTGATGTCAAAGAGTTTACTGCCTGTGTTCCCTTCTAGTATTCTGATGGTTTCCTGTCTTGCATTTAGGTTTTTTGAGTCAAAGTAACTATTTTAGATAAGAAGAAAGTCAAAGAATCAGTAATCTTGGTTTCAAAAATCTAGGGAAAAAACAGTTAATCTCACTCAAGATATGGAAGAAAGTAAATAATAATATTAAATAGAAAAATATACAATAGAGTACAGAAAATCCAAAAATTATTTATGAAAGCAATAAAAAAGTGATTATACCCTCAGCAAGATTGTTCAAGACAATAAGGAAATAAAAAATCAAGCTACCAAAATCAGAAATTAAAAAAGAGACATAACTGTAGATCCTCGATACAATTCAAAGATTATAAAAATTAGGAACTATTATACAGTAACAAATTTGACAGTTAATACGAACAGACCAATTTCTTTAATCATAAATAGTTGCAGAAAATATTTTATAGCTGCCATATCATTTCATCATAAAACTGCTAGCAAATTAGGGATGGAAGGCAACTTCTTTGCTCTGATAAAGAGTATCTACAAAAGCCTGTCATCAAACATCATGCATAATGGAGAATTGCTGAATTTCCACCCTGAGAACATGAGTGACTCGACAGTACCCACTATCACATAATAGTGTACCATGTTGTAATGGAAGTGCTAATCAGCACAATAAGGGAAGGAAAGAAAAGGTTAAATTTTTTTTGAAAAAATAAGAAAAGAAAAGGATGGAATAACACTAGCACTATTCACACATGATATATATGATCATGGGCATGCATATATATATATACCAAAAAGATAAGGATGTCCATAACTGCTTTATTCATAAAGCCTAAGAAACGAGTATCTATATCCAAATAATGGAATAGTATACAACAATGAGAATTTTTTAAAACTATAATTATTCGTAAAAATGTGAAAAAAATTTACCAAGATAATGTTTGGGAAAAGAAGCCAGACACAATAAGCAAAATGTTGTCTCATTTTCACAAAAGTGAAAAATAATGGACAGTCAAGTTGGGATAGTGATCACCCTTGCCCTGGGCAGTGGCAGGGTAGGCCCAGGGTGGGCTTCTAGGCTGCTTGTGATGTTCATGGTCTTGTACCATGTAATGAATAGGAAGATGTTCACTTCATGAAAATTCATCAGACTGCACACTTTTGCTTCCCTCGCTCTTCTACAAGTAGGTTGTAATTTAATAAAAAGTTTACTTAAATTAATATTTTATAATGAAATATTCCCACTGATGTTGAAGCAATAAGAAGTTGCTCCTCTTATCCATATCATATTATCATTTTATGGAAGTAGTAGTCATGCCATTGGAGAAGGAATCAATAACAAAAAATATTAGAAGGGAGAAAACAACAAAGATTGTTATTTGTAATTGATGTGATTTTATGCTTAGAAAACAGAAAATTCATTGGAAAAACTTTTGGGAGTAATAAAAGCCATGCAGTAATCAGGCTGAGGACAAAACTAATATATAATAGTATAAAACAATTTTCTGCATGAAAGTTAAACAAAGTACAAAAGTATAATGAAAGAAGAGACCCTATTAAAAATAGCAGCTAATATCTATAATACTTAGGAATAAATTTAACAGTAATTGTGCAGAATGATTCTATGAATAAAATAAGACTCCAGATGCTTACCCATTCTATTATGGATCATCAGGGGAATTTGTGTTGCCCAGAGATAGCACCGAGACAATTTTCCTTACATGGATTACTCACAGCAAAATATGGGAGTTGAGGTTATTGACTCCTTGTCCTTCAGGATGTTTCTCAGCCTCCTTCTCCTGACATTATAAACTTGAGTGTTCACAGATTACAAATTAATTCTTAAGTCATACTTAGTGAAACATAATTAGGAATGCTAATTTGCTACAAGAAATGGCATTCCAAAGCCAAATATGAATGATTTTGGATATCCTTATTATTACCCTGCTCCTATTCATTAGCGGAGGTAATTAAGAGTTGGCTGCAAATACAAAACATTCATTAACAGTCCTTTATTATCCTTGCTCTCTCTCCTTATGGAGTCTGATGTTCAAGTTCTGGTGACTTTTCACATTATTTTGCCTTTGTGTTTATGAAATTCAACTTCCCGGTAGTTACTTCTCATTCCTCTATAATAAAAGGAAAATGAACCAGATACAGTCCAAGAGGGAAGTAATTGAGGCACCAGGCACTGGAATTGTTTCAAGAAAATGCTAGTGGAGTGCATTTACCTTTCCATTCTGGAAAGGCATAGCTTGTGAGAAAACATCTAGTGTACTTATTTTTGATTTATAAGTAAATGCGTATTCAAACTTACCTTTTATTCATGAATGCTTCTCCCTAAGGTATCCAAATAAGATGGCATTGAAATCATTATGTAAATATAACACAAGAGTAAAATGTAAGTAATTATGGCCACTTGTAGATGATGAAGGATCTAAATGGTCCAGGTTTTGAAAATTTTCACTTGTGATTAAAAAATGGCCTCTCTCAATTATCAGGAAAACCTAAAGAGTTTTGAAAATATTACAGTAAATATTAAACATTTTAGTCAACCATCACCATGTTATAAAGTTGATTTCAAGCAATGGCATCAATTTTTATGCTTAATTTTCAAAATTAAAATATCTGTTCTACTTTGCTAATATAGCAGATGAAACAGTGTGGGTAGATTGGTTAGTATATTGTCTGATATTTAACGTGTCCCATAATAGTTTATTATGGAGTTATTTACAGTATTAATATTTTTATTTTTTAGAAATATTCATATATTTTATAATTTAACTGACTTCACTACAAGGAACATACATACAGTGGGCTTCCCTCTCTCAGGGAGATCTGGGACTTCAGTTGGCACTACAATGGTTATTACATACATGGATAGCACAGTGCCTGGCCCTTAATAATTAGTTGAATGAATGAATAAATGAAGGAATGTACCTTTGAAAGGCTGATTAACATTCAGTGATATGAAAGAGTCAGTGCCTTTTTTGAGCAATAAAACAAATCCCAACCATGAAATTTTAGGACCAGAATTCCCAGCTGTCTGTCCCCTAATGATTGATATTTCTTTCTCTGACCAGATTCTAGTTGAATTAAATTCCCTTCTGGTGTTGAATACTGACCCTCCTGGGTATAATTAACCCCCCCACCCAGAAGAGGTCATTTGTCTTGTCTGGGATAAGATAAACACTTAATTGTCCAAGCCTTTTTGACTTTTCTGACCTGTCATAATTTTAGAAATTGTTCTGCACTTAAAATAGTATTCTAGATAATTCTGTCTTTACATTAATCCTTCTTGATGAGCAGTTTAGAATATTTAAAAAGAAATTAGAACAAAGAGGGAGCTTGTGCAAATGTCCATATAGTAATTTTATAGCAATAAAGATAAATATGCAGTGGTGCATATTTTTGGTACTTAGGAGCCAGTATTGATTGGATTGAAAAGCTTATGTTTCGTCTGTTTTACACTACATTGGTTTTGACACAGATGTCTTGATTGTTATTTGAATAAATAAAGTCAGAGATAGCAAAAAAACAAAACCTACATATAACATAGAGTAACAGTGGCCTAAGGTAAGCCAAAGACACCCAAGAGATAAAAGAATAAGGTGAGTTTTCGATAGGAGAAAATATATTTATAGGAAAAGAATTCTAATGTTTTTTTAAATATAGATTTAAATACATTTTACTGGAATTTGATTTTAACTTTATTAAATTTTTTAAATTTTCAAATTAAAAGCTAACTATGGAATATAAAGATCATCACCATAGTGTGTTCATTCTTCTATTTCTTGTGTTTTTTAAATATGCACATATCGTCAGATTAACTATTTATGGTGATTACTTGTATTTGTTTTAAGCATAATTGAAGAGCACAATATCCAGTGGAAGACATGTGAAAGATTAGATACTTTGCTATGACTTTCTTTTAGAAAGAGTTTGCTATTCTTCCTTCAAATTTTTCACTATGTTTTAAATTATTTATTTTCTTACACAGAATCTTGACCATGCTTCTCATGGGAATGTCAGAATAAAATATATTATATATAATTTATAATTTCTGCTACTCCATTTAAATTTTCACAGTCTATGTTTCCAAATTTGCTCTATTTATTACTGGAGTAATAGAATGATCTCTAAGAGAGAAGACTGGGGAGGCAGACAGATAATATCAGCTTAAAAATGGCACACTGCTTTTGGAAGGAAGTCAAAGACCTTAGGATAATATTCATGAATTCCTAACCAAACCTACTTTTGCAGCCTTTTGTACTTACAACATCAAATCCACCCTATGCTCAGTTAAAATACATTACTAATGCTTCTCTCAAAAATAGTGGAGCAGAGAAATGATGGGGAGGAAAAAAAAGGATCTGAGAGCAAAGTGAAAAAAAAAAGTTAGTATATGTTAAAATGTAGTAATTCTCTTGAAAGTAATACAATACCTTATATGATGTTTCAGAAACAATTTTTTTTTAAAATGTAGTAGTTCTCATTCTGTAAAACTGATGAGTCATTTTCAATTCATAATTTTATGGCTTACATGGATTTCACAGCTCTTGTTCAGCACAGACAAATGTGTGGGCTGAATGGACAATCTTTGAAAGTCATAGTCATGATGGGGTCTCCAGAATTGTCAGATCAAGCAAGGAATATTCCACAGAATATTAACTTTCAATTAGGTTATTTCTTTCTACATGAAACTTACTACTATGCAATTTTTGTTTTTTAACATTGATATACTTTACGTGACAAATTGAATTTGACAACCTTCTACATGATTTCTAGTGGGAATTCTAATGAAATATAATGGTAAGCATTTGAAATGCATGTGGTATAGTAGGAAGAGTACTAGAATACAGGCAAGAGGTAGAAGACTCAATTTTTCAAATATTGTCTCTACCATTGACTATTTGAAGAAATCACTTAACATTTCTTGGACACTGTTTTCCCAATATGTTTAAATAAGGGGCTTAATTAAAATCTTAGTTTCCAAATCCATCTCCATGAAACCACCAAGGCTCTGGCTTGAGTGGACATACGCATCATCTGGAAAGCTTGTTAAAAATGCAGATTCCTGGAACTCTTCTTCCTACTCTAAACATTTTGACTGAATAGTTCTGAAAAGATGCATGGGTCTATGAATTCTAAGTAGGAAACCCTGAGCATTCAGTAGAGGTAGTTCATCCATGATACCAAGAAATACCTTCTAAGGTTTTGCCTGGATGCCTCAAATGCAATGTTAAGTGATGAGTTTCCCCAGAGTTCTCCACATCCCATTTATCTGTCTTATATATTGGGTGCCCCTTAAGTTTTTCCCTAACTAATGAATTGATCTTTGAACCTAATGTTCTATATCACTCTCAGAAAGTAGAAAAAATTCAGTTATTGAAATAATTATTTAGTGCAAATCACTACATCCATTTCATTGTTTGGATTCCTGATCTGGAACGTTTTGAAAAGAACACTAATTTATTTTGAATATGTTAGTCTGAAGGTTAATCATATAAAGGATTTTTATCTATGCTATGACCCACAAGCAAAACAACAAAGAAAAAGAATGAGTATAAATAAGAACTGAAGAGCACATTTTACATAATACATTTCTCTGAAAATAGAAAGGTATGTTAATATTATTTCCTAGAAGTAAACACAAATAAAACCAAATATTTGACATTTGATCTAAGCATACATCAGTCACAGTGTTTACATTGAACTAAACACATGGAACATAATTTCTTTCACAAATTTATTAGATGTGGCAAAGTAGAAATGACAGTTGGGTATGTAGGGAAAATGTGTACCTCAAAGAGAAAAGCCACTAGAAAGATTAAATTAGGAATCCTATATAGTTACTCTTGATTAAATTGACTATAAAATTATTTCAGACCATTAGCATTTACTTTCTAGAACTATTCATAAAAAGAATGTAGATAAATATCTCTATTTGAGATATTCTACTGAGTGAAACATTCTACTGAGTGAAAATAAGGGTTTTTAATTTTTCCCCAGTTTTGTTGAGATATAGTAGACATATAACATTGTATTAGTTTAAGGTATATAACATAATGATTTGATTTAGATATATATTGTGAAATTATTACCATAATAAGTGTATTTATCATCTATCACCTCACATAATTATAAATTTTATTTCCTATGAAAAAGTTCAGAACATTTTAGATCTAAACCAAGCATGGTATTTTACCCCCTACTCCATCCTTTTCCTATGCATGTAGATAGATACATAGCTAGTGTTAAAAAATAAACTGAGGCATATTGCAAATTTTAAGTTTATTTGAACATTCATCAATTCGAGTGGGACAGACCAACCCAGAAGTGGTTAGGACCACTCCTCTGACAGGAGCCAGAGAAAAGACATATAGTAGTCTCCCTTTAACCCTGGTTTCTCCTTCCAAGGTTTTAGTTACAATAATCAGCTTCCATCCAGAAGCAGATGATCCTTCTCTGACATATCATCAGAAGGTCAGTAGTGGACTAATGCTTCACACAAAGCCTACATCATTCACATCACCTCCTCGCATCCTATAGGCATTTTATCATCTCATAAGGAGAAGAGGAAGTATAGCATAATAAGGTATTTAGAGACAGAGAGACCACATCACATAACTTTTATTACAGTATATTGTTATAATTGTTCAATTTTATTATTGTTGTTGTTAATTCTTCACTGTGCCTAATTTATAAATTAAACTTTATTATAGATATGTATGTATAGGAAAAAAACATAGTATGTATAGGATTTGTCCTGAAACCATCCACTGGGGGTAGTTATCCCTCATGGATAAATACTTGGCACATGGTCCCTGATGGGGAACTACTCTGTAGAGAAAGTGTGGAAGCAAAGAAAGGAAATTATTGACTGGCTATATAGCTTAAAGTCTAATCGGTTTTGTTGATTGGTTGTCATTAACATTTTGATTTCATAACCTTGAGGCATTTATAGGCTGAGATTTTGGTGTGCTATGTAGGCCTTCATGGTAGTAAAACCACCTCAGTCTAATGGCCTCCTATTTAATGAATTTAACAATTCTTACTCTTAAATATTTTAATGAAAGCAGTAGTAATCTCTGCATTATGGCAGTATCATACCTTATATAATTTTAATTTGAGAATTCTGTTTTTCTGTTAATTTTGCTCAAATATTTAAAATTATATGCTACAAGACCGATATGTTTTTCCATTGCGATCATTTATTATGATATTATTGTGCTTCAAATCATCTTACAGCCACATAAAATATACTTATATGAGTTATCAACTACAATTTTGACATAAGACATCAATACTTATGACTAATAATGTCTTCTAAGAATTATTTTTCGCAGCATACCTCTTAAATGATTCTTATTCTTACTGTACTAAGGACACAATATTCTGGTTGCTTGTGGTTGACTTTTTTTTTTTTTTTTTTTGAAATGAACAGAATTTTCTCCTCTTCCAATTTACAGACCAGGCATAAAGGGGCCATATTATATGATCTCATGTTTTGGAAGAATAAAAACTTAGCCTATTAGTAATCCCATTATCAGAAGCAGATTCAAAAATGAATGTAATGTGATTTTGAAATTCTTAGTTTGCTCTAATAGAATATTCAATTTTCTCATTTTATACACTATTGCAGAATTTAGCATGATTATTGATTGATTTCTATCTGATTCAGAATGATTCTGATGGGTTTTTTTATTATGTTATGTTAATCACCATACATTTACATCATTAGTTTTTGATGTAGTGTTCCATGATTCATTGTTTGCGTATAACACCCAGTGCTCCATGCAGTACGTGCCTCTTTAATACCCATCACCAGGCTAACCCATCCCCCCACTCCCCTCCCCTCTAGAACCCTCAGTTTGTTTCTCAGAGTCCATTGTCTCTCATGGTTTGTTTCCCCCTCCAATCTCCCCCCCCTCATCCTTCATTCTTCCCTTCCTGCTATCTTCTTCTTCTTCTTTTCTTCTTCTTCTTTTTTTAACATATAATGTATTCTTTGTTTCAGAGGTACAGGTCTGTGATTCAATGGCCTTACACAATTCTCAGCACTGACCATAGTACATACCCTCCCCAATGTCTATCACTTAGTCATCCCATCCCTCCCACTCCCCACCACTCCAACAAGCCTCAGTTTGTTTCCTGAGATTAAGAATTCCTCATATCAATGAGGTCATATGATACATGTCTTTCTCTGATTGACTTATTAAGCTCAGCATAATACCCTCCAGTTCCATCTATGTCATTGCAAATGACAAGATTCATTCCTTTTGATGGCTGCATAATATTCCATTGTATATATATACCACTTCTTCTTTATCCATTCATCTGTCGTTGGACATCTTGGCCCTGTCCATAGTTTGGCTATTGTGGACATTGCTGCTATAAACATTGGGGTGCACATACCCCTTTGGATCCCTACATTTGTATCTTTGGGGTAAATACCCAGGAGTACAATTGCTGGATCGTATGGTAGCTCTATTTTCAACTTTTTGAGGAACCTCCATACTGTTTTC
This sequence comes from Leptonychotes weddellii, assembly GCF_054177405.1. Lineage (NCBI taxonomy): Eukaryota > Metazoa > Chordata > Mammalia > Carnivora > Phocidae > Leptonychotes > Leptonychotes weddellii. The sequence continues at coordinate 87,221,499 of NC_138369.1, forward strand.
CAGAGTGGCTACACCAGCTTCCATTCCCACCGACAGTGTAGGAGGGTTCCCCTTTGTCTGCATCTCCGCCAACATCTGTCATTTCCTGACGTGTTAATTTAGCCATTATGACTGGTGTGAGGTGGTATCTCATTGAGGTTTTGATTTGGATTTCCCTGATGCCGAGCGATGTTGAGCACTTTTTCATGATTCTCTTGGCCATTTGGATGTCTTCGCAGAAATGTTTGTTCATGTCTTCTGCCCATTTCTTGATGGGATCATTTGTTCTTTGGGTGTTGAGTTTGATAAGTTCTTTATAGATTTTGGATACTAGCCCTTTATCTGATATGTCATTTGCCAATATCTTCTCCCATTCTGTCGGTTGTCTTTTGGTTTTGTTGACTGTTTCCTTTGCTGTGCAAAAGCTTTTCATCTTGATGGAAGTCCCAATAGTTCATTTTTGCCCTTGCTTCCCTTGCCTTTGGTGATGTTTCTAGGAAGAAGTTGCTGCAGCTGAGGTCAAAGAGGTTGCTGCCTGTGTTCTCCTTTAGGATTTTGATGGACTCCTGTCTCACATTTAGGTCTTTCAACCATTTTGAGTCTATTTTTGTGTGTGGTGTAAGGAAATGGTCCAGTTTCATTCTTCTGCATGTGGCTGTCCAATTTTCCCAACACCGTTTGTTGACGAGATTGTCTTTTTTCCACTGGACATTCTTTCCTGCCTTGTCAAAGACTAGTCGACCATAGAGTTGAAGGTCTATTTCTGGGCTCTCTATTCTGTTCCATTGATCTATGAGTCTGTTTTTGTGCCAGTATCCTACTGTCTTGATGATGACAACTTTGTAATAGAGCTTGAAGTCTGGAATTGTGATGCCACCAGCTTTGCTTTTCTTTTTCAACATTCCTCTGGCTATTCGGGGTCTTTTCTGGTTCCATACACATTTCAGGATTATTTGCTCCACTTCTTTGAAAAAACTGGATGGCATTTTGATAGGGATTGCTTTGAATGTGTAGATTGCTCTAGGTAGCATTGACATCTTCACAATATTTGTTCTTCCAATCCTTGAGCATGGAATTTTTTCCATTTCTTTGTGTCTTCCTCAATTTCTTTCATGAGTATTTTATAGTTTTCTGAGTACAGATTCTTTGCCTCTTTGGTTAGATTTATTCCTAGGTATCTTATGGTTTTGGGTGCAATTGTAAATGGGATCGACTCCTTAATTTCTCTTTCTTCTCTCTTGTTGTTGGTGTATAGGAATGCCGCTGATTTCTGTGCATTGATTTTATATCCTGCCACTTTACTGAATTCCCGTATGAGTCCTGGCAGTTTTGGGGTGGAGTCTTTTGGGTTTTCCACATAAAGTATCGTATCATCTGCAAAGGGTGAGAGTTTGACTTCTTCTTTGCCTATTCAGATGCCTTTTATTTCTTTTTGTTGTCTGATTGCTGAGGCTAGGACTTCTAGTACTTTGTTGAATAGCAGTGGTGATAGTGGACATCCCTGCTATGTTCCTGACCTTAGGGGGAAAGCTCTCAGTTTTTCCCCACTGAGTATGATATTCGCTGTGGGTTTTCCATAGATGGCTTTAATGATATTGAGGTATGTACCCTCTATACCTATACTCTGAAGAGTTTTGATCAAGAATGGATGCTGTACTTTGTCAAATGCTTTTTC
>NC_138369.1:87223652-87347340 GCF_054177405.1 Leptonychotes weddellii
GAGCTGCTTTCAGGATTTTCTCTTTGTCTCTGAGACTCGTAAGTTTTACTATTAGATGTCAGGGTGTTGACCTATTTTTATTGATTTTGAGGGGGGGTTGTCTGTGCCTCCTGGATTTTGATGCCTGTTTCCTCCCCGAGATTAGGGAAGTTCTCTGCTATAATTTGCTCCAATATACCTTCTGCCCCTCTCTCTTTTTCTTCTTCTTCTGGGATCCCAATTATTCTAATATCGTTTCATCTTATGGTATCACTTATCTCTCGAAATCTGCCCTCATGATTCAGTAGTTGTTTTTCTTTTTCTCAGCTTCTTTATTTTCCATCATTTGGTCTTCTATATCACTAATTCTCTCTTCTGCCTCATTTATTCTAGCAGTTAGAGCCTCCATTTTTGATTGCACCTCATTAATAGTTTTTTTGATTTTGACTTGGTTAGATTTTAGTGCTTTTATTTCTCCAGGAAGGGTTTCTCTAATATCTTCCATGCTTTTTTCAAGCCCAGCTAGTATCTTTAAAATCATCATTCTGAATTCTAGTTCTGACATCTTACTAATGTCCGTATTGATTAGGTCCCTGGCAGTCAGTACTGCCTCCTGTTCTTTTTTTTTGAGGTGACTTTTTCCATCTTGTCATTTTGTCCAGAGGAGACTAGATGAATGAGAGAAAAAAGTACTAACAGGGTAACAACATCCCCAGAAAAATATACACTAAACAAATCAGAAGAGACTTGAAACTGGGGGAAAAGAAAGGGAAAGAAAGAAAAAAGGAAAAAAAAAAGAAAGAGAAAAAGATAAAAACAAACAAACAAAAACAGAATATGATCAAATATGATCAGGCTGGTGCATAGATTAGGGCCACACACTAGATTTTGGGCATGTTTTGGTCTGTCAGAAGAAAGTGACTCCCAAAATTTTAAAGAAAGAAAAACTTATATATGTACAAAAATAAGGGTTAACACAATGAAGGGATGGAATATGACTGTAAAGATGAAAATTATAAAAGATTTTATAAAAGGAATTGATAAGATGTTGCTTGAAAAAAGAAAGAAGAGGATTTAAAAAAAAGGGAGGGGGGAGAGAATGTGATGAGGCAGGAGACCAGAACAAAGCCATACACTAGATGTTTAGGGTATATTTTGGTCTGTTAGAAGAAACTGTATCCCAAAATTTTAAAGAGAGAACAACTTGTATATATATATACCAAAAATAAGGTTAACTACTATGAAGGGATAGAATATGAGTCTAAAAATGGAAAATAAAAAAGATTTTTTTAAAAAGGGATTGATAAGATGTTGGTTGAAAAAGGGAAAAAGAAAAATTCAAAAAAAAAAAGGAAAAAAGAAAATTAAAAAAATGAACTTTGAAAGACTAAAGAATCAGGAGGAGAAAAGCCATAAATTTATGTGCAGTATTCCCCTAGCGCTGGAGTTCTGCTGTTCTCATTGATAGGTAAACTTGGTCTTGGCTGGCTGTTCTTGCTGATCTTCTGGGGGAGGGGCCTGTTGCCATGGTTCCCAAATGTCTTTGCCAGAGGCACAATTGCCCTGCCCCTGCTGGGCTGGGCTAAGTAATCTGCTCGGTTTGCACTCAGGAGCTTTTGTTCCCTGCAATCTTTCCGTATAGCTTTGGAGGACGAGAGTGAAATGGTGGCCTCCCAATCTCCACCCCATAGGAGCCAAGAACTTAGGTCCCCACTCCTCAGTGCGCCCCCAGAGAAAAGCAGTCAATCACTCCCGTCTCCCGGTCTCCAGCCCCACTCCGTGCTCACCTGGCCTGTGACTGAGCATTTCTATCTCTGGCACACGTCCCCATGTGGATTCTCCAAACCCAGCAGATCCCTGCGGTGCACCCCCATGCCACTCCTCCCAGGGGAGGAAGGGGAGTGTCCCTAGATCTGCCACTTGTTGGGTCCCTGCTGGAGGAGCAGCGGCCCGACTGTGTCGCGGATCATGGTTTATGGCAACCCCGAGCTGAGAGCCTGCTTCTCGGGTCCATCTCTGCAGCCAGCTTCCCCGCTCCGATACCTGGGAGTTCTGCCGCTCTCAGTCACCCCTGGTCTTTCTGTGACCCCGAGGGTCCTGAGACCACACTGTCCCGTGAGGGTCCCACCCCCGGCTTAGCCACTGGAGCGACATCCCTCAGCGGAGCAGGCTTCTAAAAGTTCAATTTTGTGCACCACTGCTCTATCACTTGCCAGTAGCAGCTGATGGAGTTCCCCTCCCCCGCCATCTATCTTCCCAAATATCGCCTCGGATTCACTTCTCCGCACATCCTACCTTCCAGAAAGTGGTCGCTTTTCTGTTCAGAGAGTTGTTGCTATTCTTTTCTTCGATGTTCTGTTGAGTTCGTAGGTGTTCAGAAAGGTTTGATCCCTATCTAGCTGAATTCCTGGGACTAGATGAAATTTAGGTCTCCTACTCCTCCGCTATCTTGCTCCTCCCCTGATGTGCTCTTAAGTGCCTAAAACTATGTGCAACATTAAGTAGTAGGAAGTATTAGATTGAAGGGATGGTATGGCCATTATTGTTAGAAAAGTCTAGTCACATTCCCGGCTCTGCAGTCAAGAAAATATCAGTAATACGCTAGATTATCAAAGTATAACAAGAAACAGGAGCATTGGGATTGTGGATGATATAAGTACAGTCAATGGAGATATTAATAATTTTTCAACCTTAAATATTTCTAAATAGAATCTTTATAGATCTCACTATAAAATACTCTAGGGTTCATGTCGTTGGAGTGTTTTCCTTGTAAAATGAAGGGGAGCAGATTATACCAACCCAAAATATGCCTCTAGCATAAGGATTATTTTGGGCTGATTATTTTTGAGAGGATGCAGACTCAGGAAAATATCTGGGAAAAAAAATTAGAAGTTCTTTTTTTTGTGAAGGAACTTTATTTACATTAATAAAGGAAATTCCCATTGATAAGTGTTTCCCTCTCTCTGGCAGAAAGAGAAAAAAATAACTAAAACTAAACAAACTCCTATTTTTCTTCCCCTATAAAAGCAATAATGAAAGATTAGATGGTTGAACTGTTTTTATTTCCATAACATCTATGACAGTGTGAGTAAACTTCAGCCACCTCTCTTTAATATAGCAGCTTCCTCTGCAGCACACACTCATATGAAGAGTTTATTTGGTTCATCAAGTTGTCTGCCAAATTGAAGACAGATCAAACAACTTATGAAATTAGTAAATTTTAAAAAATAATAATAACAACCATTACATCCCAGAGAAGAAATATAATAAGGAAATTATTTGGGGCATATTTACATTTTCCTTGATATGGATACCCAGAATATCGGGAACAAAAATTATGTAATCAGTAGCTCTAAGGAGTAAGAAACATGAGAACATATCACTGTTAACTGTTAGCATTTTGTTTCATCAGATAGTCTCAGAGTTTCTTCCTGGGAAAATAAGAATAAGCTATTCTAATGGGTAGTGGCAAGAGCAGCTCCAATAGTCTTTTAACTTAGGAGTAACTAAATAAACCAGAACTTGGAACAAGATAGCAAATGCTCCATTTCAGCAACACGATAAACAATGAATAGGTTATTAAAACACAACTGATCACATCTCTTCATCCAACTTCATAATACAAGAGCAAAGGGATAAATAATGCTAATGACTTATAGGAAATTTAAAACTCCTAAAAGGAAATACAGTGTATAAATGAGCACAGTACCATAAATCTGCAGAGCTTACAGCCATGGGGGAAATCACAGAGAGCAGCTGTTCAGAGAGATTTAAAGAGGACTTACACGTTCCTCCTGAGCAGCTAGAGTAGATCAGCAACTGAAGCAAGGGTATCAGAGAAAGTTAACTCAGTGCCTCCTGCCCTCCAGCTTCAGGATAACACCCAATTGCTGGAGGAGGGCCAGGGGAGGATCATATCCCTACTCAGTTGCAAATGAGAATTAAAAGTGAGATGACAATGAATTCCTGAGAGCTTTATATTTAATTCAAAACTGAATTTATTGATTTTCTTCCCAGTAAGTTCTTTAAAATCTTTAATCTAGTCTTTTTGGGGCCCACAAGATGTATTACTTTGGCACAAAGGTATTTTCCATGGAATTTGCTTTCATCCTTTACTTAAACCCAAAATACAAAGTAAAATCCAACAGATACAACATCTAAAATACCATAAAAACAAATACTCTAAGGGCCAAAGGAATGATAAAAGAAATTCAATCTCATGAAGTTTTAGGTTTTACCTTAAAGTTTAAGCAAGAGAAAGCAAGGGTTTAAAGACAATAAATTATCAGGAGGGCTTTGCAAATGAGTCTCAATTATAAATGCCTAGGAAAAGGATGATGTGTGAGTAAAAATAAATGCATTTTGAACAAAAAGACAAAACAACATGATTATCTTCGAAATGTCTGAGAAAATGTTCATAAAATATATGAGGAAGGAACGTTTAAAATTTATAAACAAGAAATAAGCATCTACATAATTTTAAATAATTTTTTGGTTTCTTTTTTATCTTATTTTAATTAAATAAGATGATTAGAATATATCCTTAATATATTATAAATCTTTGCAAATACAATTGCATACTTGTGGAATATAATTTTCTTTTTAAAAAGTTTCACAATGATTCTCATTTTTGTCACCAGATGTAAATTAGTTTCCTTAGTTTGGGGCAGTATTTTCACACAAAACCCCTACTAAATGAAAAACTAAAACCGTGAAAGCTGTGCTACTAAGTAATTATTTCAAAATAGAAACACATATATGTATTTGTTTTGTAAATCTCACGTAGAAAAATACATAACTTCATATACGCTAAAAATGGGAGTTTTTTTCAAGGTAATGAGTTTACATAAAAGATTAACAATGAATTGCCTGTATTACCTCCTTTTACTTTTGGAGTCAGAAACATATCCAATTCAGAATAAAAGGTGATCAATATATTATGATAAATTATATGTTTTCCATTATGCTTTGGCCTCTTTGGATAATCATTTATGTCCTTTTAGTTTTTATAACTGCTAACCATATTCTCTTAGATTTTGAAATTTTTTTTTTTTAGGTCTTTTTTTTTTTTATTCTTATGTTAATCCCCATACATTACATCATTAGTTCTAGATGAAGTGTTCCATGATTCATTGTTCGTGCACAACACCCAGTGCTCCATGCAGAACGTGCCCTCTTAGATTTTGAAATTTAGTTGATTGAAATGTTTATGAAATGGGTTATACTGAGCTTCCAAAAATGTATCTTCTTCCTATGCAATGTGAATGTACATGTATGTGTGTTTAATTGAAGAGGATTGTATACTTATACTCCTATTTCAACCAAGTACACAATTCTCCAGTACTTTTTCTGATCACAACTTGATTTCTAAGTTATGTCTGATATATCAAGAAATTCAAGAAACACTAGTAGTAAATGCATGCTTACTTCAAAACAACTGCACAGGGGCACCTGGGTGGCTCAGTTGGTGAACCATCTGCCTTCGGCTCAGGTCATGATCTCATGGTCCTGAGGGTCCTGGGATCAAGCACCATAGGGCTCTCTGCTCAGCAGGGAGTCTGCTTCTCCCTCTGCCTCTGCCCTCCCCCATCTCACTCTCTCTCACTCTCTCTCTCTCTCTCGAATAAATAAAATCTAAAAAAATAAAACTATAAAAAGTGCAACTTGAAAGGGATGTCAAAAGATGTTAACCATCAATTCAGTAGGATTGTATCACTTGTGATGAAATAAACAATAACCGGGTGCCTGGGTGGCTCAGTTGGTTAAGCGACTGCCTTCGGCTCAGGTCATGATCCTGGAGTCCCGGGATCGAGTCCCACGTCGGGCTCCCTGCTCAGCTGGGAGTCTGCTTCTCTCTCTGACCCTCCCCCCTCTCATGCTCTCTCTCTATCTCATTCTCTCTCTCAAATAAATAAATAAAATCTTTAAAAAAAAAAAAAAAAAAAAGAAATAAACAATAACCTTTCACTTTTTCCTCCCTGCTTTATTTAGTATTATGCATCCCAGAGTTTAAGAATCAAAGGGCTGACTGTCTCCAAATGATGCTGTCTCCTCTTGGGAGTGAGGCAATAATAGGTCAGAGTTGGTGTGTGGCTCTAAAACCTACTAACAGTGAAATCAAACAATAAAACTTACTTAGTATGATTTTGCCTTAAGAGTTAACATAAAGAAAATAAACTTGCAATAATGAAAATATTTTCACACAGAAGCTCAGGATATTTCTGACTACTTGAATAGCTAAAGATCAAATTATATTTTTAATACTGAAAATTCTATTTAAAAAATCAGTTGCTTGTTATTATAAGGATCGTTTTTGTCATTATTTTCTTTTTAATAGCTTTTTAAAATAAGTAAAATTTAGTTCAATTTCCAACAAAGTTATCGCTGAAGTGAGTGAGTAGTTAAATTGTATCTTAGGAATTTTCTAAATTTATTTTTGTGTTCAACATAAAATATTTTATTTATCAAATCCCTTACTGATAGACATTTATTTCTTCATAATTAAAAATGTACAACAAATCATTATTATGGATGTTTGTTTTATACATATAAAGATTTTTCTCTAGAATAAACTCCCCAAAATGTACTGGGTCATAATGTCAGGACATTTACAGTTTTACAAGTCTAGATAAATTGATTTTCATAGTTGTATTTATTTACATTTTAATTCACTAATTCTCTAAAAGTTCTAAGCTTTGTGAGTTATTATTGTACTACAACATGTCATGGAAGGTGGATAATGTACATTAAAAATATGCAATTAGGGGCGCCTGGGTGACTCAGTCGTTAAGCGCCTTCCTTCGGCTCAGGTCATGATCCCAGAGTCCTGGGACAGAGCTTCACATTGGACTCTCTGCTAGGCGGGAAGTCTGCTTCTCCCTCTCCCACTCCCCCTGCTTGTGTTCCCTCTCTCGCTCTCTCTCTCTCTGTCAAATAAATAAATAAAATCTTTTAAAAAAAATTAGCAATGAAACTCCTTTGGCACTCATTTATAATTATTAATCAGGTGTAATGGTCCATTCAGAAATGTTTGCTATAACAAGAACCTGTAAGTGTTTTGTCATATGCTCTTTAAAAAAATGTTTTCTTTTGGGAGAACTTTAAAATTATAGAATTTAGAATTTTAGAAAAGTTGCAAAGACACTACAGGGAATTCCCTGTACCCTTCACCCAATTTCTCCTAATCTTAATTACCAAGGGCATCAATCAAAACTAAGAAACCAAACATCGGTATATTACTATTAACTAAATTCTAGACTTGATTTGGATTTCACTAGTTTTTTCACTTATGTCCTTTTTCTGTTCCAAGAGACCATCCAGAATATCACTTTGCATTCCATGTCACGTCTCTTACTGATCTATGAAAGTTTCTCACTCATTTCTTGTCTTTCATGACCTTCATACTTTTGAGAAGTATTAGGTATTTTGCAGAATATCCTCAATTTGGATCTGTCTGGGTTTTTTTTTTTTGTTTTTTTCTCTCATGATTGGAATGGGGTTACACGTTTTCAAAAATATATAACAGAGTGAAATGTCTTTTGTATCACATCATCTTAAGGAGTATGTGATAGCCACATGATGTCACTGATGTTTTTAACCTTCATTGATTGTTTAAGGTAGTAGTTAGCAGTTTCTCCAGTGTAGAAATAAGTTACTGAGTCTAACCTACTTCAAGGGGTGTGGTGATTTAGTTCCATCCACTGGAGAGTTATCTGTATCTATCATTTGGAACTCTTCTGTAAGGAAGTTTATGCCTTTCCCTGTTTTATTTCTGTGATCTTTTCTTAAAAGCTGTATAGATTCAAGGGCATTTATTTTATACTTTAGGTTATAAACCAATACTACATTACTTATTTTGTTTTTAAATTTTTCCAGCTTTGATCATGGGGAGTTCTTTCAGGTTGGCTCCTATGTCTTTTCACATGTCTCCTTATTTTTGCTCTTGAAGCACTTCTTAACTTTCTCTTACTACAAGATGATCCAGGTCCATCGTGTATTTTCTCTTTCCCAGGGCTAGAATCAGTGATTTCTCCAAGGAGCCCTGGTTCCTTTTCTTGGAGAATGGTATTTAGAAACCAAGATCTGGGTGGTGAGTATGATCATAGCTCCTGAGATGTCATTGCTTTTAGCCTTACTCTATGGACACAACTGGGTAATATATGTGTGTATATTAACCTATGCATACATACATATTTATGGTCATTTCTGTGTCTAGTCATCTGTATATACATTAGGCCTAACATGGGTTCATACTAAAGGCTCTGACTCTCACTCATCCTGTCATGTACTTTTAATTCCACTCTCTGTTGATTTACTTAAAGCATATGCAGGCATTGTCATGACAAAAAGTAAATGTTTTAAAAATTATATACAGTATCCATCAATATTTACACACTCAGTATTTGATATATTAGCAATATTTTAATCCATCCCATCAGCTAATCCCTATTAATCATAAGGAAACTGAAAAATAGAGAAAATAGGTAATTTAGCCCAGTTAAACATTTAAACATGAATTAGGACAGATATGTGATAGGTCTTAAAAGCAGTGTGTTTGCAGTTGTCTCAATGTGGAAAAGAAACTTCCCATATCAGTTTTATTTCAAGAGCATGTGTATGTGGTGTCAATGAAGACTGAAGAAGGGGAAAGAGAAGTGGATAGATGAGAGTAATATAAAAGATACTTGTGTTACTTAAAACAATAAATATAGATATGAGTTGCATTAAATATTTATATGTTAATCCCTTCTTAACTACAGTTAATACATTAAGTTTAAATATTTTTAAACAGCATCAGGGCCTTAGGAAAGATTTATGGTAATAAAGTTTGACAGTTATTTGAAATTGCTTATGTATGGGTTAGCTGACATTAGCATAACTAAATTGCTTCTGTTCTGGAATTCACCTTGAAGCCATTTTTGAATTTGATAATTCCCTATTCTCTAATACTCAAGTCATATTTAAATAAAAAATGAGAAGAAAACGGTCTATGACCCTGGTTATTCAGAATGTTCATGGATTTCTAAGTATAGCACATGGTATTAACTGCCATTATGCAACCACTGCGTGTTATATTCTATATAACTCAAAACAGAGACCTCAATGATCCACTAAGAAAGGTGATTGACTATAATAATTGATTTCTTACTATATTTAGTTTATTTCCTTGGGCTATTATTTTGGAAAGCAACAAGAGGCCAGCTGAAAGCCACTCCTAAGGATATCTAAGCTGGCCTGTCACAAACACACCTTTGGTTTTTTTTTAACAAGTATCCTTTATGGGGCATCTGCATGGTACAGTCGGTTAAGCGCCTGACTCTTGGTTTCTGTTCAGGTAGTGATCCCAGGGTCATGAGATCAAGCCCCCCATTGGGCTCTGTGCTCAGTGTGGAGTCTGCTTAAGACAATTTCTCCCTCTCCCTACTCCTCCCCCAGCCACGCATGCACTCTCTCTCTCTCTCTCTCTCAAATAAATAAATAAATCTTAAAGAAAAAAGTATCCTTGATGAGTATGGAGAGAAAAAAAACTTGACAGTCTAGTATCAAACCTTCTTTCACTCAGAAAAATGTCTCCTAATGATATCTTAAACCTTGCTTTATCAGTAATATTGAGACTCTTAGGAAAGTAAGAATCTTGCTTCACAAAACTTACAGATGTTTTAGAAAATAATCAACAACATAAACTCAAGGATAAAGGACATAAAATCTAATTCTTCTTTTCTTCTATGATTCTTAGCTGGCTAAAACAAACAGACATCAACCCTTAAGTAATTTTTTTTTCTTTAAGATGTGCACTTTTTTGAACTGGTCTCAAGTCAGTGCACAGGTAAGCCCTAGCTGCCTCCATGCCTCAACCCCACTCCCATGGAGACCAAAAGCCTTCAAACATCTCAAATGGGGGACAAACAGGAGGGCCATGATGGCAGACCTTTCAAAATAAAACAAAAAGAACAAGTATTAAGGTGAAGATTTAAAAAATTTGGATTACATAATTAACACAAATTAACTGTGTGGACTCAGGCAAGGACTGGCCCTTCTCCTCAGGGAGAAATGGGGTGGCTTTTGGGAAGGCAAGAGACTTCATAAACAATGCATCTCATGATAATTGGAATTGCTATTAAAAAAACAAAAAAAACAATGTACAGTCAAAATCCTCAGCCAGAATGGAGAACATGGGAGATGCTTGCTCCAACCAACTGCTGTCACCTTCATTTTTTCAGTTTTTAAATCCTGAATCAACTGTTTGTAATTCTTTTTTTTTTTATTTTATTTTTTATTTATTTATTTGAGAGAGAGAGAGTGAGCGAGAGACACCATGACGGGGGGTTGGGGGGAAGGGGAAGAGGGAGAGGGAGAAGCAGACTCCCCGCTGAGCAAGGAGCCTGATACGGAGCTCTATCCCAGGACCCTGGGATCATGACCTGAGCTGAAGGCAGGCAGACGCTAAACTGACTGAGGCACCCAGATGCCCCAACTGTAAGTAATTCTTATAAAAGTATTTAGTGCGGGCGCCTGCGTGGCTCAGTTGGTTAAGCGACTGCCTTCGGCTCAGGTCATAATGCCGGAGTCCCGGGATCGAGTCCCACATCGGGCTCCCTGTTCCGCGGGGAGTCTGCTTCTCCCTCTAACCCTACCCCCTCTTGCGCTCTCTCTCTCACTCTCTCTCTCTAATAAATAAATAAAATCTTTAAAAAAAAAAGTATTTAGTGCTACAATCCAATTGTATAATTATTTAATAATAAAGAATTCCAGGAGTAGTGATTTAGGAATTTCCTAGTCAAGTTTAAGTGATTAACATGTTATTTTACAGGCTGAGTATCCTGAAATTCTGTGTATTAGATTATTCTTATTCTTTTTTTATCCCCTAAATTTTTATTTTCTGTATTTTGAAATTTTGTAATTGTCCCACATATTCTAACTGGCTAGAGCTTTGTTTCTTGTTAGTTTATTAGATAGCTAAAAGTCCTTTCTTATTTCAGAAACATTCCAGACATTGAAGGTAAGTATTTAAACATTATTTCCCATCATCTCCAATTTTTTTTTAATTGGATGACTTCCAAATTCTAACATCAGATTCTTCTAAATATTAACAGAGTTTTACACATCATTAAAATAGCTACATTTATTAATATCACCATCAGTCTTATCAGAAAAGCCTTTAAGCATTGAGAAGCTATTTAGCTCAAGATGGCAGATAACAAGTTTTCCAAAATTTTAGTTTTTGCTCTAAAGTGCAAATTTTATTGGCTAAAATACACTTATGTGTTTTCTTTAAAGTGACAGGCTGACTTCATCCACATTCAAGAATACTCAAGTCTGAATAAGCATAATTTACCTGCCAGTTGTTCCTTCAAGTAAAAATACTGTTCCATGGGGGAAAAAAGTTACTTTAACTCTCAACTTGAAGGAGTTTATGTGCTTTTAGACAACCATCCTATGTCAGTTTACAGCACAAATGCTTTATTCGTATTTCTGGTTTCTTCATACAAAATATTTTTAAAATATGTACTTAAGATCAAATTTTTACAAAATTAAAATGAATACTTTTTACTGATACCTGAAGGACATCTTCAGTGAGACTGTTTTTTCCCCTGTGAGTGCATGCTGGGAAAAATAACATGACTATTTATACAGCTTGGTGCCACTGGCTTGATTTGTGTTAAGGCAACAGGAGTTTTAATCATGAATGCCAATGACAACACAATTGTTCCTGAACAAACCCTGAGATTTAAATTGGTTATTCAATTCTTTGAATATTTTAGCCCCAGTTCTGTTCATTTCCAAACATTTTCTTTTTTTGTAATTAATTAATATATTTATTTATTTGAGAGAGAGAGAGCAACTGAGTGGGGGGAGGGGCAAAGAGAGGGAGAAGGACAAACAGACTTGGTGCTGAGTGGGAAGCCCAACTTGGAGCTGGGTCTCACAACTTACAATATCATGACTCGAGCCAAAATAAAGAGTTGGAAGCTTAACTGACTGAGCCACCCAGGCACCCTATTTCCAAGCATTTCGGTAAAACAATTTCTTTGATGATTATGTGGTACTGATATCCAACAAAAAAGTGCAAAACAACGTCTACCTATTATCTATATATGCATCCATTTGTGAGGCATAGCTATAATTCTACAGATAAGAAATAGTATCAATTCATATTTACAGCTAAATCATTACTTTGACAAGCTATGGTATTGTTGAAAAATAGCAGTGCTGTGATTTTTATTACTGACTTTTCATCAAGCAGGCATTCGGCAATGTCAACTCCGTCAAGCTTTATTAATCATTCAGCTACTGTGTGCATTTCTCAAACCGATATAATATGATGGCTTACCCTGTTAAGATGCTTCAATGGCTTTTTCATTTTCAATTTGAAAAATTATAAAATAAAATTCAGGGCTTCTGAAGAGCTCATCAAGTCTACATTTACAATAGATAAGTCAGTTTTCTTTAAACTCGAAGCAACTGGTCTCAAAATGATGCTACAATTTAACTGTCAGCGTAAGATAACTAGAAAATATTTTGTTGTATGAGAAATAATAAGATAAATTATTAATATCTATAAAAACTAAAGAGTAAAGGCATTTGCCATATCTGTGTTCACTAGTTATATAATTTGCCCATTTTCTTTGGATTCAATTCCTTCTTCGTGGGTCAAAAGTCTATGATATGTTTGTTTTATCTTTTTCAGCATCATTAGACTAGATGATGTGTACTGAAAAAGCAAGTCTCATTTCCCCCTTTTAAACTCATAATGCACTTTGAAATATTAAAGATATATATAACAAATACATTTTATTTTGTAATGAACTAATACTATGTTCTGACATTTAGTGGACAAAAGTGAGATTGTGGAGATTATAACAGATATAACTAAAGATAGCTAGTAAGAACACAGAAGTCCCCAGGAGAGTATGATATGATGTTTGAACACAGATATATTTATAACCTAAACCTACTAACTTAGAAAGTCTTAGAAAACCGATATACAATTATACTCTCAATTATTCAAAAGAGTGTTGATAGCATCACACAGCACATAATTTCTGGAAAAGAAAAAACCCAAAAATTTCTTCATACACTCATGAGAGAATGAGAGTGGAAAAATTAAATAATGATTTAATATTATTATGAATGCACTTTAATATGGCTAACACCCAGAAAGGTCCTCTTTTAGTGCTGGGAGACTAAAATAATACCTTATACATACAAGGTTATACAGCTGACCTTGAACAAAGTGAGGTTAGGAATGTTGACCTTCATCCCTGCACAGTTTAAAATCCATGTATAATTTTTACTCCCCAAAAACTTAACTACTAATAGTTAACTTACCGATTACATAAACAGTCAATTAACATGTATTTTGTATGTTATATGTATTATATATTGAATTCTTACAATAAAGTAAGCTAGAGAAAAGAAAATGTTATTAAGAAAATTATAAGGAAAAGAAAATACATTTACAGTACTGTTCTGTATTTATTTTTTAAAAATGTGCATAAGTGGACCTGTGCAGTTTGAACCCATGTTGTTCAAGGGTCAACTGTATATTGTTTTGTAATACATATTTTCAGGTATACATGCATACGTGTGTACCTAGCTCCAGTGTAAAATGGATTTCTTACTATCCGTTGCAATGAAAACAGCATTCTAAAGCAGGGGTTGAAAGCTCTGCAAAAAAAGAAGAGGGAATAATGAAGAAAATGAAGTTGGATTCTGGCCAATACAGTCATGCAGAAGAGAGGGCCTGGTGGGCACAGACCTTTTTGTTTTTCAGAAATAGAAAATTTGAACAGACCCATAACCAGCAAAGAAATTGAATCAGTAGTCAAAAATTTCCCAACAAACAAAAGCCCAGGGCCAGAGGACTTTGTAGGGGAATTCTACCAGACATTTAAAGAAGAGTTAATACCTACTCTTCTCAAACTGTTCCAAAAAATAGAAATGAAAGGAAAACTTCCAAACTCATTCTCCAATGCCAGCATTACCTTGATTCCAAAACCAGACAAAGACTCCACGCAAAAGGAGAATTACAGGCCAATATTCCTAAGAACACGGATGCAAAAATTCTCAGTAAGATACTGCCAAATCGAATCCAACAAAAAATTTAACTTTCTACAGGAAATATTTTCCTATGAAAAGGCTGGCAACTAATAATTTTTAAAAAACTATTTGCTGCGCCTTCCCAAATACATCATTATACAGGATTCGTTTTGCATCTTGGTAGTTTTCCGAAATAATTAAAAAACCCCTTCTGGGGGCATCTGGCTGGCTCAGTCAGTAGAGCACGTGACTCTTGATCCCAGGGTTGTGAATTCAATCCCCAAGTTGGGTGTAGAGATTATACATAAATAAACATTAAAAATAAAATAAAATAATAAGAAAACCCTCTGATCCTCATGCTCCTCATATTCCAAACCACTTTCTCTACCCTCCTTCAGTGAAAGCACTGATTAAGCTCTTCTGAGTTTCTCCCCCTTTTCCTCTTCAAACCATTCCAGTTTGGCTTCCTCCACCATCACTATATTTAAACTGCTTTTGTAAAGGTTACCAATAAATTTCATGTTCAAAAATTTAATACATACTTCTAATCTTACATTTTTCTGAAATATTATGAATTTTGACCATTTTCTCATGAAATAATTTTTCTTGCTTGATTCCCATTACCCTAAATTACCTAGCTCTTCTTTTCATCGGACAGACCACCCTTTCTTGGTTTCCTTTGCTTGTTCCTATTTCTGAATGTCAGAGTGTCCCAGTTGTGGGTCCTGCAAAATTAGCAAAGCCTTCTTTCTTTGACACAGTTCTTACATTAATCATTTTGATCTCAGTGAGAAGAAAATAAAGGCCATTAAAAAAACAGGTTAATTAACATGATTCACCATTATCTTATTTCTTATCAGGTAAAATTTCAAGCCCTACCCACTCTGGTTTTAGATGAAACTGGATGGGATCCTTCAACATAAAATTTATGGACCTATGACCAGACAAGGCTCACTATGCTCGCTAGAGGTGTTTATCACTATAATTATAAATGTAGAACAGAGAAAATTTTTCACACAGCCTACCTGAACACCTTGTAGACAACTAGGCTATGTCTCTTTTCCTTGGGGCATAATTGTCAGCTCAGGTTAGCATCTCTGTACAATTTTGTTTTATTTTACTTCCAATGCAAACAAATATGTTTTCTTCTAGTTTCCAATTTTCTAGTTTAACTATAGGGACATATATGCCAAGAGAATAAGCAGGCAGGCTGTCTAAACTAACATTATTAAAGCAAGGATTCTGCAGCCATCTTTAATCTGCCACAATCCGCAAAGAGTTTAAATCATATGAAACTTGAAATTTCCTTGCTTTTTTAGCTGCCTATGATAAAATAAAAGACAGATGCACTAAACCAAAAAAAAAAAAAATATATATATATATATATATAAGCTTTTGGTAGAATTTAGAGCAAATAAAAAACATCTTAGATAGTCTGTTAAAACACTTGTATAGAAACTAATACTACACTGTTTGTGAACGAACTTGAATTTAAATAAAATCTTGAAAGGAAAAATAAATTCATATGCACACAGATCAAAACAAAGCGAAACAAAACATAACAAAACAATGTCTTTCTTATCCTAGTCTCTTCCAGCAAAGGATATCAAGGTAAGAAATAGCCTCAATGGGAGGTGGAGGGTCGGGAAGATGGGTGAAGGCAGTCAAAAATCTTCAAACTTCCAGTTAAAAGATAAATAAGTTCTGGGGACATAATGTACAGCATGGTGACTATAGTCAATAATACTGAATTATATACTTGAAAGTTGCTAAGAGAATAGATTTTAAATGTGCTCATCACAAGAAATAAAATCACAACTATGCAAGATAATGGATGTTAATTAAACTTACAGTGGGAATCATTTTGCAACACGTACATAATCAAGTAATTATGTTGTACATCTTAAACTATACAATATTGTCAATTATATCTCTATAAAGATGAAAAAAAAAAGAAAGGAGTAGCCTCAAGGCAAATACAAATCAGTATCAGGGATAGATATGTAGGATATTAAGACATCAGATCACTGGGGCGCCTGGGTGGCTCAGTCGGTTAAGCGTCTGCCTTCGGCTCAGGTCATGATCTCAGGGTCCTGGGATCGAGCCCCGCATCGGGCTCCCTGCTCCGCGGGAAGCCTGCTTCTCCCTCTCCCATTCCCCCTACTTGTGTTCCCTCTCTCGCGTGTCTCTCTCTGTCAAATAAATAAATAAAATCTTAAAAAAAAAAAAAAAAGACATCAGATCACAGATCTTTTCAGCTACACAAAAGGCCTTTTAAGGAGCTTAAAAATACGTCTTGAAGTCTTGCTCTTTTTAATTATTGAATCTCTATGAATCCTAAGCACACTGAAATCCATTAAAAACTGACACAGCATTTGGTATAATGGTAAAAAATAAAAAGAGGCTTTGGACTCCCAAATATACATTTGGAAAGAAGATGGGAAAGCCTACTCAGTTACCTAGGCTATTTCTTTTGAAAAAGGAAGGATATCTTAGAGGGTGGTGCCAAGAACACAGAAAGTAAAGACGGTATTCAGGGAGAACAATGGACTAGAGACACACTACCTGTGAGCAAAACCAGGCCCTAAGCAAGGAACATCCTCTGCCCCCAGATTAAGAAACCTCAAAATATTTGCCCTGTGAGATTTCAGAATTTTTATGGACCAGTGACTGCTACTGGCCTCCCTTCACCCTCTCTGAAAAATAGTGTCTGTTGAGCCCATCTGTTCTCTCCCATTATTTGTTGGTTTGTGGATGGCATGTAGCTAATCCTTCAGTTAATAAGTCTATGGATCAGGAGGAGCCACATTCAAGGACCTTCCACTGCTTTTAGACTTGACTAAATCATGAGCTCCAAAACTTCAAGCTTGTTGCCATAATTCAGGAAAGATTTTTGAGAGACCTAGAATTGGGGTTAACATAATTTGCGAGTTTGAAAAATGTAAATAATTTGCAGCCAAAAAGGTAGACTCTAGGAAATTACATCCTTATAAATACTCCTCCATGTGATGTGACTTCGCATCTGCTCCCTTAAGAAATGGAATCTAGGGGCGCCTGGGTGGCTCAGTTGGTTAAGAGACTGCCTTCGGCTCAGGTCATGATCCTGGAGTCCTGGGATCAAGTCCCGCATCGGGCTCCCTGCTCAGCAGAGGGTCTGCTTCTCCCTCTGACCCTCCCCCCTCTCATGTGCTCTCTGTCTCTCTCATTCTCTCTGTCTCAAATAAATAAATAAAAATAAAATCTTAAAAAAAAAAAAAAAAGAAAGAAATGGAATCTATTTCTCCACCCCTGAACTCTGGGTTTGGCCAGGTGTTTCACTCTGGCCAATAGGATAATACCAAGTATGTTTCAAGCAGAGACTTAAAAGGCATTTAGCAACTAAGACTTGATCTCTCTTGGTGCGTTTGAAACTAGAGAGCCCCATGTAAACAAGTGTAGGCCTCTGGCAAATTGCAGGAGGAGAACCTGCCATACGAAGGGGAACTGAAATGCTACGGCTACTATCTGCCATTGTATAACATACAAATAAGCCAACCTAGATCATCCAGCCACCATCAAACTCCCCAAATCATACAGCCAAATGGGAGAACCTAAATCAAAATGAGCAGAACAACCTCAACTAGAAGAACTGCTCAGCAGATCCTGAGCAATGAACTAAATAGAACGCTTGTTTTTTTTAAGCTGCTGAATTTTTTTAAGCTGCTGCTGGTTTGTTGTGCAGCTAAAGTTTACTGATGCAATCATCTTAGCCGATATCCTAGCTATTGTAGAAAAGTGGTATAAGAGAGTATGGTGCTGTCATAAAAACTGCCTATATTTCTATCAGTCATATTGTAGGCAGCAAGGATAAATGCAGAGCAGGCTAGAAGGCTAATGATGTATGCTATGCCATGGCAAAACATCAGTAAAGCTGTCACCTGAAATACCTTGGAAGTTACACTACATGCCATCACAGCCTATAATTTTGCATAATTGGTTGCTTTTAGGATGTGTGTGTGTTTCAACATCTATTCAAAACATGTTCCGATAAAATCAGGAAGATACTCTACAAGCCCTTTACTAGGGAGAAGGCTTCCAACCTTCCCATTCCCTATTCTTATTTCAAAGAAAACTCTATACCCAACATCCTATTGGTAATGAAACAGAATTTTTTTCTAAGACAGTATTGAAAAATCAAGTGGAACCAACCTCCCACTGGAGGACCAAAAGTATGTTTTCGTAGTTAAAAGGGTATTCTTGTTTGAGATACAACTTTGTGGAAGCCAAACTCCAAGATGGCCCCCAATGATCCTCATCTTCTAGTACTTATGTCCATGTGTGATCCCTTCTCACACTGAATAAGGTAGACTTATATGATCTGTATGATATTGTGGAGGAGACAGTATGTAATTTCTGAGGCTAGATCATAAAAGGCATCCTGACTTCTGCTTTTGTCGCTTGGATCTCTCAAATTGGGGGAAGCCAGCTGCCATGTCATATACTTAAGCAGTCATGTGGAAAGAATTATAGGGAATTGGGTGGGGGACTGAGGCTTCCTGCCTACATCCAGCTGGCCATGTGAATGATCCACTTTGGAAGTGGTTCTTTCAGCTCTAGTCAAGCCTGCAGATGACTGAATACCTGGCTGAAACCTCATGAGAGACTCCAAGGCAGAATTGCTCAGCTAAGAGGCTGCCAAATTTCTCATCTACCCAAACTACAAGAAATTAAAATTTTCCTTATTATTTTAAGGCAATTACTATTGCAGCAATAAATAATTAATGCAAACTATAAACATTTTAGGTTTTAAATTTTACTTGAAGGCTGAATTGCTTTTTATTTAAAAGCACTGACTTGGGGGGCACCTGGGTGGCTCAGTCATTAAGTGTCTGCCTTCGGCTCAGGTCATGGTCCCAGGGTCCTGGGATTGAGCCCCGCATCGGGATCCCTGCTCGGCGGGAAGCCTGCTTCTCCCTCTTCCTCTCCCCGTGCTTGTGTTCCTTCTCTCGCTGTGTCTCTCTGTGTCAAATAAATAAATAAAATCTTTAAAAAAATAAAATAAAATAAAAGCACTGACTTAGGACACAACCCTTGGATTTGCCACTTACCTACTCTGTGACCGTGGGCAAGTTGCTTATCTTTATATACTCATTAATCTGGAAAATGGAATAAAAATAGTAATTACATGATTGAGATATGTTAAGTATATACAAAAGTGATTAGAAAGGTACCTGGCACACAGTTAGTATCCTAACTCTATCAAAAGTCATTTTTGTGGAAGGGTTCATGTTTTAAGTTTGAAAATACATATAATATAACACATTTGACTGAATTCTAATATTTCAGGCTTGTTTCTTAAAATACTATACTGAAGATAACTGTAACTATTTTTTCTCACAGACTATTCCTAAAAGTTGCTTTCACTTCTACTTTTTTTGTTTCACCGAATCATAATGCATTTCATACTTCTGCTATAAACAAACCAAGCTTTATAAAGATAGGCATGGTAGTTTCTAATAAATGAAATAGTCATCCTAAGGCATAGTATGGAAGATATATATCACTTAGAGGTTTGGATACAGAGTGCAGACTTCCATTAATATTAAGTATGCACTTCTCCAATTTCAGACTCACACCCTTTATCTGAGCTTCACACTCCTTGGGAGACCTATCAAATTGTAATTCTTGCCCTTTTGATGTTTACTACAGCAAATAACGTATTTCCTACGGTGCTATTCATTTTACTCTCATAAATAAAACATTCTTTCATCTATTGTATATTTGACTTGCTATTGAGAGCAAATTCTAAGACTAGCATCGGGATTTTATTTCTTTGGTTTGGCCATTTTATTGTTCCTTTGAGCTACCGTATGCTGGGAATACTTCTGCATTACGCGCTATGAATATTAGAAGTCTTTGCTTTGTTATCAGTTGTATCTGCTTTTCAACTTCCCAAATGACTAATTCTTCCCTAAATAATGCTTCCTTTTCAAGCAGAGTTATTTCTTATATATAAGATGGAAAGTTATGCTCCTAAGAAATAATAAGGATAAAATTCACTAGCTTAACTCTATTTTGAATTTTTAAAACTTTTTACTTCAATAGTTCAGGTTAATTATTGAATTATCCATAAGAAAACAAAATGAAAAATGATTACCTAAGGTGGCTCATGATGTAATAATTTTATAGAGATGCTGATTTCTAAATTGAGCTGTTTATTAGTTCAACATAAATTATCAATAGTTTTAATTTAGGGGGAAAACGACAGTAGAATTTTCCATTATATTTAATGGAATTAAATAAAATAATATAATATAAATTACACTATTTAATATAATAAACTAAGAAGAATATTTTGAATATATTATATAGGAGGAAATAGAAAAGGCTATCATGTTTTCATTGGTTTTATTTTTGACTTGGCTATCACCAACATGAAGAACAATCACTGTGCTTTATGTGCAGAACATTAAACTGCACATACAGGATACTAGCTTCTAGCTGCTAAAATGGAACATACAGGAAAAAACAACCATTTAGGTGATGTCTTAAAATATTACTACCAAACAAGTCAATTTGCAAAAGGTAGTATTACATTTTTATAATATTTGTTTGAAATTATTTATCTCACGCTGACTATGTACTACACACAGCACAGAGATGTAGATAAATTAGCCATTTGTCGGTTTCTTGTCCTTTGTTTAACACGCACAAGAGAGAATGAGAGAAAAAAAAGACCACTCTGTTTCACCCTCATTCCTATCTACTTGATAAAGATAGAGCCTGTAGCTGTGGGGGGGGAAAGAAAAAGTTCTATCATACAGATCCTCGACAGGAGGAGCATTATATATTCCTATAATTAGATATAAATATATATAAGTCCACCCAACACACACACGCTCAATTCCTTCTCATTCTACAATTCTACACAGCTTCTGCTGAGCCTCCAGTTGTCTCCACCCTGTATATAAACTGTAAACAGTTTACATTTCCTTCTAAATGATCTGAGACACTGAAAAAAAAAAAACAAACTGATTTCTTTTTCCAGATCAGAAGACATGAGTTTTAAGAATTAACTGGTGCCGAATTTATTAAGTATGTATAATCTAGAAAAATATTTACCAGAATATTTTCTTCTATTTGTGCATGAACACTTTCTTATTGTCATGGCTAAGCTCTCTAGGCAAAGGTAGGCCCTATAACTGAAATGGAAATAGGAAATACATTTTGTATGTATAGTACGTACTTAATTATAAGCAATTATCAAGCAGAATCAGACAGGAAGCCTTAAGCCCAGGAAAGAAAGAAAAAAAGAAGGAAGGAAGAAAGGGAGGGAACAAAGAAGGAAGGAAACCATCCAGCATTTATTTTTTCCTTAAAAACACCAAGTTTCCTCTAAAACACCAAGTCAAGATTTGTAGCCAGCACACTTGCTTTGAATCTCTATTCCATCACTTACTACGTGGTGGTAATTATATCTTGGTCAACATATTAAAACCAACCCAGTCTTTAAAATAAGAATAATAAAAATTACATTCCAGCATTTTTGAGAGATAATTAAATGAAATGGTATTATCTAGTACTTTTGACACTAAACAGTTCTTTAAATGTATGCACTGCTTGGGGCAATGGCTTATTGCCATGGAAGACCAAAACTGAACATGTGCTAACCCCCGTGGTGTGTCCTTCTGAATTCAACTTTTCACGTTAAATTCTATGCAGCGGTAGTAAAGAACTGCAAGTTCTCCATGCAATATGCGCCCTCCTTAATACCCATTACATGGAGCACTGGGTGTTATATGCAAACAATGAATCATGGAACACTACATCAAAAACTAATGATGTACTGTATGGTGACTAACATAACATAATAATAATAAAAAAAAAGAACTGCAGATTCATATATACATAATTAAAAGAGAGACTACAGATCTTCAAATGTTTATCATATTACTGGTCTGGCCTAGTCGGTATTTGCCAGTTAGAAAAATAAGATAAACCAACCCACAATCAAAAGAACAAATGTATAAACCCCAAATTACAAATATACTCTTCTAAGTGAGATTTATAAGATTAATAGGAATTTCTCTAAATCCTAAAATAAGCTACATGGTATCAAAATTTGTTTCAGAACCATTGAGAAACTAATTAAAACCTTTCCTTAAATCATTCTGTTCAAAAGTACAGTTTTATTTTGATGTCTAAGGGAAAACTTAATTGGAAACTCAGACATAATAAAATATTTGCTACACTTGGGGAAGACTGAAGCAACTGCAATGTTTAAATTTTTTTGTATTAGTTCATAGCATAAAATGTTTCTAGCGGGGCGCCTGGGTGGCTCAGTTGGTTAAGCGACTGCCTTCGGCTCAGGTCATGATCCTGGAGTCCCAGGATCGAGTACCGCATCGGGCTCCCTGCTCTGCAGGGAGTCTGCTTCTCCCTCTGACCCTCCTCCCTCTCATGCTCTCTGTCTCTCATTCTCTCTCTCTCAAATAAATAAAATAAAATCTAAAAAAAAAAAAAAAATGTTTCTAGCATTACCAGTACATAACATATACCAAGTTTCCACAATGTAGAAGCATGTTTGAAATATATTTAGGACCTTTCCATTTTATAGGATGCAAAGTAGGACCCAAGCAAAATTGGAAGAAGGATTGGTATTCTTTCCTTATTCTAAGTTCCAGTTTGATAATTTGATAATTATTGATCTAGTCAATCAGAGTTATTTCCTCCAAAATTTTGGAGGAATAGTTTCTTTCTAAAAATGATAAGAAAGAGCAAAATATCATCAAAGGAGAGTAATAACTTTTTGCCTTAAACATCTTATAATATCCAGAAGCTTGAGATACTGGGTAGCTAAGAGGGCTTCTTGACTATAGTAACCTGGCTCCTAATTTTATATACTTGTAGAATTAAAAATTATATAAAAATAGATTATTGTTGTTCAATTAGAGAAGATGAATGCAAGGAGTGATGAAGGAGCCAAACTTTGCTGTTCCAGAAAAATTAGAAGAAAAATGTAGTACACATTAGAGCTATTATTTTGTTGTTGTATTCCATGTGTATGCTATTAAATTTGCCAGAAGTTATAATGTAATATGAAACAATAATCTTGGTACAAGTATCCTTTCTAGTTCCTGCTTTTAATTAAAATGGTTTTAATATTTCATCAGGATATTTGCAGTGATTTCTAGTCAGTAGTTTTTATTATACTTAGAATGTTTACTTTGTCATTTAGAATAATGGGGTCTTATGAAATGTTTTCAGATTATGTTATAATACATTTGTTTGTTACCTTTTCTTATTGATACAATGGGTTAGACTAATAAATATGACAGTGGACAACCTTATATTTCTGTGATAAATGCAAATAGCTATTGAAATTTACTGATTTAAAATCTTTTTAAGGAAAGAGCTGTCGAACTTAGTAATACACTTTCAACATATCTAATTAATCATTTCTTGATTTTATCTATTATCTTTTTATTTGTTTACCTATTTTTCTTATTTTCAAATAATTTTTAAATATGAGTGGGTGTTCTAATTTCCAGGTCTGCATATAAAGAGCTTGGCAGTCATCACTAAGTCCTAAAACATGAAAAAATTTAGGAGCACCTGAGTGGCTCATAAATTAAGCGTAGGACTCTTGATTTTGGCTCAGGTCATGATCTTAGGGTCAGTATTGTGGCCCACTTCAGGCTCCAGGCTGGGCATAGAGCCTGCTTGGGACTCTCTCTCTCTCTATCCCTCTACCCCTACTCTGTCCTCCCTGCCTCCCAGCTCACACAGAGGTGCTCTCAAAAACAAACAAACAAACAAACAAAAAACTTGAACAGACTGAAAATCAACAACTCTTCTTGGATCTATAAGACAGGGGAGGACAAAGGACAGCCTACACCCCCCAAGAATGGAGAGACAGACCAGCAAGTAGGACATGTGGTTTACTGGAGCAGAGATTCACAAGTGGAAACCGCTGAGGCAACCAGTGTTGGGGTAGGAAAACCTGCAGTATTTGTATTTGACAACTTGCTGGTGGCTTGGTGCGAACAACTCTGAGTGTTAAACACTCCAGGGGCCCCTGTCAAAGGTGGGCACCCACAGTATTGTGAGATTTATCTCTAGGAGTTCAACTAGATTTCCCCAGTAAATAGAGGAGAAAAATCCCCTCCAGCTTCAAGTAGAGGAAGGGGAAAAAGAACCATTTTGAAATGTCAGAGCACTCTGTTCTTAACAAGGCCTGCCCTCAGGGGAAACTAGTTAACCAGAGCCTAACCTGCTGTAGTATTATCCAAACTTAACTGACTTGTGAAAGGGGAAGACCTAATTCCAGCCAGCTTTAGCCTTCCACCTAGCAGAAGAGAAACACACATTTCTAGCCACAAATATACATTCTCTAGCCATTTTTCCCACCTAATTGGAGAAAAAAAACACCTAAAAAACAATTGTGAAGTTCACCTCCCACAAGCACACAAGCATAGGGCTCACTAAAAGACTAAAAGACTGAGCTCTAACCCTAAGATTCTACAATGCTTCCCCTCCTCCACACTTCACCACCACATTAATCAAGGCCTATTTACAGCAGCTCGTTTTACCCAGTGCATCAAATTTGGCCATCAAGAAAAAACTAGAAGGCATCGCAAAAGGCAAAACGCACAATTTGAGGAGACAGCGTAGCATCATACTCAGACATGGCAGCATGTTAGAACTATCACACTGGGAATTTAAAACAACTAGGATTGGGACGCCTGGGTGGCTCAGTCGGTTAAGCGGCTGCCTTTGGCTCAATTCATGATCCCAGCATCCTGGGATCGAGTCCGGCATCGGGCTCCTTGCTTAGCAGGGGGCGGGGTCTGCTTCTCCCTCTGCCTGCTCTGACTGCCACTCACCGGGCGTGTGCTCTCTCTCTGACAAATAAATAAATAAAATCTAAATAAATAAATAAAACAACTAGGATTAATATGCTAAGGGCTCTAATGAATAAAATAGACACCATCAAGAACAGATGGGTATTTTAAGGACAGAAATGGGTATCTTAAGAAAGAACCAAAAGAAAGTGCTAAAGATCAAAAACACTGTAATAAAAATGAAGAAGGCCTTTGATGGGCTTATTAGTAGACTAAACATGACTGAGAAAAGAGTCTCTGATGTAGAGGATAGATTCCTTCATGAAATCACTCCTAAAACCACAAAAGTACCCTCTATTTATAGAGATTTATCTTATGTAATTTTCTATACAGATAACTTATTTTATGCACAAATCACAAAGGGTTTGTGGCATTATTGATGCAAAATTGTAGCCTTATAATCAAGGCTTTAGGCTTTGAGATTAGGTTTATAAAAATACATGCATACATACATGTATATATAAAATCTTTGGCTTCTGATTCAAACCAACAAGGAAAAAACTACCTTCAAAAATCAATATCACCTTTTATCAAGTTACCTCAAATTGAAAATAGTGACATACTTTTTTCTTTTCTTGGAGTGCTTAAAAGATGAATTCGGGAAAGGATGGTGAAAAAATAGGAACCAAGGTAAGGAGACTTTTTGTTGTTTGGTTGTCTCCTTCATTTCGTTTTCAATGAGATATTTTGATAAAAAGTACTGATAACATTCCTGCTAAAACGATGTCCAATGATTTCCAGTGGAACAGAATTAATTCCAAGAAAAGTATGGAAGGAGAGTATAGACTGACATATTTAAGTGTGGTTTTTAGGAGTGTCTGGGTGGCTCAGTTGGTTGAGCATCTGACTCGATTTTGGCTCAGGTCATGATCCCAGGGTCCTGGGATGGAGTCCCACATTGGGCTCCCTGCTCCACGGGAAGCCTGCTTCTCCCTCTGTCCTGCTTCTCCCTCCGTCTGCCGCTCCCCCTACTTGTGTGCATTCTCTTTCTCTGACAAATTTTTTTTTAAATGTGGTTTTTATAGTACTGTATATGTATTGGGGAAAAATCAGGGCTTTAGTCTTTTTCTTTTTCTCGAGTTTTAAGGTATCATATAGATTTCTAGTGAGTACTTTCAATAAATATTTGATATATGATATGTCAATCACAATAACCTTTCATAGAATATATTTAGAATCAGAATAGATCTTAGTATTGTAATAATACAATGTTGAGTAGAATTGGACATTAGCCTCAGTTTCAAGGTTCATTAAAACTTCTAAATACCTGTAGAATAAATTGATACAAATATAACACAAGAGTTCAGATTTTTTGGTTAAAGAATAAATTTTATTTTTTTGCTTAATTGCATTAAGCAAATAAAGATTTCTTTGTTCTCTCAGACAGCAAAATCAACTTTCTTAGGTGTCCCACAACATTCTATCATTCTAGTGATATTAGCTCTCATCTATTATTAAAATTGTTTTATAAATTTTTCTCCTATTTGTTCATATTTTCTTTTAAGTTGCTCAAGTTTATGTAATTAAAACATTTTAATGGAGAAATGGGAACCTATAAGGATTAATGGAAAGAGCAATTTTGCCCCTACATAGAATAGTTTTTTATTATTCATTCATTCAAATTTCATTTATTCATTAACTCATTCCACATTTACTCATTGTTTCTTATTTTTTTACAGATTCGTGGTAGGTTGGTGTATTGGTACAAAAATAAAGGACCTTCCCTGATTTTAAGAAGTTTGACCAGTATTTGTAGATAGGTTGTCTCTAGCAGATGAGTAGTTGTTAAAAACACATTTTTACTTGAAAAGAATAGGTTATGACTGAAGATTTCCAATGAGAGTTCAGAGGACTCAGTAGTAATAGAGATTTTTGTTAACCAACCACAAGGAAAAGTAAAATATTTCACCTAGAGAATAGTTACTTGAGTGGAATTCCACTTGGGGGACAAGTTGCAAATGGAGACTAGGGAACCCCCAAAACTGGCTGAATTAAGGATGGACACTCAAAAATCTGCCTTTCTTCTGTGTCATTATGTCCATGGTTATAGGACACAGTTGAAGCTGTGTCTTAACCTATGAAATGTTCTATGCATATTTATATCTCTTCTCTCTGATAGTACTTAACACATAGCAATGCCCAACAAATGCTTATTTAATGAGTAAAATAAAAACTTTGTGAAATGAGAAAGGCCATGAAAATAACAAATATGAGTTTAAAAGACCAAAAACTTCACTAGTCTAAGTATTCCCCAAAACACTTAGTAATATTCCTATGCTAGATAGTAAACTTTCAAAATATTCCCTAAGACCTATGACATTTTTAAAAGTCCTAAAGTTTGATTATTCTAATGTAGCATCAATTGTACAAGTACTTACAACAAATCAATTTATTTAAAAATTCTGTTTTGTGTTATGACTCTTTATGATAACAAAATATTCCCAATACCTTTGACATTTTTCAAAGTGCCCTAATGTATAAATCTTCCATTGTAACTGACCTTGTATCAAAACTTTTTCTCTCTGGGGCACCTGGCTGGCTCAGTAGGAAAAGCACGTGATTCTTGATCTCAGGGGTTCTGAGTTCGAGCCCCCCATTGGCTATAGAGATTACTAAAAATAAATAAATAAACTTTAAAAAGAAGCTTTCTGTCTCAAATCAATACATTTAATATCTCTGTTTGATCTTCTGTCTCCTTATCAACATAAAAAGACTTATGTTTGCAGCAGATGGCAAATCACTTCAAGATCAAAATGATAATCAAGTAATATATTTAAAAACAACTTAATTAAGTGAAAACCTGTCCACATTAAGACTTGTACAAAATGTTCATTACAACCTTATTTAGAATAGCAAAAATTGATAAACAACTAAAATGTCTATGAATAATCAATAAAATGGATCCAACTACTATACAACAACAAGCAACAAATTGCCGATATACATAATATACATGAATCCCAAAGGCATTATGCTAAGTGAAGGAAGTCCATCACAAACAACTTCATGTTGAATGATTGCATTTTTTTAAGTTCTAAGAGAGGCAAAGCATAGTGATGGCAGATCTGTGGTTGCCAGGGGATGGGAATGAGAAGAAGCAGGAGGCAGAATGGCTTGAAGCTATTGGAACATATAGAGAAGCAAAAAATCAACCCCAAGAAAAGAGGGTTGCTGCAGAGTTAGCCATCGCTTTCCCAACAGAATCAAAGTCAGAGTGAGCAAATACAAGGTGCAGAAATGAGCAATACGTCTATTAACTTTCCGGTCAGGGATAAAGCAAACAGGATAGAAAGCGATGACATATGTCTCCAGGTACCACCCAGTAGTAACTCACAGAGTTCCACACCAAATTCTAGCAAAGGTTGTGAGGAAAGAAAATGTGCAAGAAACATGTAATGTTCCTTCCAAGCATTGTTCACTCCAGCTAAACCACTGAGCAAGAGTCCAGTGGTTTTCAAACTGTTAAACAGGGGTTATTTTTGTAATAATATAAATTCTTAATATTATTGTTGTCTTTTTCAAACTCATTCTCTCACTGTGTAGATTGGGAAATTTCTCAGACCCTGATGCTGCAGTGGCATCATCCCTCTGAAGGCTAATGGAATGTGTGTTTGTATAGTCTTGGGTTTCAGATGTTTGGGGGGTTTAATTATTAATATGGTAAACATTAGAAGAGATAACTCACATAAATAAAACTGTGGAAATGAGTCTTAAAACCAGAAAGTTTGAGAGTTGTTAGCATAGGTAAATAAATCATGGACCACCTACCAAGACTGGGTCTGGAACCACCCTTCTCCTCCAGTATAATAAGCAGCATTTACTTCCAGGTTCAAACTGTGAGAATTACTTTCTAACCACAGCGAAATATTTGCATGGGGAGCTCATATGGTTGGAAAGCAGAACATAGCCAAGTTCACTAACAGACCACTACAGGGGACACAGATGCAAAGGACAAAATCTAAATGTCCCTCCATTCAACGACGTAACATTACCCTAAGGCATTCCAACATAGGACAATCCTTATTTTAGTCTCCTTATGACAGACACACGCTCAGAAGATATCCAAAGGCAGCTAATTCAGAA
Source organism: Leptonychotes weddellii (assembly GCF_054177405.1). Lineage (NCBI taxonomy): Eukaryota > Metazoa > Chordata > Mammalia > Carnivora > Phocidae > Leptonychotes > Leptonychotes weddellii. The sequence continues at coordinate 87,252,638 of NC_138369.1, forward strand.
GAATAAAGAGACTAGCACAACTACAAGGAAAACATATTACTTCTCATAGTGCTACCCTCAAATATAAAAGCACAACAAAGGACAAATAAGTATTTGAGAAATGTAAATAAAATTAAAGAAATTTTGCTATGAACAGTGACAACAACTGGTCTAGTCAAAACCTGGATCTATGAGGACAAAAACAAAATACTATGTAATCATAGAATTAAAAGCATGTTATATTCAGAAAAATGCATGAACTTCTCAGAATTTCTAATCAGAAAACAAGAAATAATTATGAATTAAAGTGTAATTCCTAAAGTTAAGACTTCAGTAGAATGTCTAAATAAGAGAATGTATATATAAGTGACCTGCAGTTTAAAATTAAAAAATCTCCCAGAAGGTTGAAAAATAAGTAAAAGAGATATAAAATGTAACATAAATGTTTAAAGTTATAGATAGAATACAAAGCCAAAGTTCAAACATCCATATAAATAGGAGTGTCAACAGGAGAGAACAGAGAGAATTTACAGCAGTAAATGATAGCTGCAAACATGTCTGACTTGAATTAATCTTCACACTTAGAGAGTTCACCAAGGACAAGCAGAAAATTATTTTAAATACACATATATCTAGACATATACTTATGATTTTTCACAAAGATTAAGAAAAAAGCTAAAATTTTCTTTAATAATAATAATAATAACAACAACATCAACAACTTTACCTCTAATTTAGCAAGAAGACTGGCATGAATTATCTCATTAGTTATGCCTGATGCCAACTGACTGACAAAGTAGCAAGTCCTTTGTTTTGAAAGTTTGACTATTACTGATCCTAGAATTATATATAACAAAAACAGTCAAATGTAAGGGCAATATAAAAATATTTTCACATACATAATGACCAAAAATACTTATCTTCCTGATGGTCTTTCTAAAAAACTTCAATTTTCTCAACAATAAAATGAGTTTCTAAGAGCTTTCATTTTCCTAATCAATCCCACATGGATTCAAATGGGCCATTTCTGCTTGATGTTTATTAACAAAGCCAACTAAATATCAGTAATGAAAACAAAGAGAACTTGAGGAGGTGCAGTCGAAAATATAAATGAGGAAGAGAGGATCTAACTCTAACCCAGGAGTACAGTAGACCAATGTGTCATTAGATAGGGGCAGCAGGCCCAATAGTATACAGGTCCAAATTATGTTAGAAGAATGTATGAGAACTTCTAGTAAAGTGACTAGAAATGACTCATGACTCTGTATCTTCCCTGCATAATTGATGAGACCTATGCCTAAAATATTATATTCATTCATTTAACTTCCAGGGCAGATATATGAAACAAGCAAACCCACGTGCATCAGTCAGGACATGTTCGGATATGCTAAAACAATGCCACATCTGCAGTGGCTGAGAAAACCAACATTAATATCTCACATGGCAAATATCCATCATGGGGGCTCTACTCTACTTTGTCTTCACTCAAGGGCCCATGCTAAATAGGCTCCATTTGGGGGCTGCCATGTTTGCTAAGGTGATAAGGAGTGCACATAGTAAATGGGCCCAAGCTCGACATTTTTAGCTGGAAGTTTACAAAGTGCATGTTTTCACCCATGTTTTACTCACCAAAGCGCATCTAGCTTTAGGAACAGTGATTTGAAATCCCGTGTTTGGAGGAGAAATGGCCACAACTTTTTGCTGAATAGCATTTATGACTAACATATTTCATAGAATTATTACCTTTTGTTTTATTTTATCACAACATCATTTTTTGATACATAAGGATTAAATTTATTCCTGAAAAAAGAGAGGTATTGATAAATTTAGCACGCACAGGTTTGCATCCAGTTTTTTCTCCCATTGCCAAAGATTCCTTGTGTAATTGGGGCAAGTCACCCTATCTAAGATCTCCCATTTCCTCAACAGAAAGTCAATTTAAGATCTTCATTTCCTTATTAATAAAATCCTAGATGGTTTTAAAGAGACTTTCCCTGCTGGCTTGACATTTGCTGCCGTATTACAGACAAGAAAGTAAGAAATTTAATGTACAGAAAAGTTAAGTGACTTAAAGAATCACAGGATATGTTTGAAATTGACCACATCATTTATATATCTAAGGTTACATATATTTTATGTCAAACGTACATGGTGAATCCCCCAAAACAAAAGCAAAAACATAGTAATCATAATTGCAACCACGGAAAAGAATCTATCCTCACAAGGCCAAATGATTTATTTTCTTTTCCAAATCTTCATTTGCATATCACATACTGGGCTCTTAGAGGTTAATGGTTATAGAATGAAAAAAAAATGAGGTAAATGTGGAAGAGGACTGAAAAATTTGTCATGTCATAGTCCAGACAGGATCTAAGATGTATTGCATAAAATATTTGTCAGCAAATGCACTTCAAACTCTGTAGGATTCTCTACACTTGAAAGAACAGATGTTCATTGTGTTTGATGAGCTACAAAATCATTGCCTGCCCCGAAAACAAAACAACCAGGAAAGAAGTGACATTGACATTGACATGTGGCAAAAGCAGTCACTTCACAGCAAGTTTGTGTTCAATCATTTATACCTTCCTTGAGTATTCTGTAAGGTTCTAGTAACAAAATATCAAGAAAATATTTATTTTGCCTGATTTTATTATGGATTTGTTTCCTTCATTTTCCTCTCAAGATGGGAGACAGAATATTAAATGTATGTAACACATTTTTTTTATTTTCAGCAATACAAGTAATACAAAAATGATTGCGTTCTCCTTATAAAAATGGGAATTAGTAATGATAAATGAGTTAAAATTAAAATTGTCTTTCGTATTCTCCTTTATCTCCCAGAATCAGTTATTTGTTTTAGGTTTTTTGTGTATGTTTACAAGCAATAAGATCTGATAATATGCCTCTGTAAAAAGTTGATATGGATATACACTATAAGTATAAATACGTTTGTGTTTGTTAGGTATGTAATATTTGGGCTATAGATTGTAAGGTGTTTATTTTTGTGCATATTGTATTATTTCTCAAATATAAAGATCTTGTTTGATCTTTTTAAGGTTTAATACTGAGCTAATGTTAAGTCGGTATGTTCTGATACGATCACAGCAATTCTTACAATGTAGAAATCATTCCATACTTGTATTGTTAGTAGCATTTACCCCAAGCCCTCCCACTTCCCCCAGCTAACTTACCTCTCCCTAAAAAGCCCCATGACCCAGCAACTACAAAAGTAACTCTTGGCCTAGCAGATCTTGCTCCAGTGCCCTGGGCAGTCAGCAACTTTTCTGAATGGCCAAAGCAGTTAATTATCATCAACATCACCCCTGGATATATCAAAATATAATTTGTCATTTTGCCATTGGTAATTTCTTCTCCCACTTTCATATATTACTTCTCTTCATAACACTTTCTACCTTCAAAAAACTATAAAATGTAATTATAATTACATTATTTTTTTTGTGTTTGTTCCTTACTGCTATATCCCAAGTGCCAGGCATATGGTAGGCTCAGTGAATGTTTATTGAATTAATAGTCTCATGTTCCAGGGCTCCTGGGTGGCTCAGTTGGCTAAGCGACTGCCTTGGGCTCAGGTCATGATCCTGGAGTCCCTGGATCGAGTCCCACATCGGGCTCCCTGCTCAGCAGGGAGTCTGCTTCTCCCTCTGACCTAACCCCTTTCATGCGCTCTCTCTCATTCTCTCTCTCTCAAATAAATAAATAAAATCTTTAAAAAAAAAAAAGTCTCATGTTCCTACCAACATTGAAAATCTTCATAATTTTTGCTAGTAAAATAAATTGAAAATATCACATTGTTTTGTCAGTTAACATTTCCTGGATTGCAATTGAGATCAAACAGTATATTTCAAATGGTCATTGTTTATTTTTTATTTTTTTAAAGATTTTTTATTATCCATTTGAGAGAGAGAGAGCACAAGCAGAGGGAGTAGGAGAGAGAGAAGCAGGCTCCCTGTGGGGCTCGATCCCAGGACCCGGAGATCATGACCTGAGCCAAAGGCAGATGCTTAACCATCTGACCACACAGGTGCCCCTCAAATGGTCATTGTTTATATAAGTATATACATTCTATAAATTTTTAGATTATGTGTCAGCTTATTGTTAACAGATGTTTTCTTATATTGTTTTTCAATAAATTTATTTAAATCCTTATACTTTTTCTGAGGGCTACTTTGCTTCTGGGGGCTACTTGGCTTCTGATTTAATTATCAATTATTCTTTCCACTCCTTTAAATTTAGTTTGCAGATATAGTTTGATTTCTTTTATAATTCCAGGGTAGAATTTTTAAAATTCCATTACCTAAGATTTTTGCTTTTTGTTCATAATTACCAATGTCATTTCACTGCAGCAAGAAAAAGGAGCTTGCCTGATTTTTTATTTTGAAAATGTATTTTTAAAATTTTCAGTAAAAATCAGTTATATTAGGCTGAGCAGGCTTGTCATCTTGTGTTATACAACCCCAAGGCCTTTGTGACGTATTATGTAAACGTTCTTTCTCCCTCTTCTTGTTCCACGAGGATGTGAGGGCTCAATTCCACACAGTAGCTCAGTACTCAGGCTTTTGGAGCCTCCAAGACATATAGCTGTACCACAGGTAACATGTAATCTTCTCAAAACAAGGGGAAAGGAGCTTCAGTGCTTGACCTGGCATTCATTTCTTCTCCCACACAGATCATCTGCTAGAACTGGTCACACGGCCATGCCTCCCCATAACGGAGCTGGGAACTGGGAATGAACCCATGGAATATTTGGAGGATATATTCCTTTGCTAATGTTTCCTTCTAGTTCCCAAATATTCCTTTGTTCCTATCTTTCCTTAAATGAAACCAAATCAAATCCTTCTTAAGGCAACAAAACACAAACTTTGTCTATTCTATGTGTGTGATCTCTGGGTGGTAGGTGGTGGTCCCTGCATCATTTCAGAAATGTCTCTTCTTGGTCCAGAGGACCTGATAAATCACATTTCTATCCCCTCATACCTTTTTGTACAATGAATAGCCCAATTACAATGAATTTCTCCTGGTGGAAAGACAAAGCAGTTTATAACATTTCTGAAATTGTGAGGGTGCTTTTCCTGGGAGTAATGAAGGTTCCTTAATTAGACATTGATTTTGCTTTTAGCAGAGACTCCTTTGTTCATTTTTCTCTCTGGCTCCTGACTCTGCTCTCTTGGAGGCTGTTATGGACTGAATGCTTGTGTGTTCCCCAAATTCATATGTTGAAGTCCTAACCCCCAGTGTGGCTATATTTGGAGAAGGGGCTTTTAAGAAGTAATTCAGGTTAAATAAAGACATAAAGATGGGGCCCTGATCCAACAGGATCTGTGTCCTTACAAGAAAAGACACCAGAATGCTTGTTTTCTCTCTCTCTCTCTGCACAATGGCCATGTGAGGGTATAGCAGGAAGGTAAGTTTGCAAGCTTGGAAATGAGCCTTTATCAGAACCCGGAAACTAACTGAGCCAGAAACTTGATCGTGGACTTCTATCCTCCAGAATTGTAAGAAAAGGATATTTTTCTGCTGTTTAAGCCACGCAGTCTATATTATTTTGTTAATGGCAGCTGAGTTGACTAATAGAGGGACATTTCCCTTGCTCTCGTTCTCAGTGGCTACATCCTCAGGGGCTGTTGAAGAATATACCCAGCCTTCAAGTCCCCTCTGTACTCACGGCAGGTGGGGGGCGGGTGTCCAAAGGCTCTTTACTTTCATAGAGTCATAGCAATTTGCACCTCTAGACTCATAGTTTGTTTAGCACTGCAGTCTCTATTCGTATCTGTTTGAATTCAGTCAATTCCATCTGCCAGTTATTTTTGAAAAATAGTTTTTGGTTCTACTATCTTTCTTTACTTTTTTGCCAAATGCTTCTTTCACAAATTATGCTCTCAGACTTCTCTGGCAAAGCTTTACCCCTACTCTGATTTGTATCCTGAATCATTTTATGCACTGACAGGTACTACTAGTTGTCATACCATTATACTGATATATTTTCCTGAATCATCTTAATCAGGTAAGAAGTTCAGCAGTAAGAAAAAAGGCTACACCCTTAATCTAATTTTTGCTTCGAGGCTGAATTTCAAAGGCCTTTGTTGCTCACATATTTTCCTGGTTTTACCCCCTATTATAACGGTTAAAAAGCAATTCACTGCTTCAATATTTGTACACCCAGAAATTTTTGGATTTCTTCATTACTTTTTATTTTGGCTTGAAAACATTCTAATTATTTTCTGGGATTTTCATTTTTATGCAATACCTAGTCAAATCCAGTCAATAACAATCAATAGATAGTATTGTAATTCAATTCTCCATAATCTTTCCCAAGAACTAAAAGTTCACCAAGGCTAAAACAAAAACAAAACAAAAGCAGTTCATTAAGCCTATCATCTGGCTTCCAAGTTAGGTCTGATGAGAAATGCATGATATTATTATTGCATGATATAGAGTACTATCTTTTCATTCTCAGGAATTAATTTCATAATTGGTCATCACCTGGCCCTTAAAATAATGCCAGCTATTTTAAGTATCTGTTGTGGTAACCTTACTTCCAATGAGTATTAGTCAGGATAGGATAGGATAGGATAGGATGGGTAAAGCTATAGTAACATCAAAATTTCAATGGCTTAAAATAGCATACCTATTTCTAATTATTATTTTTTTTTAAGATTTTATTTATTTATTTGACAGAGAGAGACACAGCGAGAGAGGGAACACAAGCGGGGGGAGTGGGAGAGAGAGAAGCAGGCTCTCCGCCGAGCAGGGAGCCCGATGCGGGGCTCCATCCCAGGACCTTGGGATCACGACCTGAGGCGGAAGGCAGACGCTCAACAATTGAGCCACCCAGGCGCCCCACCTATTTCTAATTCTGATGGCATGTATGATGTGAGCTACCAGAGGTTTCTGCTCCATCAGGAAGTAGGATCTTTTCCTCCATCCTTTGAATTTGGACTTGGCCTGTGACCTGATTTTACCAATGGGATGGCAGGAAATGTGATACAAACAAGGACTTGAAATGTCTAGGACATTGGCGTTTGCTCTTGCTTGGTACACTTGAAACCCTAAAAGAGCCATATGAACAAGCCCATACTAGTGTTCTAGAAGATGAGGAGACACATGGAAACAATGTAAACACCCTGTGTCGCAATTTACTTCCAGAGATATGAGGGAGACCATTTTAGGTCATCTAGCCGACCATCCAGCTATCTACAGGTATATGATAGAGCCCAGCAGAAATCACGTGAACTCCCTCAGACCAGAAGAATTACCTATCCACCAATAGGATCATGAGTTAAGTGAAATAGTTGGCTTTTTAAAACAGTAAGTTTATTCCAAATACATTTTTAAAGTAAGTTTTAGATTTTTTTGTTCTACAGCAAAATCTAACTGATACATCAACTAATACCTATCTAGCAGAGTGCTGCTGTAACAAAGGCTAAAACATGTTGCATTAGTTTTGGGTCTGGGGTTGGTGAAGACTGGAAAAGCAGCAAGAAAATTGTGGAGGTTGGAAAAAATGGCAGTGAAACTGCTATATCAGGCTGGAAAAATGGCAACCTGTATTATACGGTGGTGGAAAAACTGTTAGAACTGTCGTCTGTGGTAACTTGGAATATAAAAATGTACCCAAAGAACCTGAGGATTTGGCTAAATAATTGCTAGAATTTAACATAGAAAATTCACAAATATTTATATCTTTGAATAAATAATATTTACCAATTTTCTCGGATAGTCTCCCTTTGCCACGTTAGGTATACCTTCTACCCTTCTCCTCTCAGGGAGACTGAACAGTATGGACAACAATTAATAGGCAGCATTACTCCCTGACTTGTATTAGCTTCAAAAATTTAGAAGCACTGGCACAGAATAGGAGGATGTGAGGACAGTGAAATTAGTGTATTTAATGCCATGGCTAATTTTCTGTCAAGACACAGGTTGATAGTGATGGAGCTCCATTACCAAAGGTCATACTTCCTGTCCCACTTACAGCTACAGCTGCCTCTCTAGGTTCTCTCTCCCTTTCCCCACTTCAAGCTGTTAGCCCGAGCGCTTTATACCCTTGATGACTTTTTTTAAACCTTCCTGGATTTTCTAATTGGACCCTGAATGATATTATGATTTTTTTTTAAATAAGACTAGTTAGAATAGAAAGTCCTTAAAAATTATGGATTCCTTTTATAGATCTTAGTTTGTAAAACTGCTTTGTATCAGCATTATAAAGGCAAATTTATGATGCTAAATACTATTTATGTTTTTGTAGCTGAAGGGGAGAAGGAGATAGGTCCTCTCTACATTGCAATGACGTTTTTAGTGAACTGTTAGCAGAACCTGCAATTTTTCAAGGCAGAATGCTTGGATTTTATTAATTACCACAGTGAGAAAAAAAAATACTGGCCTGAGAAACCTAACAAAGGTTGTATGGAAAATAAAGAACAGAATAGGATTAACAGATGCCCAGAATATGGGCACATCCTGTTTTCCATTTACACAGCATTGGCACAAATTTTAAAACAAGAATAAATACACTGTTTGATAAAACATTCATTTGTGTAAAAAAAGACAATCCCAAGCCAAGGAAAATCAAGGGACAGAAACAAAAAAATTAGATTAGTTACTCTTTTGGAGGCAGGGGATGTAACCAGGAAGAATTACACATTTATACATTTGAATATGCATACTTTAGTATTTATAAATAAGAAAAATGAATGTAATCATGTGCTATAGAAAAATACTGGAAATGATTAAATATATATTGCCTTATATCAAGTTCACAATTCATGTTGAACACATTGAGCTGGAGTGTTACAAAGCAAGTCTGAATTTAACAGTGTGAATCATTTTTAAATGAAATTTAGGTGAGATTAGATTTCTTAAAGGTAAAATTATAATCGCACATAAATAATCATAATGCTATTCTGTAAAGAAAAATTAAAAACAGAAGTTTCCAATTAGGATTTGAGAAGCATGTATAATATAATGAAAAATGCCACATATATTATCTAGGACGAAGCAATAGCAAGTAGATTGTGTATCTGATGATGTTAACAAATCCTTTTACCCTTTTATGTTTGAGTCAACCAAAATTTTAGATACTGACAATTAAGAGAAATTCAGCAAAGACAAGTAACATGAATACTAAATGCACCAGTCAATACAGAGTTGACTTGACTCAAATGCATTTACTCTGTTTTCTTAGTAAAATAATAATGCATCTTTGATTTCATATTTTCACTTTGTTTTCAACCAAAACATAGACTTTGGACTTTTTGCAAATGTCATTTGATGGCCTCATCTTGTTTTAAAAATATTACTAAACAACTGCCAGACAAATGTACTCAAAAAAAAAAAGTAAAAAGTAAAAAAGAAAGAAAGAAACAGGAAGTAGAATGGGAAATCATGTTTTTAATTTGATTTATTTCTTCTGAAAGCAATCACTAAACTTTATCTGGACATCAAGAAAACATATGATGAAACTTCACCTATAATTTCTTAAATATACTTGATACTGGATCGTATATTTTGAGCACAATGAAAAAATAAAAATAACTGGGATTTGGAGAATAAATTCAAATTCATATAGTGTTAACATTTATATTTGTTCCCAAAGTGGGTATACCCCAAGGTCACGTCCTTAATCACCTTCTTTGTCTATACTCACTCACATGGTGATCTCATCCACGTTCCTGGCTTTAGATATCACCATAACCTCGGTGATACAGAATTTATATTTCCCTCAAAGAAGTTTCTCTCAAATTTTAAACCTGAATATCCAATTCTCTACTTGATATTTCTATTCAAATAAATCCCTAACAAATATCAAAACTCAACTTGTCCAAAGCTGACCTCCTGATCTCCCCACCTCCCAAATTGCTGTAAGCACAGCCTTTCCCATAACATTTGATGGGAAACTCATTCTTTTATTTGCTCAGCTGGAAAACTCTGGAGACGTTTCTTATCTTCTTATACCCCGCAACCAGTTCATCAGGAAATCCTGTTGGCTGTACACTCAAAATATATCCAGGAACCGACCAATTTTGTCCATTACCACTACCATGATCCTGATCCGAGTCACCATTATCTCTGTATTGGACCACTGCTATACCCTCCTAACTACTCTGTTTCCATCCTTGCTCAACTATATTCTTAAACATGTGTATCAAATCATGTCTCTCCTCTGTTCAAAACTCTGCAGTAGTTCCTCATTTCACTAAGAATAAAAGTCAAAACTTCCTTTGTTTCTCATTCTGCTCAATGCACGAGGGTCTCCTTGCTGCTTCTTGATGAGGCCAGGTACATTCCTAGCTTAGGAAATTTTCACAGACTGGAATGCTCTTCACTCATCTATTTGCTTTGACAATTTCCATACCTTTCCAAGTCTGTTCATATGTCACCATCACACTGAGGCCAACTGTGTCCACATTGTAACATGATCACTGCTTCCCTTCCACCCACTCCTGATCTCCCTTATACTCCTGGGTATGTCTGTATGTGTGCCTGTGTGTATGTGTATATATAAATACACACCATATATATATAGAGAGATATGTGTGTGTGTTTGCATGTGTGTGACTTCAGTTTTTCAATAGCATTTATATAATGTCCTGCATATAAAATATGCTCCAAAAATGTTTGTTAAGTGGAAAAATGAATGTGAGTGAATGAACATTATAACTAATGAATTCTAAAACTAGCTAGGATGCAAATATAGTAAAGCACAATTGGTAAACACTGTAATGTAATCTCTAATTTCAGAGGATTAAGTCATTTTAGATCATCCTCTTTAGTAATACTTAATTATTAGAATTACATTTAGCTCCCTTTTTTCTCAGGCAAACCCATTTCATTTATATTTTAAATGCCAATTTAACTTTCCAGCTCCTACTAGCATATTCACAAATAAAGACAATTTAAATTAAAAATTTGCATAACCATAAAATAAGCCCTGTTAATGGGATTGTTCTAGATCATTTACATTTAATTTAAATATAGATAAAGTTCTGTGTAAACTGCTATCTTGCTATTTGTTTTATATTTGTGACTTGTGTTCTTTGTTCTTTTTCTCAACAGCTATATTTTTAAATTTATGAAAAGATAAAATTTTGTGATATAACATGATAGATAAAACTATTTTATTCTTAAAATAGGACCAACACAATGGAACCGTAATATGGAATCCTACTCAGATTAGAAAGATGTTTGTGTTATTAGACAGAATGACAACAATAATTTAATTTAGTATCCAGCCAGTTTTGATTTTATGTTCTCAGGATCTGCTTTGCTTTATTAAGTTCACAAAATTTGGTACATTTAAAAGTTGTAAAATTAACTTTTCATATCTAACCAATATGTTATTTGACAATATTGTGATTATTCTTTTAGAAATTAAGAAAAATTACAACTTACAGCATTAAGCACAAGATGCGATAACTAGAGATGGTCTCTCTCTCTCTCTCCTGTTCACTCAGCATGAGAACTTGGGGATGAAGAGAAAAGTGTAAATTCTTCATAGATAAACATCATTTGATACATAAATGACTCTAAAGAGTCATATGTAACTAGGGAAAATAAGAGTAATAAAGATCAAATTTAAATACACAGATGTACCCAGAATCAATAGAAAAGGGTGGAATTTAAAATTTTGAAAAATACATAGAAACTTTACAAGCTTTTGAAATGAAACCTAATTCTCACAAATGTTCATCTTCTCACTTTCCCTGAATATAATGAGATATATTTCTGAGTAAAAGAAAGTAAAACTAAGATTATGATGGATAGTAATTAAAATAATCACATTTTAAGGAGATACATGCTTTTGTTTTTACTATTCACTAAATTTCATCACTCTGATAGCTATAGATAATTTTTACAGTTATTTCTATATAATATGGTTTAATAATAAGAGATTGTCATTGAAATGTATTTTAGTCATCAGTTGGCAGTAAGGCCCAGGCTATAATCAGTATTGTGCTTGAAATAAATAAGTGGGTAGGAAAAAAAAATAGATAGATGGATAGATAAATAGATAATTTGGCAGACCCTTGCAATTTAATCACAGAGACAAACTATATATAAAAAATAATATAATTAAATTTCTATAAATCGATAGAGAAAAGTACAGCTATACTCTATTGGTCTGATCGTTTATGGGACTATCTAGAGAGAGGCAGAGTGTTCCATTGAATTAGTTCTTCTTCTCAAGCTTAATTAATCTGATTGAAGAGCTAATTTACCTGTTTCATATGGGCCTAGAACATAAAGAATTTTATTGAAAAACAGGTTTGAGGATGGGTGGAAAAGCCTGACCCTCCCCACATCAAAGTACATCCTTTGCAAAAAAAAAAAAAAAAATTTAGCCTATTTCCCTTTACTAAAAGGCCTTTAATTTTTTTTTTCCTCCACCAAGGCTGAAAATACTCTATATGTCCCTGTGGGAACACTGTTTTGACCACTCCATATTTAATGTAAATGACCAAATTGTTCACAAATATTTTAGAAACAGTATCTAAGTCACTGAAGTGGATAATTTCCTTTGAGAATGAAAAACAACTCAGTATAAAAGGAGCTAACCACCTCCAGGTGTTATTTACAAAGCTGAACTTTCAAAATTCCAAAAGTAGTCTTTCCCCTTCAGCGGGCTGTTCCCTGTGTTTAATCACATGTTACATCTTCTCTTAAGGACACCTTTCACATAGCAAAGGTTGCTTTGATGAAAATCTTACAAGTAACATATAAAATAAATTTGCTTCTGAGTCTACAAAGGCATGAAGATTAATGGAGAAAGAAGAAGGCCATTTTTGTGTGTGGATCACCTATAGTTACACCTTGCTAAACAAAGGAAGAGAGAAAACAGATGGCTCAAGAAAATTATAGAAGACTTGGAGTTCCAGGTAGATATTAATTACCAAAATCTGTATTACAGGAGAAATAATCATAGTTAATTACTCATTGCATTTTCTTTGTTTATATGAGTTCAACTCCTATATATAAATTGCCCTATCTTTTAAACTGGCCATTTTACTAGTTGACTTATGAAACCAAATACATTACTGTATATGGAAAAATACCTCAATAATTGTCATCATTGGATTTATCCTGATTCTAGCATTTTTTTTATAATTTGTCTTCATTTCAAAAGTAAAAAAAATACTGATCTTCATAACCTATATTATAATTAATAATACATTCATTTGGTTTAGCCTCTCTACTTGATGTCAGTTACTAAAACTAAACAATGGAAAGGGAAAGTCTAATGAAGAGGTTGGCTTGTCATTTATTTTTGTTTTATTTACAAAAAATTAAAAATAGATAACATACTATATGCCAAGCACTGATATTTTATTATCTTTCAAAATAATTCCGAGAGTACAATCTCATCATCTTCATTTTATAGATTAGGAAACTGAGGCTTAAAGAGGTAAAGCATGTCCCCAGATTAATAATTTAAAAAAAAACTATAGAAAAGAAATTGAACCTAAGTTTTTCTAGCAACAAATCTTATATTTTTTTTATTATATCTCCAGCTTCTAAATTTTAACTGAAATAGACTTTTAAAAAAGTTGAAACCTTAGGATTAGAATACAATAAGAGAGATTTTTCTTACATGGCTTATGCAAGAATTTGTTTTAATTTTTTATTTAAATTCAATTTATTTAACATATACTGTATTATTAGTTTCAGAGGTAGAATTTAGTGATTCATCAGTTGCATACAACACCCAGTGCTCATTACTTCACGTGCCCTCCTTAATGCCCATCCCCCAATTACCCCCCACTCCACCCACCTCCCCTCAGTTTGTTTCCTATAGTTAAGTCTCCTATGATTTGTCTCTCTCTCTCTGTTTTGGTCTTATTTTATTTTTCTTTCCCTTCCCCTTTGTTCATCTGTTTTGATTCTTAAATTCCACATATGAGTGAAATCATATGGTATTTGTTTTTCTCTGACTTATTTCACTTAGCATAATACCCTCTAGTTCTATCCATGTTGTTGCAAAACGGCAAGATTTCATTCTTTCTGTATATATATATATACAAACCACATCTTCTCTATCCACTCACCTATTCATGGATGACTAGGCTCTTTCCATAGTTTGGCTATTGTGGACATTGCTGCTATAAATTTGGGGTGCACCTGCCCCTTCAAATCACTATGTTTGTATCCTTTGATAAATAGCTAGCAGTGCAGTTGCTGGGTCATAGGGTAGTTCTATTTTTAACTTTTTAAGGAGGCTCCATACTGTTTTCCAGAGGAATTTGCCCTAATTTTTAAGTAATCATGCCCAAACTGTATGTTGTATATATGGTTACATTAATTACAAAATCCTACCATATCAAGACAATTACAGTTTTTGTTTTCATATATTTCATATAATATGTATGCATTTTTATATTATCATTTGTAGCAGCCTCTGGTGACTGTCTTCTAAAATAACTTTACCTTCTCCTTTGCCTACAGACCCCAATTTATTCCCGTCTTATGGGAAGATAACTTTATCCCCATATCAGGGAGTATAACTGAGTTTGTCTGAAGTAAGTCACTTGTGACAATTGCATTCTTCTTTACAGTGAATAGTTCTGGGAATGTGATTCAATTCTGGTCAATTAGATGTGAAAAAATGTCTTCATGGACTTTTAGGCAAAAAGCGTCCATTCTTTAAAAAGGAACGATGAAGGAGAAATAGTCCTTCTTCTACCTGATGCTGCTGTGTCTGAATGAGATGCACAGAACTGTTGCTGACTTAAGAGGGCTGGAAGAGGAGTTCCCTGCACACTGCATTTGGCAAAGCAGAAAAAAGAAAACACTGGGTTTTCAATTAAATAACAAAACCTAGCGAAACTGTACCAATAAATTTCAGGTTATGTAAGATAATAAATTTCCTATGCTTAAGCCGTTTGAGTTTAGCTTTTCTACTATTTGTTGACAACCTACTTGTCACCCTGTGATGCAGTGGTGCATTTCTATTTCTAATCATTGTGAAACCCAACTTCCTTGTGGTTCAGCCTAAATGAAAGTTTTTTCAAATGAAATCAAGGGGTCAATCCAGAGCAACTGGTACTTGTGAGGTACTCTTTCTCCATTTTTCTCTCTCTGTACCAGCTGTTTTTCTTTTTTTAATAATGTGAGGTGAAATTCACACAACAAAATCAAACAATTAAAAGGAAACAATTCGGTCACATTTGGTACCTGCACATTGTGGTGAAACCAGCACCTCCATCTGGTTCCAAAATGTTTCCATCTCGTCCAAGTACGTATGACCATAGGAATCTATCAGCTCCTTGACAGCAAGGCATGTTCAATATATGTCTGTATATATCTAGAATATAATACAATTCCTGGCACAGAGTATTTAAAATACAATCTTTAAAAATGTAATGAGAATTATTTCTCTACTACTGAACTTTTTTTATAAACATAAACCTAAACCTAGATCCCATAACACATTTAATAAAATCATTCATTATTGACAAATCAGGTTGGTTGATATTATAGAACTTGCCATTTTTACCATTAAAGTAAAAAATTACAGAAAAATGCAATATTTTGAGAAGAAACATTTACAGATGTTTTGATACATTGCAGAGAGACAATCTATCATGTTAAGCAAAGTAACCTGTATCAATGCATTAGTATAAGTAAATATTTATATATTATAAGGTAAAGTACCCTATACTTAATATAAATTAGTGTAAAAATAGAGTAGTATATATATTATATCTTATTTTATATTTGTATTTAACATTATAAATATATATAACAAAATAATATAATGCATTACTATACATATGTGTAAATATGTATATTCATCAATATACATATGTATGGAAATAAATAAATTTGGAAAATTAAAACCAAACTCAAAAAAAATAGATTCCAAAAGTTAAAAAGGTGAGATGTGGTGGAAAAATATGTTTTCCTGTTGTTTATGGACTAAGTCTGGTCTAAATTGTTAATGTAAGAAATATATTATTGTATTTCTGAAAATCATTTCTGAATAACAGTTGTTATTCAACTGTAGATATTTTCTTAAGTTCAGATTTATTTTTAGGTTCTGTTACTTGTGGGAAATGTTCACATTTCAAAAGAAGATTCTGAAGAAAAAAGATGTGGAAATAGATAATCTTGCCTCAGCAGTTGGAATGCTCAGACACCACCACAAAGGAGTCATGAAACACTTGCTATGCAAAGGGGGGGGTGAAAAACACATCTACAAACTAGCATTTCCAAAAAGCAAACAGAAGGCATACCACATTTTAATGGGCTTTTTGGTTATTTCAATAACATCACATTTTTGATAAATTAGACCCTACATTCAATCTTAATTTAATAGAGACTTTTTGAAGACAGTTGTAATAACCAGTGTTGTCATGTTGCTCAGTGGGTCAAGGTCACAGATCTGACATCAACACTGGCTGGTTAGTTTAAACTAGAAACATTTGACCTACTGGTGAGGAGTTCACTGGCCTCTCACAAGTGGGCCTCAGTGAAGGTGCTAACGTCTCAGCAAGAACTTAGCTCAAACAGTGAAAAAGTCTAGAATGTTGTTGCGACAGAGTAAGTAACATCTTTCTGTTCCAAAGCTTACCAAGCTAACATTCGCAATTTTACTTAGTATCAAAGGATCATTTAAAAAGAGGAATCATAATTAATTCACATTAACAAATGAGTCCTATCTACCTATGATCATCTCCTCTACACACAAATTTACTCATTTGTTATAATTACCAGCTGCTTCAGTTACTGTTTTCTGTGTGTGTGTGTGTGTGTGTATGTTTAATCCTCGAGTATGGGTTATTTTTACCTACATTTTACAGATAAATATATATCTATGTCTACCTATGCTAACAGAATTTATATTTGAAAATTGTTGATTTTCTGTGAAGATGAGAAAAACTGCAGTATATATTCACCTGAAAGTAATATTGTTTCCATTCTCTGCCAACAAAGTAACTAAGATAGTACTGATTAGACATTTAGGGCTTGGTAGTATACTAAAAAGAAAGCTTTTCCCGTAGTCAGGGAACAGAAAGGTCCACAGACAAAACTAAAATGCTCAAATCGCAAGGTTTATTAATTATGTTTAAAACATATAGCGTAAAGCAAGGGGAAAGAAATGAAGTAAGTTAACACATTTAGGATGGCATGCCAGTGTCTTGGAAGGACTGTATTACCTACACCCGTGATACACAATATTCAGTTGTCTTATCTCTTTGCCTTTCCTGTAATGACATGGTTACCAGAATGAAAGCTGAAGTTCAAGCAAGAAAGCCCAACAGGGGAAGATGCCCAAAGCAAATGACACACTCTTGCTTTATCAGAGAGACACAGGACAAGTTTGCCTGGCTAATAGTTACGGATTGCCAATTAACTTGCTGAAGAGAACACTCATGGGTTTTATGTGAGTTTCTTGGGCATAGAATTGTCAGGGCCAAAATGGGTGTCTCCAATGGGTGGCTGAATTAAGATGTTATGAATAATGAGTACATCATATGTCCCATGTATATTTAATGCATCCTGTTATTTAGTGCTTCCGTACCTCATGCACATTTAATAGCTCATGAATAACCAGTGCACTTAGTCCTTCCGTCCTCTCTACGGTTAACTCATACATGCTCTACTTACTAACTCCTATATACTTAAAGCAGCTTCTGAGTTTCATCCATTCTTTCCTTGCTAGATTCAAATATTCTCAAACAATACAACAAATAGTTGTCCTTTAGCTATTGAACTCTGAACCGCTTAAAACCAGCTACAGTAATCAGAATTTTCAAAATCTAGGAAAAAGAGTATAGGTATGGATATATTTTCATGGATGTGTTTGTGCATGTGTGTATGGATGGATAGATAGATAGATGATAGATAGATAGATGATAGATAGATAGATATTAAAGAGAGGATGGTATTCATATGTAATGATGAGCAACTGACTTAAATATATAAGAATCATTTTAATTTGGAATCATGGGAGTCACAAGGTACAGAGTTATGAGAAAAAAATTTAATTTCTTTTTTAAAAATTAAATTTAATTAATTGACAAAAAAGTCAATAATGAAGTTATTTCACAGCAATTATTCTTAAAGAGCTGAATTACCAGAAGCACCAAATTATTTTATAAAATTAAATGTATAAATGTGGTGTTAAAATGTTTATCTTTTTGTCTCTTGGATTAAAAATGTACTGTTGCATACCATGAATTTATTTAACACTCTATTATTGATGAAAATAATACTTTGAAATAATTGTAGCAAGTGCTGTGTTCCCTTCCAACTTACTTATGCAAAGATATTAAATCTGGAAGTAATATAATGTATAGTACATCTAGTCTATCACACTCTAATTATTAGCTAACTTAATTACTGAGCAGGTTCACCTTATTCAATGTGTGTCAATGTTGACACATTCAATCTGCATGGCATACTGTTTTGGTAGTTTCATTTGGTAAAAACAAGTTAATTTTATTTATTTTTTATTTTTTAAAATATATTAATTTTAGATTATGAACCAGTGTGTTGATTTACATGTACCTATATGTTGGGATAAAGGTAGTAATGATGGTATTAGCTTCTCTCTGACTCAGATACCAGCATGGAAGGAAGAAGGTGATGACGCAACTGCACAGAAGGAAAGAGAAAGTGAGCGAAGCAACCACGATACAGAATATGAATTTTAAATTGTTAGGATAATATACACATGAGACTCTTTGTCTTAAACAGGAGAGCCATGTTTATTTTTCAATGTTAAATTTGCTTTGTTTTGTTCCTTCTGCCATCAGAATAAAATGAGACCAGTTACAAAGAAATTTAACTTTTTGTGGAGTGTCAAATCACATGGATGCACTCAGTCAGGCATCACCTAAAATATGCCAAAGCCTGAAGACACACTTGGTGTACATTGTTGATCTGGCACTACCATGAACCAAGAGGAAAGAAAGAGAGTTGGCTTCTTGTTCATCAAATCTTATTATTCATTTCTGTCTCATAGGTGAGCCCTTATAGGTCTACTTTCTGCTACTATGTATTCCTTTATTAACTGTTTCTGTCAATGATTTCAGAGGAGTTCCATGCTATGGTTTTTCATGTATATCTTATATCTAAAGCAGGAACCGTTTTCAGTGAGATATAATTGCATATAGTAAAATGTACAGATCTTTTTTTTATTATGTTATGCTAATCACAATGCATTACATCATTAGTTTTTGATGTAGTGTTCCATGATTCATTGTTTGCATATAACACCCAGGGCTCCATGCAGAACGTGCCCTCTTTAATACCCATCACCAGGCTAACCCATCCCCCCACCCCTCTCCCCTCTAGAACCCTCAGTCTGTTTCTCAGACTCCATAGTCTCTCATGGTTCGTCTCCCCCTCCAATTTCCCCCCTTCGTTTTTCACAGACCTGTACCTCTGAAACAAATAATACATTATATGTTTAAAAAAAGAAGAAGAAGAAGAAGATAGTAGGAAGGGTAAAATGTACAGATCTTAAGAATTAGTACAATGAGTTTTTTTTTTTTTAAAGATTTTATTTATTTATTTGACAGAGAGATAGAGAGAGAACACAAGTAGGCAGAGAAGCAGGCAGAGGGAGAGGGAGAAGCAGGCTTCCCGCGGAGCAGGGAGCCCAATGCGGGACTCGATCCCAGGATCCTGGGATCATGACCTGAACCGAAGGCAGCCGCTTAACCGACTGAGCCACCCAGACGCCCCAGTACAATGAGTTTTAACATGTACATGCCTGTGTAACCGACACTCTCCAGCCGATATAGAGCAATGTTATCACCAAAATTCCCTTGTGTTTCTTTCTGGTCGTTACTCACTCCCATAAGAAAATGGTATTCTAATTTCAGTCATCAAAAATTAGTTTTCCTATCTGTAAACATCAAATAAATGGAATCGGACAGTATATACTCTTCTGGTTTTGATGAACACGCTGTTGTGGAGGCTCCTCTTTGTGTCTATCAGAAGTTTTGTCCTTTTTATTGCCACAAATCGTTTATCCCTTTTCCTGTTGATGGACCTTTGGGTTGATTCAAGAGTTTGCTATTATGAATAAAGTTGCTATGACATGTTCGTGCAAGTATTTCTGTGGCATATTTTTAGACAATTGGTCATAAATATATGGTTCTACTTCTGAATTTTCTATTTTGTTCCAATAATCTATTTGTTATCTTATTTACTGTAACTTTATATTCAATTTTCTGTGTTGATGGATTTGCTTCTCTAAAACTTTGTTTCATGTTGATAAAATAAATGTTTGCAATAAACTTTATAAATAATGTTCTTTCCAGGTTTTGGCCCCATAAAAACAGTTTTCCTGTTCTATTTTCTGGAACAGTTTTGTTTTGTGTTTTATTATTTGTTTGAGGTTAGTATGTCTTTCTTAGTTATTTGATAGCAACTACCAGGGAAGCCATCTAGGCCAAGAGTTTTCTTTGTAGAAAGATTACCCTTTGGAATTTTTTCCTTAATAGATATAGGATTATTCAGTCTGTCTTTCTTCTTGGGTCAGTTTTAGTAAGTTGCATTTTTACAGGAACTTATCCATTTCAGCTCTACTGCTAATGTTGTCAGCTTAAAGCTGTTCATGACAGTTTTTAATATCTGTAAGATCTTTGTACTAGTTCCTTTCTCTCCTGATATTAGTCACTTGTGATTTACCTGTTTTCTTTATCAGGCTTGTTTGGAAGTGTATCAACTATCTTAATTTTCAAAAAAAAACCCACTTTTCTATTTATTGTTTTTCTCTTATTGTTTGTGTGATTTCTGATGTTATCTTCATTATTTCTTTCCTCCGAGTTATTTGGGTGTTTTTTTGTTTGTTTGTTTGTTTGTTTGTTTTTCCTATTTTTCTATCTTCTTGAGATAAAAGCTTAGATTGATGAATTAAAAAAATTCCGGGATGCCTGGCTGGCTCAGTCAGTAGAGCAACTGATTCTTGTTCTCAGGTTTGTGAGTTCTAGCCCCATGTTGGGTTCAGAGATTATTTAAAAATAAAATCTTTAAGGGCGCCTGGGTGGCTCAGTCGTTAAGCGTCTGCCTTCGTTCGGCTCAGGTCATGATCCTAGGGTCCTGGGATCGAGTCCCACATCGGGCTCCCCGCTCCGCGGGAAGCCTGCTTCTCCCTCTCCCACTCCCCCTGCTTGTGTTCCTGCTCTCGCTATGTCTCTCTCTGTCAAAAAAATAAATAAAATCTTAAAAAAATAAATAAATAAAAAAAATAAAATAAAATCTTTAAGAAAAGAATTTAAAAATTTCCAATTTTCTAATATAAGCCTTTAAAACTATGAGTCTCTAAGCATAGTTTTAGCTGCATACTACATTTTGATATATTGGGTTTTCATGTGTTAGTTTTAAAATATTTTTATTCTTCTTGTTATTTCTCCTTTGACTATTAAGTTTTAAAATATCTTTGTTTAATTTCCACCTACTTGGGGCTTATCTAGATAATTTTTGTTGCAGATTATTAATTTAACTCTGCCAGAAACATATTCTGTATAATTTTAGTCTTTGAAATGTATTGAGCTTTTTCTTCTATTCCAGCATATTATCCATCCATGTATACTCAAAAAGAATATGTTTTCTGCAGTTGTTGGATTGTTTTAAAAATGTCTATTAAGTCCAGTTGTTTTACTAAGTTGTAAGAGAAGATGTTAAAGTCTCTAATTATCAGTATTAATTAGCATATTTTCCCTGTATTTTGATCAATTTTACTTCATGTGCTTTGAACGTCTACTATTAAAAATTTCCTCTATGATGAATTGACATTTTATCATTATAAAATGATAAAATATATATGTTTAGTAGTACTCCTTAACTTATGTTGGCTTTGTGTGATATTAATGCAGTCACTCCAACTTTCTTATACTTAGTATTTGCATTTATGTATAACGTTACTCTCGCATATGGCCAGGTAATGTTTTTTCTTTCTTTCTTTTCTTTCTTTCTTTCTTTCTTTCTTTCTTTCTTTTCTTTCTTTTTTTCTTTCCTTCAGATTTTACTATCTATTTTAGAGAGAGACAGCAGGAGATACAGCAGGGGGAGGGGCAGAGGAAGGAGAGAGAGAGAGAATCTAGAGCAGACTCCCTGCTAAGTGCAGAGCCAGAGTCTGTACTTGATCCCAGGACCCTGAGATCACGACCTAAGCTGAAATACTTATTAATACAACCCATTTCCTAACTTACTATTACTTGGATTCCAAAATGTTCCTCTGATCATCCATAACATTATTTTATGCATCAAAATTTAAAAGTTCCTAAGGAATATCAAACTTTATTGTTATGTGTATCTCTTTTCTATGTTTCCATTAAATCCCAAGATGGTAAGAGTTGTTCCCTTCTTGTTGTAAGCTGAATCTACTAAGCTTATCAATGTGAAGAATGAAGGGGGGGAAATCGGAGGGGGAGATGAACCATGAGAGACTATGGACTGAAAAACAAACTGAGGGTTCTAGAGGGGAGGGGGGTGGGAGGATGGGTTAGCCTGGTGATGGGTATTAAAGAGGGCACGTTCTGCATGGAGCACTGGGTGTTATATGCAAACAATGAATCATGGAACACTACATCAAAAACTAATGATGTAATGTATGGTGATTAACATAATAAAATAAAATTAAAAAAAAAAGTTGGTTAACTGACTGAGTCACCCAGGTGGCCGCAGGTCCTTTTTTTTTCTAATTAATTGTGGCAACATTTGCTTTTATTTGATGTATTTAAATCCATTTATTTTTAATGTAATTATGCATATAATTGTGTTTAAGACTACTATCTTGCCATTTTATAAGTACTTTCCTTCTTTTTTATTCTTTTGATTCCGCTTTCCTGCCTTCTCTGGGACTAAAAACTCATTACATAATATTCAATTGTATTTCTTGACATGCTCTGTATCTCTCTTTTATTTGTTGCTCTGAAGAATACATTGTAATCTTTTATTTCCAGAAGTTTCTCATCACTTATTCACCATTTCAATCATTTCTGAAATGAAAACATTCAACTGGTATTCTGCTAATAAATTTCATTTGGCATTTCTTACAGCACTAGTTAGTCGGCTGGCAACAAACTCCTAGCTTAAAATTTCAGAAAATATAATTTGGGCTATTTTAACTGGATGTAGAATTCTGGTATTACTTTTGTGTGTACTTTAAAAATGTAATCGTATTGTCTTCTGTTTTGTATTTATTGTTGATGTGAAATCAGCACTGTCATTATTATGATTGGTATCCTTTGTGTGTGTGTGTATTTTTTAATGACTGATTTTAGGATTTTCTCCTTATTATACTCAGCTATTGGCCTTTCATGAGCTTAGGTTTGGTTTTCTGAGCTACTTGTATCTATGAATTGATCATTTTAATTTATTTTGGAAAGATTCCATCCATTATTTCTTTAGATAATTTTTCTGTCCAATCCTCCCTCCTTTCCTTCTAAGCCTCTAATAACAGCTTGTTAATTTATTTGCTATTGTCTCATGACATCGTCTTTTTTCTTCTTTTGTGCTTCATTTTGAATAATTTCAATTGATATTTTTTCCACTCAAGAATTCATTTTTTTTACACTATTCACTTTGTAGTTTTGTTTGTATTTTTTATTTCAGAAACTGTTTTTCTATTCGAGAATATATTGTTTTAAAAATTAGTTCTAATTTTATTGCTCAGATTTCCTGCCTTTTCTCTCATTCTCTCTATCTTTCCTATGAATCTTTGATCATATAAACATAATGATTAAAGTTCTTTTATGCTAGTTCCAATATCTAGGTTATTTCAGGAATTAATTTGTGCTAATTTTCCCCATATTGTGCATCTTGTTTTTTACTTCTTCAAATTTCTTATTTTTCAATTAGATATTGATTGTTGTGCATAAAATAATAGGGTTGTCTGGCAAAACTATTTTTCTGTTTCATTTTGTTTTCCCCAGAGAGTACAAGTCTTTTTTAGGACTGGTGGTTAAGTAAAGAGTTGATCCTTCAGATTTGTATCAATAATCAATTCCTTCTCTGCCTGAGCAACAGATTTAAGAACACTTATTTCAGGTTTACGGCAGTTTGTCACACTTATATGTTTATTCATTTTTCAATAAGTGTATAGTTTTACTATAATTCCATTATTTAAATATAAATGAAGAGATATAGAGTATTTACAGGCTAAAGTAGCTTCAAAATAGCAGAGCACTAATAGTTCCTTAATAGAAATACATGTATATAGTATTCGTGGCTCATATATTCTCAAATATATGGTCTTAATCATACAACATGAAGAAACATTCCCAGCAAGAGCAGAATATCAAACTTTTAAGGAGATAAATGTCATGGCAGAATCTAGGGATATTTAGTATCAATAGTTCTTTAAAAATAAAGAAAATTGCATTGTGCTTCTTTCAAAAATGTTTCAATATGCAAGAAAAAGTTGTGTGTGTGTGTGTATGTGTGTGTGTATGCATACATGTCCAAACCTAAGGATAATTCACTGATGAACAAAAAAAAAAAACTACTGGTGAAATGGTACAGAAAAAAAAAATTGTTAATGAGCTGAAAAATTAAGAATATACAGAGTATAAATCATCCATTTTTTTCAATGGCCTGAATTTATACATCTTTCCAAAATTACAAAGATAAGAGAGAATGAAAAGAACCATCTTAAGTGTTATTGCAATTAGTACAGTAGAGCAGTACTTCCTGAAATTGCTTTCTTGAGCTCATGGGAACAAAGTATAGATATGACAAATTGCAAAGGGGACAAATATTAGATCATTTTCTGTAAACTGATACTTGGAGTTGTATAAAATTATACTTCTATTGTTTATATTAACTATTATTTACATTACGATCTCAGTTTGATACTCGAATACTGTGAATCTTTAAAGCCTGATGGACAAAATTATCTCTTCTGTTTCAAATTCAGAAATACTGGGGAAAATATCACAAAAATATAGAGGGAGTTAGGAATAAATGAAGAGATAAGGAAATGAAACATAAGAATTGACAGTATTTCTTTCTTATATATTTCTTAGACTTCCCCCTTGATGCAATCTGGAGCTCTCCTTGTAGGAAGTTTTTAACTACAAATTTAATCTTTTTAATAGAAATAGGGCTATTACAATTATCTATTTTCTTTTTGAATGATCTTGAGGAGATTGTGGTATTTAAGTAATTTATCTATTTCACTTAAATTGCCACTTTTACGGCAAAAGTTATTAATAATATTCACTTGTTATCCTAGTAATCTCTGTAAAATCAGGAGTGATGTCTTCTCTCTCATTATCTTATCATTCATATATCATCTATCTCATATCACTACCTGGTTTGGGAAACTCATCTCTCTTTTTTTTCTTAAATTTAATTTTATTTTATTATGTTATGTTAGTAACCATACAGTACATCATTAGTTTTTGATGTAGTGTTCCATGATTTATTGTTTTCGTATAACACCCTGATCAGTTTTGTTAGAGTTTTACTGAATTCATCTATCGTGTCAAGGAAAAGTCTTTGAGATTCATGGATTTTCTTCTGTATTTTTTTCTGTTTCTATTTCATTGTTTTCTGCTCTGCCATGTAGTATTTTCTTTCACCTGCTTACATTTGTTGTTCTTTTTCTAATGTTCAAATGCAGACACTTATGTCACTGATTTGGTATCTTTCTTCTTTTCTGACATAGACATTTAGTTCTATAATTTCTCTGTATGTACTGCTCTGGGAACATCCCCCAATTTTGATATACTGTATTCTTATTTTTATTCTGTTCAAAAACTTTAAAATCTTCTTTTGCCTATGTATTTTAACCCCTGAGGTATTCAGAAGTATGTTATTTAGTGCATCAGTATTTGGAGATTTTTCAGATACCTTTCTGTTATCAATCACAATAAATGTTCATTTGAAATTCCACAGGGGCAGAAAGAAGGAAAAAAAAATCACAGGTGGGTTTTCAGGTTATAAGGAAGTGTTCAATCAGGAGTCTACATTTTTATCTGTATAATGTAAATGCTAATACATAACTTATGAAGTAATTGCAAAAAAAATCATTAACTATAGTCTGGATTTTATTAAAACTCAATATAAATATTTTTATTAGTAAAAAAAATTTCCAAGTTTGAAAAGGGAGAAAAGTAAGATGCAAGGCATTACAGGTGTAACAAAAATCTAGTTCAAAGGCTCAAAGCCTACAATCAATAAAATTGCCTAATATTTTGAGGTCATGGCAAGAATATTTGTGTACTAGTGAATAATAATATGTTTTTGTGCAGATAGGAGTCGGAACGGATCAGAGAGGGAAAATTGCTAGTAAGATAGAATTATGCCACATTTGGAACTGTCTGTATGACAAGCCAAAGGCTTGGGCATGACAGAGGACAATACAAACAGTTGACTCTCTATACTTTATTGGTAGATCACAGCTGGGCCATGAGATTAACTATTAACTAGCTGATGAACTATTTCTACCTGATTAACTGTTTTTCTCAAATTATTTAATTCACAAAAATATTTCTGATGGGTACTTTAGAAATTGACATAACTGCAATTTTGTAGGAAACACAGTAAGAATTTAGAGCTAGAATCACATAGAAGTCAAATTTTCATATACAGACTAAATACTTTCACAGTCATTTTGCCAGTTCTATTTTTATTTTCTTGTTTTTAAGTTAATGAAAGGCTAGGATCATAAGGCATCAAAATAAATGATATTAAATTGGCTCCTATAAAATTTCAAACTATAGTAATAAATAAAAGAACTTGAAATCTGTGGGATCTTTCAAAAAATAGTCATTTCTGAGGCTCACCAAATCCTTTTGACAAAATGTTATTATACTTTATACATCATATGTTTTTAATGATGCATACTAATTCCATCTGTTTGACTAGAAGCACCATATCTCTTCATGATCATGTTATTTCACATGTATTACTCAACTTGAAGATTCAGTTAACATATTTTAAATACATGTCATTAGTCAAAAATTACAATCTGTTTTTTGGGGAATGCTTTATCTTATATATTCTAAAATTTACATGTTTTATATATGTTTTATATTTATATCTCTATGTTTTATATATTCTAAAACCTACATTTTCTAGGGAGTAATTCTTACTTTAACTGTTGGCAGAAGAAAATTTACTTCAGCTTTTCTTGAATCCTTTTAAATTTTAGCACTTGGGAAGTATTAAAAAAAAAAAAAGAAATGATCAACTTGTAAACAACGTTTTTTGAAAGTATGGTCATCTATTTTCAAATTAAGGCAAAGGAAGATAAATTGTTTGTTTTTCTTCCTAATATAGAAGATAGATTAGGCCATTTTCTTACGTTACACATGGATTACCTTGAAGAATTTGGGGACAGCTGGGTGTGAAGCAGTTGCCCTACTTTAAGAGAATACAAAATAAAATTATGAATTAAAGATACATGAATTTCTTTTATATTTTACCCAGCCATATTCACGATTGTCATGAAGTTCAAACAGATATGCATGTTATGAAGTAAGTATTATGGTGAGAATCAAGATGCTCTTTTATATGTTATTAAAGGATTAACTGCTACAGGAATTGCCCTCTCACTATAAATAACTAGACAACCAAGCAAAACATGAAACAACTGTTTTCAGAAATGGGACAATAGCCAGCACAGGACTTTGATCCTGAGAGAAAGAAACAAACAAGGTGACTGCCCCCATTTTACATCCTGGAGATAAATCTCAAGCTGTGGTGCAGGAAGGGTAACAAAAACATAGTCTAGCAGCTAAGGAGACAGAGATCTGAGTTGACAGAGTTATAAGACCTAGTTATACACAGTGCATTAGGCAGAGGCCTCAGAATGATCTCCCCCTATTAACGTCTAATAGACTAATCAAGCAAGCTTTTAAAGTTTCAAACTGATCCCAGATAGCTTACCTGTGTGAAAGAACAAAGCTACACATTATTTAAAGGAATACAACAAAAGCTCACACTTGGTAATATAAAATTAATAATATTTGGAAATTGACAAAATTCTCCCCATGACCAAACTTTAAACAGGCTCTATCTGAGCTCCCATTCAAATCCAGGGCTTCTGTGTCCTTCTTTGAACAGTCCAGTTCTAGCAAGGATCATGTTAAGTCCATCTAGCAAAAATCTCCAACCCTCCCTTAATATCTGATCAACTTCTGTATCTCACACCCTGGTATCCGATCACTCTGGCCTGCCTTCAGCAAGAATCCTGTCTAGTTGGTTTTGCCAGAATCCCCCTCACCGCTGACTTTTCCTTTAGTAATTTTCCATCCGCTGACACCCACTTTTCCTTATTGAGAATGGAGTTCAGTTCTGCTTCAACTTCACCCTGCTCTGATTTTAATTAAAAGCCAATAAAAAGTTATCAGGCATAGGTGTAGCTGAGGACAAAGGCAGCAGTATAACTATCCACATCCCTACATTTTCTCTCCTATAAAATGAGAAAATAAGAAGGGATAAGTACGTTCTATACAAAATCATGCCCTCAGCATAAATGAAAGGAAGAGAAAGCAGAAAGTACAAACTGAGTGAGAAGAGAAAAATCACCAATCCCAGCATGAAATCTCTCCTGCTACTGCCTTAGCCTTAACCAGCCACAGGGCTATGCAGAGCAAAGCCATAATGAGACGAGGTGTGGGGAAGACAGAAGATGGAAACTAGCAAAGGAGTCTAGGGTGATTTGGCATGATCACCAGAAATATTAAATCCATCCCCTACCTATAATTGCTGGGAACATTTTTTAGACAGATCAGAGCATCGACTACAGGGAAGAGATTTCAAAGTGTATGTAGTTTAAAGGAACAGGTGCTACTTAAAGAAGTAGACACAATGTAAAAACAGGCATGGTAAGGGATAGGCACATATAAAGGAGCAGTTTTTGAAATGCATAGGCTTTGGTGGAGAAACATGGACATAAAGAGGGGAAAAGTGTTTGGCAATTGGGTGGTGAAGGTAAAAAGAAGTGGGAAATCTCAGGGTCCTACAAGGCAAAAGAGAACCATAAAATAGGATTCATGACTTTTCCCCACCATCAAAACAGAAAAACCAACCAACCAATCCACATTATCTGATCTATTTTGCAAATACATCTCTTATTTACCAGCTGTCCTTTGACTCTCTCTGGTGCTATCTGCTATGCAAAAGTGTTTTAATTTTTCTATAGTAAAATTTATCAGTTATTGTCTCCAGTTCTCTCTGAATTTTGAATCACAGTTAGAAAACCTTCCCCTTACATTTAGGTCTCCAATCATTCTGGAATTTGTTAGTGTGTTTATTAGTGTGTTTACTATTCTCTACGATGCATAGATCTAATTTCATCCTCTTTCCCCAAATTTCTACCATTTCCAATAGGAGAATGGTAAAAAGATGTGAACACTCATATATGTGTATAAACATACACATATGTGTATATATGTCTATAAATATATAAAGCATATGAAAAGAGATTCAATCACATTCATAGTTGAAGAGATGCAAGTTAAAATAACACTGATATACCATTTCTCCTCTATCAGATTGGGAAAATTAAAAAGTATAACAATAAATTCTGTTGACAATCACTCTCATACAATGCAGGTGGGAACATAAATTAGTGCAACTGTTCTGAAGGGGAGTTTGTCAATAACTCAGAAATCTACATATATGCTTATCTTTTGACTCAGCAATCCCACTTCTAAAGCTCTACCTAAAGCACCTCTAAGAATACAAAAATAGATATGACCAAGTTATTTAACATTGTTTATAGTTGCGAAATATTAG
Source organism: Leptonychotes weddellii (assembly GCF_054177405.1). Lineage (NCBI taxonomy): Eukaryota > Metazoa > Chordata > Mammalia > Carnivora > Phocidae > Leptonychotes > Leptonychotes weddellii. Next base: position 87,282,338 of record NC_138369.1, read on the forward strand.
ATACAGCCTAATTGATGAAAGTATGCTACATCTACATAATGAGAGTACTTTGTAGCCACAAAAATAATCAGAAAGATCTTTATTCATTGATTGTAGTGATTTCCAGAATATAGTGTTAAATGAAACAACTACAATGCACACAAAATCTATAGTATGCTATACTTCATGTAAAAATATAGGGCAAAAAGAAAACAGAAATGTATCTGCTCATTGATGCTAAAGAATTACAGAAGAGGTAATATAGAAACTAAAGAGATTATTTACCTACCAGGAAATAGGTTGATGAGGTTGGAATGAGAAAATATGGTGGTAAGGTGGAAAAATTTTTTTTGAGTATAATAGCTTTGATCCCAGGAACTATAGTGTAATTTCACATAACCAAAAATATAAATTAATTATTAAAATCACTGATGTAGGAAGGAAATCAAAATGGAATACACACAGTGTACTAGTCAGGGTTCTCTGGAGATGGAGAAAAAAAGAACTAACCTATGTAACTTTGGAAAACAGTATCTTCTCTAAAGCTAAATATAGGAAGTGTACATTAGTTAGTAAATCAGTTTCCCATGGGGGCATGGGTGAGCAATTCTGTTACTACATTTATTAAGATTATTTAAATAAACAAATGCATTATAGATAATAAGAGTGAAGTTTCTTGCCACTAAAGAAAGCCTTACAATAAGAACAGAGGGAAGGCTAGCTTGAACTTGTAGTATTATTAGATTTGACAAATCAGTGTAAACTTGAGGTTTTTAAGATTTACAGATAAAGAGAGAGATAGAGAGATAAATAAACATAATAGTGTGAGGTTTCATGAGTCAGAACACATACATATATATCATAGCCCTGTCTGCTGAGAGGACTTAGAAACAGTGACATCCCAGTAGCAATGAACACACTTAGTCCCAGATTTTGGTTTCTAAATTCCATTCTCCAATAAAAGGAATTAAAATTCCTTGGAGAAATAGTTAATTCCTAATATTTGGGCATAGAAAATACAAGGTAAGCCTCGAATGTATTGTAGTATCAGATAATAACTGATAAACCTCTTGAAAATAATCAAGATAAAGCTCTTGAAAAAAAAATGATGGGGGAAATGGCAAAAGGACACAGGATCCAAAACTGAAATAATTAGAGGAAAAAAAATAACTGTAATATTAGATTATGGCACAAAAAATAAAACTAATATCATGAGCCCATTCTTATATGTCTGTATCATTGAATAAATAAATAAATGGACAATTGATAGATTTGCTCATAGAAGAATTCCTATTAATAAATGTAGGCAAAATTAAGGAAATGGCCAAGTGCCATTAGGCAAACAGTAGTAATTTTTGCAGTTTGCTAAGAATCAGCGGGTAAAAATTTGGGGAGAATAGAATATAAGCATAGTAACAAAGTATCCTCCTTAAGATATTTTTCAATTACAAAGGGAAAAATAGTAAAACTGTAATAAAGAAACTCAGCAGATCCCACCTTAGCCAAGTGAAAGACAAGTACAAGAATGTTTATAGCAACTTTATTCTTGATAGCCAAACCCTTGAAACAATCCAAATGAACAGCAATGTGGATGGATATACAAAGTGTAGTATACTCATAAAATTGAATGCTATTTAGCAATACAAAGGAAAAATGATTGATGCATGCAGACACACAGATGAATTTTAAATGTATTATTCTCAGTGAAGGAAGCCAGACACAAAAGACTATGTTTTATGCCATCCTGAAAAAAGCAAAACAGAATTCTGGTTGTAGGGACAGGGAGGGATGGAGAAGAAAGAACTGATATAAATTGCTATGGAGAATTTTGCAGTGATACTGATACTCTGTGTCTTGATTAGGATGGTAGTCCCCAAATTGGATGTGCTTCTCAAAATTCATCAAACTGTACTCTTAAAAGGGATGAATTTTTTGTAAGTAAATTTTATCCCAAAAGGCAGAATTTTAAAATGGGTGTGTATTCCATTGACAGTGCATTGTCAAATGATGCTAAATAAAACTATTTTCTAAAAGAAATTGGCAGGAAGTCCATTGAAATTGATTAGGCAGGGACACCTGGGTGGTGCAGTCAGTTAAACATCCAACTCTTGGTTTGGGCTCAGATTGTGATCTTAGCCCCGTGTTGGGGTCTGGGCTCAGCAAAGAGTCTGCTTAAAACTCTCACTCCCTCTTCCTCTGCTCCCCCAACTCTAAAATAAATAAATAAGATATATTTTTTAAAAAGTGATTAGGCAAATCTGGAGGTTTCCTGGAATTTTAATTATTTACTTGAGACAAATGAGATCTTAAGTTTCAGGTCTGAGAATAGGAGACTTCAAGAAGAATGAGTCTTTTCGATCTGGAAATGCACAGGAGTTTGGAATATGAGAAAGCTACTTGATAAAGCACTGCCTTTAAGAACACAGAAGTAGGAGTCAAGTAAGGCAATGATGTCAAAACTGCATAATCAGGACCATAATAGTAAGAATTTCATATTATTTCTCAAAACTTTGTAGCTTGAACATATTTATACCTTGAGTTCTTTTCTTTTATGAAATGGATTTCATAAGACTCAGTAATCAGTGAATTACGAGAAAGCAGAAAGAGGAGAAACAAATATAAAACCAAAGCATTTAACATAGGTGACACTTAGAGTAGAATTATAGAACTTGGTTGGGGAATAGTAAATTGTTAAAAAGGTTTGGTCTGGTATACATGAAAACATCCAGTTAGTTAAGTCCAATTTAAAAGGAAGGTAAAATGAGGAAGATAAAAGATAAAAAGATAAAAATGAGATAAAATGATAAAAATGAGAGGTTTAATCAGGGTGATAATGGGATTAAAGGTACCGGTTTAGGCACCCTATGTGAGAAATCAAAGTGTTGAAAACTATCATAATCTAGAGAAAAGAATTCAGACAGAGAAAAGCATAGCACAGAGAAATGAATTTTGAAAATTTTTATGTGTAGAGTATGAGAGGAAGTAACCAAATCAGTGAAAGAAACAGAGGAAGTGTTGAAAAGAAAGCAAGAGAAATCAACAATAGTAGAGTCCCAGATACTCAGAGTGATCCACCATCCTTACTCATTCCTTCTTTATGCTAATATTCAGCTGTAAAATGTATTCTGAGAATGTCTTTACATTTTATCTTCAGGTTTTCTTTCTTTTCCATATACTCTTGTACTCTACCTTTAATCAATTTGACTCACCTATATTACCTTGAAGAAAATTAAAATTGGATAGTATCCAGAGAATAGGAATATAATAATTTATTATTTTATGCTAGGCTATGTTACACTTTCAGTAAAATGTATTTTAAAAATCACTGCATATTAATGGTAGTTAGTAATTTTGTACTGCTTAAGTTTCTAAGGCAACAACAGAACTCTTGCTATAATTAACAGTCCATTATGCACACATGGTAATATTTACCAGGAGAATTATTAGTGATAAATGATTGAGTCAGTCACAAGTGAATTGCATCATGAAGAACTTATAATTTTAAATTGAAAAAAAGTTGTGCCATTATTTTTAACAAATGGCAGACAATATATACTACAATATGAATATCAAATTTTACCAGTGTATTTTTGCCAGATTTTTTTTCCTAATTTAGAAATATTCAACCATCAATATATCTGTCCAAAAATGCAGCATCTCACAGTAGTAAGTGAAGAAGACTTATAGCATTTACTATATGCTAGGTAGTCCTAAACACATTAGGATTTTTTATACATACCTCCAGCACAGGTTATTTTAGACATTAAATCAACAAGGACTCTGGATTATCAACTTGGTTTCTCATTGTGTCAAAATAGATCACATTATACTTTAATCTATTGGAAAATTGTCAAAGTATATTGACTTTTTCAAAACAAGACATGTTTTTATCATCTATCAGAAAAGTCTAAAATTGCTTGTGTTGGAATCAATACATTTAAATATATATGTATGTGTATATATATATACACCTATTCCTGTACAGATTCAAAACAAAGATGGCTATGACTTGATATTCTAGGCACTATTGTCTAACATCACTACACAATGCACATCTTTAAGCCATATGTGACAGCATTGCCCAAATATTATTTCACTTAAAGAATTTCTTTAACATAATTTGCACAGTCACTTTCTCAAGGGGAAAGCCTAATATTTCATAGAAACATTCATACTCTGAATTAGGCGTCAAATTCAGCCTTTGTCCCCTGCATCCATGGAGATTTTGTCCTGGGCTTTAATTGCTATTTCCTACTCTTACATGGCGCTCATATGGCCTATCAAGCTAAAGCAATATGATTACATAATTTTACATAAAATGGAGAATACAGTTGAAGTTTTAGATAGTTATCTCTCCACAAGTTCCCTGGCCTTCATCCTTTATCATCCTTCACTCCTCTTCCCAACAATCATCAAGCACTAAATAACAGTAATTTTATTTGCTGAGAAAAAGAAATTCCACCTGCATTCCTGAGCATGCACACTGTTCGGAATTTTTCTGAGAACATCATATACCATTCACTCATGACAATATTAGTATAGTCATATTAGTATTAGAATTATTTGCCCAAAAGGATATGATAAAATGATGCATTTTTTTCCCTAAAGAAAGCTGAATGATAGAACTGGAAAGAATATTGGAAAGTTATTATAATGACAATTTTGTAAGTAGAAGACTGAGGTTCTGAGATGTCAAGGGGTTGGTGCTCAGATAATCAACAGAACTGTCAATGAAACCCATCTTTATTGAATCAGTCTACTAATTATATTTCAACTTCTTTTCTACTAACTAAAATGTAGAAAATCTTTCTGCAGTTCTCCAGAATAATGGTATAAAATGTGTTAAGACAATCTTGTTAGTTGGGCTTTTAAAATTAATATTCATTTTTATCCTTTGCAGTTTTATGGAGGGTAATCAAAATAGTTTGCATGTTAAATCACATGTAAAATAAACCATCTCTTTAGTAGGGAGATTTGCATTAAAATTCAGTTCCGCTGATGAATTTATCAATGAAATCTTGGTCTGCTAATGACCAAATGTTATGATCCATTTCAATCTTTTGAGTGCTGATATAATAAGCAATATTATATAGAGAAAATGCTAAGATTTGCTTATTTTCAACCACTATTATGCATATTTAGCCACCATGCTTTTGGCTTAAAATTTTGTTCTTAAGATCTTCTTAAGATCCAAAGGCTTATCCTTTGGATATCAGATTTTTATATGACTCATAGATATAAAGGACATTCAGTGCCATTTGGGTAGAATTTTAAGAGCATATAAGCAGATTGATCTCAGAAAAACTTGTAGGTTAAATGGAAAACTCAGTAGGAGTTGAAATGAATAGAGGAGTAATTTCAAAATGTGAATTGCCTATTTTGGAATCCATAGGCTCCTATGCTTGGATTAAGGGGAAAAATGCAAATGAGTTAGCATCCACAGACATCAACAGAACTGTTAATGAAACCCATCTTTACTCCTAATCCGTCTACTAATTATATTTTAGCTTCTACTGTCTTTTATAGACAACTATACAATAAACATTTCTCTAAAAGAAGATTTAGAACCTCAGATTCTACAAGTGACATTTTCAATTAGAAAGACATGGGAGGTGTATAACAAGAAATACATACTTTTTCCATGGCATTTAGCTGTTGACTTATGTTTAAAAGGATTTCCTATTCAGTGAGAGGAAGGCAGAGTAGCTTAATGACATTAAATTATGTTCTTTAAAAGAGATGGTGGGGGCGTCTGGGTGGCTCAGTCAGTTAAGCGTCCACCTCCAGCTCAGGTCATGATCCCGGGGTCCTGGGATTGAGCCCCACATCGGGCTCCGTGCTCAGCGGGGAGTCTGCTTCTCCCTCTCTCATTCCCCCTGCTGTGTTCCCTCTCTCACTGTGTCTTTCTCTGTCAAATAAATAAATAAAAATCTTAAAAAAAAAAAAGAAAAAGAAAAACATGGCAAACTAAGGTGTTCGCTGTAGTCCTTCTTTGGAGGTTTATTCCTGTAAATGCTTTTCTGTCACGGTCACTCCTGATTGTAAAATGGCATTTGCTTTCAAGATGATTCTAATTCATTCATTGAACCATCATATTTCAGGTTCTGAGGAGATACCATTTCAAGAAAATCTTTAGGTCCACCCTTTGTGTTTTTTAAAGATCAGTTCCATTTTATTCATTTTTAAAATTCATCTCTTTGTTCTTGAATGCTGATAATTCTCCTTAAAAAGCATGAATTTTCTGATTTTCTCACATTTGTAATCCACTTTTTTGTTTTTAGGAAAAGAAATACCTGTAATTTGATGCATCTGTTATGTTTAAAAACAGACATTCTCTATACCCTAGTATACTCTAGGAACACACTCATATATCTGGATTATTTATATGATTATGCTCATAAGCATTTAAAAGGATAATCTTGTCTGAATTTTTGTAGTAGTACAAATTTTGAACAAACTAAATGTCCACCTACAGGGACACATTTAGGCTATGATATGTAAATGCAATGGAGTGACATGAAACATTTTGAAAGAATGATATAGGTCGATATAAACAATAAAGGGAAAGAAGCAAATAAGAGGGGAAAATTAAAGATCCCATAGAAATGAAAGAGAAACCAAATACACCAACTCTTTATTATCCCCAACCCCCACTATCAATAACACTCTCCATCAAGAATCTGGACAGAAGAGCCTCAAGCTGATTGAAATGAGCACTCTAATATCAGAAACGCTGAGCCCCAAATGAATAGTGATAGAAAAAAAAAAAAAAGGAAACCACAGGCAAAAAGATAAAATAGATCACAAGTGCAGAAGAATCAGAATGATGTCAAATTCCTCTTTCAAAAAACAAAAGGAATAAAAGGCAATATGGAACCTTCAAGAAACTTTAGGAAATAAAGTAAAAACCAAAAAACTTAAAGGAGTGCAGAGCAAGTTGTCCTTCAAGTTTCAAGGGCATAAGAAAAGAGGTTCAGGTATGGCAGAACTCAGGGAATACTTTACAAATGTTTCCAAAAAGTCTATTAAAGCATGAGCTTCAACAAACCAAGAGGTAATTGAGACAACAATATAGGAGAACTGTGAGGTAAGCATTTCATGTATTTAATTACAGAGCTATGGTTAAAACAAGGGTGGATTCATGGATTAAATAACAGTCTGTCAATTTTAACAGCATTTTCAAAATTTATTTTAACAAAGAGGGAATAACACAGCTAATAGAATGAGAGGAGAAGAAAAGGGAAGTAGAATAATATAAATTGACTGTAGGATAGGAGAATGGATGAGATTCAAAGCGTACCATTTAAAGCTTTCAGAAAGCAAAAGTTGGGTAAGAAAAAGGGGTTTAAGAACCTGCAAGTAGTATTAATACAAAAGTAGCTACCAGAATAGAAGGGCAAACCTTCCTAAAAGCCCAAAGAAATTAGAGGGGAGAAAAAAAAAAACAAACAAACAGAAAACCAAATAGATAAAGAAATACAGTACTTAGAATATAAGATGATGATACAAGTCAGACTGAGAAACACAAATACCATATGATTTTGCTCATATGTGGAATCTAAAAACACAAATGAATAAACAAACAAAAGCAGAATCAGACCTACAAATACAGAGAACAGAAGGATGATGGTTGCCCGAGGAAGGGGTATGGGGATGGATAAACTGGGTGAAAGGGAGTGGGAGACACAGGCTTCTAGTTACAAAAGGAGTAAGTCAAGGGAATAACAGGCCCAGCATAGGGACTATAGTCAATGATATTGTGATAACGTTGTGTGGTGACAGAGGGTAACTATGCTTGTGGTGAGCATAGAGAACATACAGAGACGTTGAATCACTATGTTGTACCCCTGAGACTAATGTAACTGTGTGTCAACTATATGCAAAGAAAAAAAGTTAAAAATAAATAAATACAAAAAAGAATGCAAGATGAAAAGACAGAATTGAGACCAAACGTAAGAATCATACTGACAAATAGGAATGGGCTTAATTTGCCTATTTAAATAAAAATATTTTAAAATTGGTTATAAAACAAAATCTAACTGTATGCCTTGCACAAGAGACACCCTTAAAATGCAGTGACTCAAACAGGCTGAAAATAACAAAATGCATAAAGATTTACCAGAGCTTGCAAATCTGATATCATAATAGACTTCAAGCCAAAAAGCATTAAATTAAATGAGAGCAAAGAAGAATTACTTTATTATTATCAAAAGCCATAGTCTAAAATGAAGACAGCAGTTAAACATATCTATTTAGCAAATAATACAGAATCTGTCTGTGATGATTAATTTTATGTGTCAATTTGAGTGGGCCAGGGGATGCCCAGATTAGACATTTTTCCTGGGTGTGTCTGTAAGGGTGATTCTACTGATTAGTATTTGAATCCGTAGACTCAGTAAAGAAGATTGCCCTCTGCAATATGTGTGGGCATCATCCAATTTCTTAAGGCCCTGAGTTGAACAAAGAAGGATGTATCCCCTTCCTGCCTGCTTACCTGAGCAGGGACTTCAGTGTTCTCGTGTCCTCGGACTGGGACTTACACCATCAGCGGGTGTACATCTGGTCCCCAAGCCTTCGGACTGAGCCTAGAATTATCCTACCAGTTTTTCAGGGTCTCCAGCTTGCAGGTGGCAGGTTATAGGACTCCTTGGTCTCTGTAATCATGTGAGCCAATCCCCTCACAGTTTTGGAAACCAGGGAGTCCAAGATCAAGGCATGGATCTGGGGTCTGGTGAATGCCTGCTTCCTCACTGACGGATACCTTCTCACTGTGCACTAAGCCCAAACCTAAGGGTGGCCCAATCACTGCCTAAAGGCCTAGCCTCCTAATAATATCACCTTGGGGATTAAGACTGCAACAAAAGAATTTCGGAGGCACTGGTACATTTGGAGGGCTAAACATTCAGACCATTGCTCTCGTCTTATTCATTAAGAATAAAACCTAAAATTGTATCAAAACATAGTTCTGGCATTAGCTTGTTGATCTCGCTCATGAGTATGGTATTAAAGAACTCACTTATTCCCTACTTCATCCCATCATCTTCCTCCTATTTTCCACGCTATAGCAATTTCTGCTTTTAGATCTCCCCTGCCCTTTAAAATCACTACAGCCAACCAAAAATATCGCATCAAAAATTATAAATGAGAAAGGCAATACTATTGACTCAGGATATTAGGAAAATTCAAATGAATGTGTTTGCATACACTTTCGCATGACACACACACACACACACACACACTTACTAACATTCACCTTCTCATACTGAGCCCTGAGGATAGTTGAACAAAACTCCATTTCCTTTAAGGCAATTCAGCGTTCTCAGATGATATGTTTATGAATCAAGTGAGCAGTTCTAAGTCATTGATATCACATCATTCAGCACACAATTTCCAAAAACAAGTTAACGAACCAGTTTTTAAAAATCCTTTAGAATAAGCACAGTTTGATACATACCAATGAAGCCAGTTCATTTGCTTGCTGAAATAGACTCTTTTGGGTCCTTTCTAAACTAAAGCAAGCTTGACATCAGCTGTCATCAGAAATGGTACAAAAATAAAAATGAGTAAGTGTACCCCTACACTGCTGATAGAATACTATTTTCTCTATTGGTATAGATAAACTATATTCAAACCCCCACAATAACACCACAAGAACTAAATACCTGAGGAAAACGTTGAAACCAAGTACATGGGGCGCCTGGGTGGCTCAGTCAGTTAAGCGTCTGCCTTCCGTTCAGGTCGTGATCCCAGAGTCCTGGGATCAAGTCCCGTGTTGGGCTTCTGCTCAGCAGGGAGCCTTCTTCTCTCTCTCTCTCTGCCTGCCACTCTGCCTGCTTGTTCTCTTTCTCCGTCAAATAAATAAATAAAATCTTTAAAAAAAGATACACATATTTCTCATTTTGTTCAAAGTTCTTAAAGTAATTATTCAAAGAACTTGAATAAAAAGAAGACAGCTTTCTTCATTCTGAGGCACTTGTGTATCATTTGGTTTCATCTGTGCTTGTATGTATTTTTGTCTGTGTCTCTGGAGGTTTGTATTTATGTGGGGACAGACAAACTTGGATTCTTTTAGTCTATTGTTTCACATATACAATTCTCTAAGACAAATATCCATATGTATTTTGTTGCTCTTGGAAATGCTTCAATTCAGAGTTTCTACTTGAAATATTTTTAGATAAATCTAGCAAAAAATGTTCTCTGGAGATACGAACTATTTATAATAACATTCTTCTATGGTCCAGCATTATATGTCCTTTCCTTCACACTTTCAGGCCTCTTTACTGTCGATAACCATTTTTGTTAATCCAGCTGGTCCCTGTTGGTTTGTTGATGGTCTTTCATTCATCTGCAGCAACATCTGTGGAGTTTTCTGAGCTTTCTCTGAAAAAGCATCAGGGCTCTACCTCATACCTAGTTCTCTGTGGAGGAAAACGTTTCCTCTGAAATTCTCTTACTTCCTGACTGTTTGGCCTCCTGAGATTATAGATCCTGGTCTGATGCTTTAATGTTTAGTGTTATTTTTATGCCATTACTTTAGGTATTAAAATTTCTACTTCTTTGATGATCTTTATTTCTAGTACGGAACATACTACTCTTCATGACTACCAACTAGTCATCTTTGTCTCACTTCTCGCTCACTAAGGAAGTGTGTGATGAACTTAAAATTTTCTACTCATTCTAATTTCTGCCATACCCATAAAAGAAATGCACACACACACACACACATTGTCAACATGCATGCCTTATCCAGCAAAACAAACTCAAAAATATTTATCCTCTCTTCCCCAACAATCATCAGCTACAGTGTATATCAATAAATCATAATCAGGGTCATAATCTAGAATTTATCACCAAAAAAGATCCCACCCCTGAAATCAAAAACATTGCAAGCTCTGACCACAAGGTCTTTCCTCTACCTCTCACCGATTTTACTTATGTTATTTCCACTTTTTAATTTCATTCAGACAAAAGCATCCATGATATGTGCTCCTATGCTATCCCATAGCTTTCAGTCTCATGAGGGACACAGTAGGAAACAATTATATTACAGGATGATTCAGTGCTGTGACAGGCCAGCACTTTCTCAGATCCTCTGAATTGTATTTATTTAATATCTCCAAGATTCATCCACCTATTTTCCATGTTTAATATATATTTTTAAGAATTGACCACAGTCATCGCTTGCCTGGATGACTCTGACATTTCCTTAGTGAACATTTCTGACTCGTGGATTATATATTATGTTCAATCCATTTCTCATGGTGAAGCCTGAGTGAACTTTCTAAAATGAGCATTTTATATTCCTTCCTTGTTTAAAATATTTCAGCAGCCATCACATTGATATGGGAGTAAAAAACAAATTCTTTTTTTAAGCCAAATTCTTTAATATAGTTTATTAGATACCATATTTATATATGTTTGTAAGGGACATTTTATTTATATGATCTATATTTCTAAGGAATATTTCCTCTGCTGTCTACTCTCCTTGCTCTCACCACATTTCCTCGCATGTAATCTACAGTCCAGCCAGGCTGCTTTGTTTTGGACAAATTATGCTTCTTCACACTCAGCAACTTGGCACATGCCATTCCTCCGCTGGACACACTGCTGTACTCACCTTCCCCAACTTTTAGTTAACTTCTGTTTTCTCTAGCTTCAGGCTTTTAGAGCATTGGTGAGAAGAACAATGTTTTTATTGTTTTTACTACATATTTCAGCCAGGTAGGTAGAAGGCTAGGACTGAACACAACCTAAAGTAGGCATCAATTTATGCCTTGAAATAAAAAGTGCTATGATTTAATAATGCCCATGCCTCTAAATAAAAGGTGTTATGATTAGAAGAGGTATTAGATTTACTGTCTAAGTTTATATTTTCCTTTCTGTTGTTTTTACTTCATTCATGGCCAGGTGAGGGAACTAAACTGTGGGATTCATGTGGCTGACTCCTGGCTAAGTATTTGCAGTCTGCCACATGGATCTCAGTTGGCTCTGAATGTGTTAATCACATAAACTGTACCCTTGGGTTTAGATTTCAGAGATCTAGGCTTTGGCCATCACCTATGATGCTAGAGTTTAAAAAAGAACACGTGAGAAAAGAACAGGGGTTCTAATTATGAAGGGAACATGCCACCTTCTTGAATACAATAAAGAAAAAAACATCTTGACATTATTGCAAACCAAAGGTGATGAAGAGAATTTGAAACATGTGTGCCTGGTAGACTGTCTTTCCAAAAGTCAGATTTTCATACGATATCAATGAATAATTGGATTTTCTTTAAAGACATGCTTCTTTAGTTTTATCTTCAAAACAACAGAGGTGGGAAGCGGTGTGGGTATGAAAGAATTATAAAGGAAAATAAGCTTGTTAAACTGAAAGAAGAGAGAGAATTCCTTAGGAGAATGTTTGAAATCTTAGAGAACAGAATAGACAGATATGAAAAAGAAATGAACTTGAGCCTAGTTGCTTTTGAAGAGAAGATTTCAAAAGAAAGATGTTTTAGGTGTTACTAGAGCCAAGAGAATAATTATTACCCAAAAGGAAAATGAAGAGAGTCAGGGTGGAGTGATTCATCCAGAGGGATCCCAAATCCAATATAGTGTTGGAGTTGTACTGTTAATGCAGAGAGTCTATAATGAGAGCAATTGATGAACAAGCCCTTGAAGACTGAGACAGCTTTGCAAAGTGGTTACAGAAAAGACAAACAGATTTAAGAGGCAAAAACAGGAATGTCAGACAAAGTATTAAAATAGTATTAGGAGAGTTTAACATGGCAAAATTACTGTGGCTGGAGACACAGGTATTGCCTGTGATCTATACGACTATAGAATATGAGATATCCTGACATAGCTCTTGGCAGGACCATGATGGATTGAATAGTTTCTTGGATTAATTGTTAGTCTAATTAGAAAACACCTCCAGGGTGCTATTGTCCATTCAGAGAAGTAAAAGTAGACAAGATTTTTTTTTTTAAATAACAGATACATTTTGCTCACTTAGAAGTGACTTTCTTATTTCTTACTCAGAGTGAACTCAAAGAAAAAAGTCTAGAGGCTATGTCAGAAAATATTTAAACCTGAAATGTTTGAGCCTAAAAGCAAAAGCAAAGTTAAAGGAGGGAGGGGAGTACTGCCACCCAATACTAGACACACAGAAGCCAAAGACCAATTTAACAATCAGGTTACACATTAAAAATGTGGAAGTATGCCTTCTTGAAAGGAGTGCATCAAAGGAAAATTATACCTCATTGCATATCTCACAACCGCAGAAGATGTAGTGGAACAATGATTAGCACGTTTAAGATGGTTGAGTAACTTCTCATTTCAAGAATCCCCCTTTACCTAAAACATGGCAATGATATGTGGGCTATAAAAGGAGAAAACAGGAAAAGATTTCCAGTTCAAAAATAAGGACTATCTATATTAATTTCTATTGCTCTTGCAACAAATTACCACAACAACATAAATTAGTTTCCTTATTTTCTGTATGTTAAAAGTCTAACACAAGTTTCAGTAGCCTAAGGTCAAGGCATCAGGAATGTTATCTTTCTTTCTGAACGTTCTAGGGGAAAATCCATTTCCTTGCCTTTTCCAAATTTCTTGAAACTGCCTGAATTTCTTGGCTCACAACCCCTTCGCACAGCGTCAAATCCATCAACAGTGAGTTGAGTGCTTCCCATATCAAACCACTCTGACCTGCTCTTCTGCTTCTCTCGTCCATCTTCAAGGACCACTGTGATTACACTGGGCACATTCAGAAAATTTAGGATAATTCCCCTATTGTTAGGTCAGCTGGCTAGCAACCTTAATAGTATCTATAACTTTAATTCCCCTTTGCCATATATTATAACATATTAACAAATTCTGGGGATTAGGACATAGACATCTTTGGTGGGCCATTATTTTGCCTGCTCTCTTAGTTCTGGCTGCTATAACAAAATACCCTAGACTGGTTAAACAACAAACACTTCTCACATTTCTGGAGGCTGGACATCAAGTCAGGGTATCAGCATGGTTGGTTTCTTAGGGAGGGCTCTCTTCCTGGTTTATAGAAACCTTTCTTCTTGTTGTATCCTTCCATGACATAAAGAGATCATTTCTCTTGTGTCCCTACTTATAAAGACATTAATACCATCAAGAGGGCTCCACCCTCATGACTCAATTACTTCCCAAAGGCCCACCTCCAAATGACATGGAAAACAAAGGCAGAGGAAAAATGATTAAATTTCCTTACTACTTTCAGCCCATTGACAAGTCCTTGAAACAGGCAGAGTGACATTCCTCTAGGGACTCAACTGTCTGGATGTTGACACTTTGCTAAGGGCAAAAGGCAATCTTAGCCCAACCCCCAGTATCCTGTAAGTCTACTTTAACATACAAAATTTTCTCTGGAAACTTCCTTTATCTCTACTCCCAAGATACATGTTGGCAATCATCCCCTAAGCATATGAACCACCGATAGGCACCTGAAGAGTCTCATGACTCAGGTTTTATTAGACAGTAATAAATGACCTTTTCCTAACAATAGCTAGCCCCCTCAAGATCCTGAAAACCTTGCTTCCAAAATTCCTTAGAGACTTACACTATCCCTAACCCCCGCCCAGCTTGAAAGTATATAATGGGTCACTCCTCATGACCCCAGTGCAGCTCTTTCTGCCCACAGGTCCTGTCCCTGTGCTCTAATAAAATCACCTTTTTGCACCAAAGTGTCTCAAGAATTCTTCCTTGGCCATTGGCTCCAGACCTCACCAACATTCTAAAACTATATCATTTGGCAACCCATTCGGGACCCCTCTCACTCTAGAGAGCTTTCTTTCTGTTCTCACCTTCACTTATCACTTCACCCTTTTGTGTCTGTGAGATTTATTCTTCAACTCTGCAAGATAAGAATCCTGCAACACAAATACCATAACACTTGAGATCAGAGCTTCAACATACGAATTAGGGGAGTACAAAAACATTCAGTCCATAGCACCTACCACACCATCTGTATGAAACAGCAATGGAACAAAAATGAGCAGGGCTGAGTCTATGGGCCTGAAGACAATGGTGACCAGGGAGTTTGGCTTTTGAGGGATATCAGGTGCCAAATGGCTTTATTAGACATATTAGACAAGATCTATAATTAAAACAATCTAATGAGTGGTGTTAGGACACCTGGATACTTGTACAGGAAATAAGATAAAATTAGATTCACTCTTTATCAGATACCAGGATAAATTTCTAAAATCTGTATGTAAAATATAAATCATACAAATATTACAGAAAAATACAGATAGGCAAATCACTCTATGATTCAAAATGCAGACAAACTGAAGGAAAAGACTGGTAAACTTGATTTTTAAAAAAAGGAAAAAAGAGATTTTGTGGGCCAGCTTTATGAAAGTAGGAATAGGGCTTTTCTAATAGATTGCTAATCTCCTTCTCCCAAAAGGGGCAGTGACTTTCCTGGGTAACTAGAGAAGTAAGGGCCAAACTCAACTGGCTAATAGGAAAAGGAACAAACAAAGGGAACCCAGGGAGCCTTAGAAAACAACTTCTATTCTGCTGGTCTTATTTCCATGAGAGTCATCAGGTAGAGTCATAGCTTTAACCCAGTTTCCCCTCTCTCCCTGTCTCCCATCCCAAGAAATCTAACATTTCCTAGAACTGGACATTTTTTTTAACTGGTTGGAGTTAATCCATTAAACTAGTAAAAGTGGGAATTCTTAATTTATTTCAGTTATGTTGGTTATAAATATCATCTCTCACTTGTCTTATCTTTTTTACAATCCTTAAAGTGCCTTTGGTGAAGTTTCAAATATTAAGTTGAATCTATCAGTCTGTTCCTTTACATTCAATAATCTGTGTATTGTTTAGGAAGTACTTCTGTGCCCTTAGATCAAGAGGATGTGCTTCTACATTTTCTTCTAAAAATATAATAGTGTTACTTTCCACATTTAGTTTTTGATGCACCTTGATTTAAAAAAAAAAAAAGATAGAATAACCTTAAAACACTGGCAAAATCTCAAAAAAGCAGGTCCCAAACAGGACTATCCAAACAGCTAATAAACATAGGAAATGGTACTCAACCTCATTAGTAATCATAGAAATGCAAACTGAAATGACAATGAAACACTTCTAGAGACACATTGATTGGCTAAAATGTTTAAGGTTTGACAGTTCTGAGTACCAGTGATGATGAGACACAGGAGAAATTTTGACACTGATGATGGGAGCACTAAGCCTGATGCACATGTACCGGAGTGTAATTGGTACCCTCATCTGGAAAAACAGGCTTTATTTGATAAATGTAAGATATACATACCCCAAGTCCACTGGAAGGAATACACCCTAGAGAAACTTTTCATATATGTACCAGGATATATACAATAGTTCATGACACCCCTTTTATAACAGTATAAACTAGAAAAACCCCCAATGTTCATCCAAAGCAGAGGGGTATAAATTTTATGATGTATAATAGGATACAACAACATACAAAATACAACAATAAAAACAAAATACAACAACAAAATTTAGTGACAGCTACCTGCAACAACATGGTTGTGTCTCAAAACAGATTGTTGAGACAAAGAAGCCAGACACTAAAGACTACTTTTCATTATGATCTTATGTGTACAGATTTCCAAAACAGATGAAACTAAATAATACTATTTGGGGATCTATTCATAGGTAGTAAAATATAAGTTAAAACAAAGATGTTATGATCATAAAAAGCATATGGTAGCTAGCTGAGGTCGGGGGGCGGGAAGGGTCTGTGATGTTGTGGGAGCACGGGGGCAGGCTTCTGAGGTGTTAGCGACTTTCTTCTGCTTGCTGGAGGTTGCAGTGACACAGCATTCATAAATATCTTTAAACTGTATATGTATAATTACACTATTCTGTATGTATATGTCCCACTAAAAAGTGGGGCCACAAAATATAATTTTGTTTAAAACATAAAACACATTACTTCCACAGTGCAACCATTTTAGAAAGAAATTGTCAATATTTGATAAGGTTGAATATGGGTCTATCCTATGCTTAATTTATTCCACTTCTAGAACATGCAAGAATGTTCAAGAAAGCATGATTTGTAACTTGGGGAAGCTGCTAAAACAGAGGGTGTCACTCTCTTTCACCCTATCACAGCAGAGAACAATGCTAAGTATTAAACTTTCTCTACAGTCTCAGTGTTTTATCACAGTCCCCAGGCCTACGCATGAAAGGGGAATGATGATGATGATCCAAGTCCCACATTCTCTACATCAGGTTTATCAGTATTAAAGCTGGAATTTATCTACACCTGTCTGATTATGTACATTATTTATTAACTGGATCTGAACTAAGAAGAGGAAAAAAATAGTTTTATTTCCACCTCCTCAAAACCAATAAAGGTAGAATATACAATTCTTTTACCTGTGTCTCCTTAACTCTCCAGACTTATTTCTTGCTTTTCCTACCTTCCACATCCTGCTAGTCTTGGAAATGACTTCAACTTCTCTGGATAAACCAAGTAGATCCATGTTTCATTTCCTTATCTCAGCTTGATTCTTTTGCCAGAAATATTTTTCTTTCTTTGTAGGCTAGCAGAAAAACCCTACTCATATCATTAACATTCAGATCAAGGACTGAATATTTTTTAGAGCTTTATTATAAAGTCTTCTTCCACCTATAGTAGTAGTAGGCTTTTCCACACCTCTTTCTGTGTTCCATGATATGGAAAACAAAGGCAAATGGAAATGTGGATCAAATTAAATGTCCTTATAACCTGCAGCCCATTGACATATACTTGAGGCAGGCAGAGTATAACATTCCTCCAGGAAGCTCCCAACTGTCTTAATGTTAATGCCTTGCTAGAGGGAAAAACAACCTTAGCTTGACCATAGCAAGTCCTCAGGTATCCTGTGTGTATTTTAACATATGAAAATTCTTTTGGAACTTCCCTTATCTTCACTTTCCCCAACCCCAAAGTAAATAATCAGTTTTTCCTCATAATCCCAGGGCAGCAGCTCTTTCTACCCACAGGTCCTGTCCCCATCCTTTAATAAAATCACCTTTTTGCACTGGAGATGTCTCAAGAATTCTTTCTTGGTCGTTGGCTCCAGACCCCAACTCCAAAAACTAATCAGCCCCACAGACTACATCTGGTTCATTTTTACATGACTAGCTCTCTCACATTGACCTTGAACTTCTAGACTACAGAGATAAATAAATGTTTTGAATCCCACAGATTCTAGCACACAGAATTAAATAACTATATTTAATGAATAAAGATTGAAATAAAGTGATATTCTCTAAAGCAAAGGACATTTTCCCCAAGGATGAAGTTGTTTTTCTAATAATTGAGGCCAGATAATAGAGGAAGTGGTTGTCCTGATAATTTGATTCCTGAGAGCAGAAAGGGAAAGGTACTGTCAGCAGTAGAGTTTATGGGTGCTGCAGAAGAAAGCACATCGTGGTTGGCTAAAAAACACTAATTCGGATTTTCTAGGAAAGCCTGGTAAATGACATAGGTGGATGCTTGGAATAATGGCAGGGCATCGTAGAGAAAGTTGTCCTTTTGGAGAGATAATGACAAAGAGTTGAGAGTTGTCACTTGTTCCATATATCAGGTGTGTGGCTTGAGAGTTGGACACAGGATGGACTTCAGCTTTCCATTCACATCCCTTGCATAGATGAGCCTCCACTTACCTCACCCTGATCTTGTGATAGTTCCACTAAGGCCGGCATAATTATATTCCCAGAGACCCCCAATCCTCTGTCTCCATGCCTTTCCTGCTGCTGCCCTTCTGCCTGTAGAAACGTCCAACTTCTTCGTTCTTTTTTTTTTTTAAGAGTTTTTTTTTTTTTTAATTTGAGAGAGAGAGAGCACAAGCAGAGCCAGGGGCAGCGGGAGAAGCAGACTCCCCACTGAGCAGGGAGCCTGATGTGGAGCTCGAGCCCAGGACCCTGGGATCATGACCTGGGCTGAACGCAGACGCTCAACTGACTGAGCCACCCAGACACCCCCAACCTCTTCTTATATTACCTAGTTCCAGGTCAGCCTTTGAGTATCTGCCAAGGCGACATATCCAGAGAGAAGCTTTCTCCGTCCAATTTATATGGATCAGGGGCTCTTTGCATAACTGCCGTGGGAAGTTATTTCCCTTTATTCTACCACTCTTCAAATTATATTGTAACTCTCTCTTTTCCTTGAATAATCTTTTAATTTTAGGATTCTGCTAATAACCCCAAACTCATTGTATTAGTTTCCTACAGCTATTTCAACAAAGTACCAAAAACTAGGTGGCTTAAAACAACAGAAATTTATTGTCTCACATTCACTGTCTCAAAACAACAAATTTATTTTGGCTACATGTCCTGAATCAAGGTATCAGTAGTGCTATGCTCTCTGTGAAAGTTTTAGAAGGGAATCCTTTGCCTCGTCTAGTTTCTGGTGTTTGCCAGCAATCTTTAGCATTTCTTGGCTTGGAAATGTATCATTCCAGTTGTATGGATGTCTTCTCACTGTGTGTTTTCACATGTCTTCCCTCTGTGCAAGTCTGTTTCTATGTCAAATTTTCTCCTTTTTATGAGGACTCAAGTTATATTGGATTACACCTAATGATCTCATTTTAGCTTGATTACCTCTGTGAAGATCCTATATCCAAATAAGGTCATATTCTAAAGTATTGAGGATTAAAATTTATACATATATTCTGGGATACACAATTTAACCCGTAACATTCCCCAAAATTTTGATATCATTCCTCTACTCCAATGTGACAGGAGAAGAATGAATCCCATTGCTTTAATTTGTATTTCTCAAAATAACAGGATTGAGCTCGGCTTTTTTGCATTAGCTCTTTTTTAAAGAAACCTTACCCACTGTGTTCTCTCCCAATTCATTTTTTTTGTTTCTAATTTTTGATAATTTATTTTTTATCTCCCTACAAGAGCATGAGTTTTGTTTTTTCACTAGTATATCTCAGGTGTTTTCACAATCCCTAACACAGAATAGACAACTAATAAATATGTGATGAATGAATAAGCAAAGATGTAATCAAGTCCAAGGTAGTTCTCCTTACCTCACAATAGGCCAGTAAGTCAAGAGGTAAGATGTTGGGGTAAGAAAACCAACTTTATTCGGAAAGCCAACAAACTGAGGAGATGGTGGACTAATGTCCTAAAGAACCCCCTCGACCTTCCCACACACACATGAAACCAGAGCTTCTTTTATGTTAGCAAATGGGGATAGTGGGAGGAGATTAAAGTCAAAAGGTGACAGAGGTCTATAAACATCCGAGGAAGGTCATGGAACCTCTTTGTCCTTGGTCAGTTGATCTTTGCATACAGGAACCTGGTCATGTCAATTCTGTAAATCTTAAACATAACATGGTCATTTCTGGACATACTTCCTTGTGTCCTTGGGTGAGGTAAGTTTCCAGTAAGAAGCAGTTTTTGCAAATCTCAGCTTTAAGTCCTTTGATGATTAACATGCCTACCTGCAGGGCTAAGCAAAAGTTTCTAAGCTGTCGGTCACAGCAGCAAGGGAAACAGAAGCAATATGGTGTCAGACGTGTTAAATTTCTTCCCGTTACGAAGGTATCTTTTCAAGCTTTTGTACAGTGTTCTCTTTAGATCACCTGTTTATATTCCTTATTCGTATTTACTAAATTGATCTTTTTCTTATTTACTTGTAGATTTCCCTTTTTACTTTTTAAAACTAATCACTAATCACATAATTCGATGTAAATATTTCCTCTACTCTTTCCCTGTCCTTTAACTGATTTGCTAGTGGGTTTAGGGTTTTTTTGTCATACAAAATTGTCAAACTGAACATAAAGATCCACAAAGAGAGTCAAACAAGTCTTTATTTGGCATTAAAGAATTGCAATCTGAGGAGTACAGATTCACGTAGAAACCCAAATAGTGTTCCTGCTTAGAGGGTGAAAGCAGGATTTTTTTTTTTTTTTTTTTTGAGAGAGAGAGAGAATGAGAGCAGGGAAGAGGGGTAAAGAGGGAGGGAGAGGGAAAGGGAGAGAATCTTAAGCAGACTCTACACACAGCATGGAACCTGGCTCAGGGCTCGATCTCACGACCCTAAGATCATGACCTGAGTCAAAATCAAGAGTCCAATACTTAACCGATTGTTCCACCCAGGTGTCCCAAAAGCAGGAGGTTTTCATGAGGAAAAATGAAGAGGCTAATTACACATGAGTTGAAGGAGAGAAAAGGAAGTTTTTTGTGGATGTTTTAACAAGCTAAACTACTCTGTGTTATACATTAATTCACTGCTGATTTTATCTGCTGAAAGCCCACAATCATCAGTCTTGTGATCAAGATGTCCATTCTCTTGCTGACTTCTGAAAGAATTGCTTGAAACAGTTGCTGTTTTGCCCACTCTAAAGGTTTTGGTCCAGTTCAAACAAAGGCGAGTAAAGCAATTTCTCTCCAATGGCCACTTGTTTCGACTCCATTTTAGAATGACTCCAATCACGTTATTTTTCACAGAATATCTTAAAGTTGATATAATAAAATTTACCAAGTTTTTCATTTATGGCTTTGACATTTTTTGAATCTTTACCTCAAAATTAAATACGTCTCCATTTTATTTTTTGATATTTGTATAAATCGTGTGGTCTGCATCTCTGCATCAGTGCATGGTACGCATTTAAGGATACCTGAAGTATGAATAACTGAATGATTATATAGAGACAGGATAGCAGTGAAACCACCAACAGAATTAAATCTGGAGGGCACACAGCCCGTAGTTAAAGATTATCAGAGAAAACATCAGGAAGGGACTTAGAATATGCTTTCCTGAGGATAATGGAAATCTAGCCCAAGGGAACAAATGAAATAACCTGCACCATCATCATGGTGACAGGGTGTATGGCTTCTGCTTTTGCTAACAAAGATAGCGTCACTAACACACATCACTGAGATGTTCAGCACACCCGGGCCAGGGAAGGGAATGACCACCTGACCACAGTCTTGAAGAAACCAGATGGACCTGCATCAGTTGGTCAATCTTGAAGCTCACCCAATCCCTGACCAATTGGAAGAACCCATACCCTAAGCCCCTTACCCCTTATTCTTGATTGTTGCCCTTAAAAAACACTCCGTTGCAAGCCACTGGGGAGTTCAGGACTTGTGAGCATTAGACCCCCCTTCTCCTAGGTGTCACCACACCAATAAATAAGCCTATCTTTCTTCACTGTAAAAGCTCAGTTGTCCGTTTCTTTAGTGGCTTGCTGTGTATCGGGTGGACGATCTTCCTTTAGTTCGGTTACAGTAGCAAAGCTGAAAACCCTACCATCTGCCAAGATCAGGGTGTTCTCTGGCCTGGGTGATAGAAATATAAATTAAAGTAACTGGGAAAGAGAGGGACATTCAGTTGAATCAAAGCTGGCAGTGTCTTGCGGATGAGGAAAGAACACCATTCCTAGACAAGAGAAATGCTGTAGGTCATACAGACAGTGGAGTGGTGACTTAGGATATTCTATTCAGCTCAGAGTAGGATTCTACTCATGGCTTGGGTTAGAGGTCAGAATCCATCCCTGGAAATGATACCATGATGACCCTAGCAGAATTCTGAGAGAACCAGAGAGCAAAAAATAAAATTGGGAGATACTTGGTTATAGAACTTGAGCAAACACAGCAATGGTTGTAGAAAAGATGATGACTTAGTAAACATTAAGGCACATGCATTTCAGTAAAGCCATACCTGAGAGATAGAGAGCTGCAGCATGAAGTATGAACCCATCAAAGTTGGTGGGGTGTCAAGGGACCCCTGGAACTTTTGTGAAGAAAATGGAAGCTGCCCTTAACATGAAAATTATTAAAATGAAAATTGTTATGAAGAAAAGAGGTAAAAAGGTGCCACTTTCAAAAAAGGATGAGTTTTAGGCAAAGTTACCTGGCAATTAATTAATCTTTAGCAAGCTCATTTTCAGGGTAGCTATCCTGTCCATAATTATATAATCAGCAATTCTCTCTCTGGTCTTAACATGCTATGGTTTAGAAACATGATAAACAGCTAAAATCCAAGGGCACTAACACCTAGGAGAATACCGATAGCAAATAAATAGATAAAGTTATCTTGGTTGCTAATAATGAATCCTGAAAGCATGTAGCCTTCACTCAAACCTACTCTATACTGCATTCCTTCCGAGGATGGGATTTAATTTCTGAGCAACAAATCTGTTGCAGCCAAAACACTTTTTTTTTTTTTAATGTGAGGAAGGAGGGAAATAACTTTTAAGACATTGAGTCCTTTCAGAGTCACATTTGTGATGAAATTGAGCAATTTCAGCCCACTGTTTTTTAAAAAAAGACTATATAATGCAAAAATTATGCATAGAGTGAGTAATAAAAGATGTGACTGGAGAGATTAAAAGTTAAACAAACCTGCAGAAATCACAGCATGACAGCAAATTCCAGATGGCTGCAAAATCCCCAGGGTCCTTGAGGAGCTTTGAAAGGGCAGGTTGCATGTCATCTAACAGATTTTCATCCCTGTAAGCCTATAAAGGAAGAAAGAAATGTTCCTGAAAATACACAACTTCAAAGAATGATTGTTTTGAACTCGGTGTGGAGGCTTGGCCTAGTTCATGACCCAGTCACTACCCAAGGAAGCCTAAGCCCAAAGGATCACAGTGGTTCTGACAAGACTTTTCCCCTCTGCCCTCAATCCTATTCATTTGTTTTGCACGTGTATCCAAAGATAGTTCTGAAATCAGGTCTTGCCTTTCTGTAAATTTTTTAGAGAGGTAATAGGAAAAAAGTGAGCTTGAGTAATGCAGGCAAGACTTCGGGGCCCCAAGTGGGACTGGTGTACCTGATTTATGGGAAACCCCGGGATATAGAAGAGACTCTGCTTCTAGAAACATTTAACTTTTGTCTTTATGGAAAATAATAATGCAGAAAAAATATTGAAAAGCATACAGTCTTTGGAGGAAAATAGACCGGGTTTTGAATCTTGCATCTGCCACTCTTCTGGTTCCGTGCTCCTTAACTACAGTTTTCTGTGCTTTTTAAAGAGGGAATGACAATGCCTACTGTAGGCATTTTGCCAGGATTAAATGAAACATGCCACTCATAAAGCACCTGATTATAAGCACTCAATGAATACATTAATGTCAATTTACCTCCTTTTCTCTTTTTTTTTTTAAAGATTTTATTTATTTATTTGAGAGAGAATGAGAGAGAGCACATGAGAGGGGGGAGGGTCAGAGGGAGAAGCAGACTCTCTGCCGAGCAGGGAGCCCGATGCGGGACTCGATCCAGGGACTCCAGGATCATGACCTGAGCCGAAGGCAGTCGCCCAACCAACTGAGCCACCCAGGCGCCCAATTTACCTCCTTTTCTATAAAGCTGTGTATACATGTGCTCCTTCCCACTTAGTCTCTGCAGTTTTACTCTGGTGCAAAATAGTCTCATATATGCAATTGAAAATACAACCCAACATACATGCAGTGTGCCCGAAATCCTCCCTGCCTATAACACATGACGTGTGCCCACATGTGTGCAAACATGTGTACACATACACATGCACACAAAAAGCACATGCTAATCACATTCCACGTGCTCAGTAGCTACATGTAGCCAGCAGCTACTTCATTGGAAAGGTAGCTTTCCAGTGTGAGGGACACAAATTTAAATTTAGCAGGGAAGCAAGTGTTTTGTTATGTTAGCTCAGAAAAATTGTCTTACATCCTGTTTTCCTGATGTCCTTACAGTAATACTATCCTATGCTGCCAGCAAATTCACACTCCCTCTTTCCAAACTATGCATTTCACACTTTTTCTTGCTTTTTACCGCTAACCCTGTCTTCACCCCCTCATCCAGTTAATGACCTTGCTTCGAAATTCACAGAAATAAAATAATCAATGTTACCTTTTCCATCTTCCCACTATCAATAAGCAATGCAGCATCCTGCCTTCTCTTCAATTAAAACAGATGAACTGTCTGTGCCATTATTTAAGATAAATAACCGATTTTTAATAGGTTCTATCTCTTCCTACCTACTGAAGAATTCAACTCAGAATTATCTCCCCTCTCTCCTTCAAATTATTTTTCTTCTCCTCTGTACAGAATCATTCTCACCAGCTGCCAAACATGCCTAATAGCTTTCCTCAAAATAAAATAGAATAAAATAGGACAAAATAAATAGACTAGAATAATAAAATAATAAAATCCCTAATAGCCACTGCCACATTTTTCTACTCCCCTTTACAGCAAAACTCCTTTAATACTTATTATATTTTCTCTCATCTCACATTTAATTCATAACAAAATTCTATCAGTTCTAATTAAAACATATTGCATGAATCCAACTACTTCTCACCTCCAGACTTGTTGCTATATTAGGACCCTGGCTGGAGCACCATCACTTCTCCCTCCACAGTCATATTAACCCGTGGCCAAGCTCTTTGCTTCTATCCTGGCCCCTGGAGGCTCTTTTCTACAAGACCACTCACATAAACATTTCATTGGATCATGTAACTTCTCTGTTGTCAACCGTTCAAAGATTTTCTATCACGCTTGGAATAATAGAGAAAACCTTGGCAAAGCTGAACCCAATACTATTCCTGCCTTGGTCTCTGAAATCATCCATCTTTCACTGCTCCAGTATCATTGGTTTGTTAGTTTCATCTGGGCCCTGAGAGATGATTAGTACCTCCAGCAGGCTCCACACCACAATTCAGAGACCCTTTCAACCTGAACTGGGTACTGATAGTGCTATTTATTCTGTATCTGAGTTGACAGTTGATGGCTAGTATTTTCTCTGTGGAAAAACACATCCTTAAGGAATCACACTTCATATGCTTAACAGTAAATTGTGGTAGAGCCACAATAAAGACCCATCTTATTCTTAAAATTTCAGCAACAAAAGTAGATGAAAGATATGATGTCATAAAGTATATATTATAATATTTGTTACAATGATAGAAGGTGAACTACATGTTATTGTAAAAGAAAATCCAATTGACTGCCTGCTACCTTCAATTCTGATTTGACAAATGCTCAATCTTATGCTGTATTTTAACTCTCTTCATTTATCTTTTAGAACATGTACTGTAATGTCTCCTTAAGGCAAATAAAACAATCTTTCCATTTAATTTACTAAACATGCTCATGTATATTTGAGTTTAGTAGGTGCAAATATATGAAAATCTAGTTCTGTTGTTAAAGATCTCTTTGACAGTGTGAAATCAATCCTGACTTTATTGTTTAGGTTTGCATCATTGTTTGTGTGACAAGAAGTATGCATATCAAAACTATTTCTATTTTCCACACATGTATATCATATAATTTAGTGGCCCATATAA
The DNA here is from genome assembly GCF_054177405.1 of Leptonychotes weddellii. Classification (NCBI taxonomy): domain Eukaryota; kingdom Metazoa; phylum Chordata; class Mammalia; order Carnivora; family Phocidae; genus Leptonychotes; species Leptonychotes weddellii. The sequence continues at coordinate 87,308,614 of NC_138369.1, forward strand.
AATTTAATTAAACAGGGGCACCTGGGTGGCTCAGTTGGTTAAGGGTCTCAGGTCATGATCTCATGGGTCATGAGACAGAGCCATGCATCAGGCTCCACACTCAGCAGGGAGTCTGCTTGAGATTCTCTCTCTCCTTTTCTTTTTTTTTTTTTTTAAAGATTTGATTTACTTATTTGACAGAGAGAGGCACAGCAAGAGAGGGAACCCAAGCAGGGGGAGTGGGAGAGGGAGAAGCAGGCTTCCCGCCAAGCAGGGAGCCCGATGCAGGGCTCGATCCCAGGACCCTGGCATCATGACCTGAGCGAAGGCAGACGCTTAACGACTGAGCCACCCAGGCGCCCCATCTCTCTCTCCTTTTCCCTCTGTCCCTCCCCCCACTCACTCGCTCTCTCTCTAAAATAAATAAATCTTTAAAAAAAATTTAAACAATTTCATCCAAAGTATTTAATTATTGAGCTTAAATAGTTTCTTTCTTTTTGAGGATTTTATTTATTTATGTCAGAGAGAGAGAGAGCACTGTCGGGGAAGTGGCAGGCAGAGCAGACAGAGGGAGAAGCAGGCTGCCTGCTGAGCAGGGAGCCCAATGCAGGACTCGACCCCAGGACCCTGAGATCATGACCTGAGCTGAAGGCAGACGCTTAACCGACTGAGCCACCCAGGCATCCCAAGCTTAAATAGTTTCATTGGATGTGAAAATAAAAGTTTTCTATAGGTTTTATTTTACAACCTGCATATAAAACCAAGAGAAATATCACAATATTATAAAAATATTAGTTCTGTGTATTCATTCACTTCTTGACAATTATTCTGGAAAAATGCAAAATATTATGTGAAGGAATATTTTGGAAACTAAACCTCAGTTTTAAAATAATCACAAAGAATTCCAGGTAAACCTGTCATATGAAATATATTTGTTAATCACCACTTTGTTCAAAAACTCCAACAATAAATGAACAAAAAGACAATAAATGAACAAAAGGTATATAGTCTAGAACACATAGGGAACAGAAGGAGAAGAACATAGGTGAAATATATCAACAATATTTTAGGCAGATACAAAGCATGTGGATGCATGCTGACTTTCATAGCACAGAAAGTTGAAACCTAGATGCCAGGGGAGGAGAAAGCTCATAAAATCCAAATCAACATACAGCAAAATACTCCAGAAGAGATTAGGAACTGAAGGTAATGGGTGACTCTGATAGAGTTGCCACATAAAATAGAAGACACTCAGATTTGAAAATTAAATAACATATTTTTGGCACAGATATGTCTGAAACATTTCATGGGACATACTTATTGTAAAAAAAAAATTCACTGTTTCTCTGAAATTCAAATGTAACTAAGCATCCTCTAATTTTATACACTAAATCTTTCACCTGCTTTGAGAATGGTGTGAGAAGTGGTGCTTAAATCTGTATATGAAGAGTTGAAGGTGGGTACAGGAAGCACTGTAATCTTTAGATCTCATCTCTCACCCCACCCATAGAAGAGAACACCCTTCTTACAGCCCAGCAGGTAGTGGAGCTTTTCTCCCTCGAGAAACTGAACCAGAGACTGGATTTAGTGACAGTTACTCTCTAGGGCAAATCAGGTGAGTCGCCATTCTGAAAACACGGGGATTAAGTGAAAGTCTAGATAAGGAAGAGGATGAGATCCTCTAGTATCTTTTCCCCACTCAGGTAACAGATTCTAGAAGGCAGAATCCTCACCTTCATCAAGCCAGAGATAAGAAAACGCTTTTAGGAACAGGACCAAGAGAAAAGGTCCATAGATACTAATGTTCGAAGGTCATCAAACCAAATGGTCTAGCTCTCCCGCTGTGACCTCTCCACTGTAAAACTGAGATGTCAGCTAGATCACCCCATGCTCACAGGAATTTTTTTTTTATTTGTCAAAGAGTGTGCAAACACAAGCTGGGGGGCAGCAGGCAGAGGGAGAAGCAGACTCCCGCTAAGCAGGGAGCCCAATATGGGATTTGATCCCAGGACCCTGGGATCATGACCTGAGCTGACATGACCTGAGCATCTGCTCAACTGACTGAGCCATCCAGGAATCCCTCATAGGAATTCTTATTAGACTTTTAGTATCTCCTTTTTAAGTAAGAAAGACTGCCAAATATTCATCCATCCATTCATTTATTTATTCAACAAATATTTGTTGACCAACTGCTGTTCTAAAAATCAAGACACCTCAATAAACAAAACTTCTTAACCTGAGAAGAAACTAAAACAAATGAAAAAAGAATAAACAATAAGAAAAATCTACAGTTAATATACTCAAAGAAGTAAGAAGATATTTTGTCCTTTACACTTGACCAGTTTGTTATTAAAAATGTAAAAAGGAACATTTAGATAATAACAAAAAGCTTTTGGAAATTAAAAAACAAATTACAGGCTCAGAAACCATTAGACAGATGAGAAAGTTCAGAAAATATTACCTACAGAAGAATAAAAATCAGCCAGAATAACAGAGAGATGATAGAAAAGTTACTTAATACAGTTAGTCTAACCAACATGAGTTACAGAAAGGGGAAAAAAAAGAAGAAAAATGGAGCTGAACAAATTATTTTAAAATTACATAAAAATATAATTGCATAACTAAAGAATATGAGTTTTCATGTTAAAAGGTGTGCAAAATGCTCAGCACAATAAAAGACACACACAAAGGCACATCATTTGTGAAACTGCAAACCAATAAAGATAAAAAGAATATGCTAAAAGCTTCCACAGTGCGTGCTTGCTTCGGCAGCACATATACTAAAAGCTTTCACAGTGAGGGAAGAAAGTTCAGGTCCTCCTGTGAAGGACCAGAATGAAAATGACATCGGACTTCTCAATAGCAGCACAAGAAGCTAGAAGAGCAATGAGTAGTGCCTTAAAAATTCTAAGGCAACTTGCAACTGGAAATCTAAATCCAGACAATCTACCAATCAAATGTGAAGGTAAAATGAGCATGTTTTCAGATTTGCAAGATCTCAAAAGCCAATCTCCAGTGCATCTTTTCTTAGCAATAAATTTAAGAGAATTTATCTCTTCAGTAGTAGCAGATGATAGGTAATGTACGTAAGAAAAAAATAGCACTATAAGCCTATTATTTGGTAATTGCTATGTTTACATCGGAACAGATAAAGCATTGAAAGTGTTTTCCTCTGGAGCTTGGAAAGTGAGTGTGTTATGGGTAGTGCGAGGGAATTGTGTTTTTTGTTTGGGCCTTTGACTATTCTACCTTTTTAAAATTATGTGCAGACGATATCTATCAAAATAAAATGAAACAAAATAAATTCTACAGAGGACTACATGATCCAATTACCCCTCTTACTAGAGTAAGAAACTCTAGTAAATATTATATAAATTGGAGCATAGAGTTCCAATCATCTTTTGGAATTGATTTGTGTGGTTTAGATAAAACATTTGTTAACTGTGACTTTAATTACTTGGGCAAAATAATGCTCACAAAATAATGTAAGAAACATCCCAAAGATTCATATTCTCTGTAAGGCACAAAGTCAATAAAACATATTTCCTAAAAGTATACAATTTGCCACACTTCTTAAATCCCATCCATAGTCATTTAGGAACATGAATGCATGTTTACTTAATGCTCTTCACAGATTTAAGTTCTTTGGTTCCAAACATTACACTCCTTGGTGATAAAATGTTGTCACTTAATCACAGGCTTAATGATTAAAGTGGAGATGACTTCTAGGGCAACAAGGAAAAGGTAATTATTAATAGGACTACTGAAGAAATCAGGCAGGAAATTGCTCAGTCTTGTTTAAAAAGAAGAGCGAGATAAAGGTGGTAACAAAGGACTGAGCCATTTTATACTGCCTTAGTTACCCTAAAGTGGTAATTATTTAGAAAGACACATCAATCTAGAGCAGACTCTCATTGACATGAGCAACAGATGGCTTATTTCTCTCTTTTCAAAAATTGTCACTTGATTTATCCACAGAATGACAGGTCATGTTTAGAATGAGCCTTCCATTTGTACCAAATATTTCTGGTATATGTTAGAAACAATGGTACCCAATAAAATAGGTCTTTGGCTAGCTTCTTCAGTGAAGCTTTGGCCAGAGTCCTCATCCCTTCTCTATCTGGTCCACACGTGTTTCGTGGACCTTGTGGATAATATGGTAACAGTGTAAATGCTCCTCTAGAACACTGGGGAAATTTTCTAAAAGCTGATACCATACCGTATTTCTTACTACACAAGAGAGCTAGGGTAATAACGTGTGGTAAAACAGCCCTTTGACTGCAGGGTACCTATATCCAATCCAGAAAGGATAAAAAAACAGGGTTTTCTGATGCTCCACAGGAGTTAAACAAGAGGGCAACTTGGACGGTTGGTAGTGGTGGGGAGTGGAAAACACATGAAAGAATAAGAATGATGTTAGTCTTCTTCACATGGTGTTAATTTTTTGATCATATTTTTAAAAAAATAATAAATTGCGACTGCTATGCAAACATTTAGCATCTATCAAAAAATTTTTGTTACCCTGGAAATTTTTCCTAGAATTTTTTTACTCAATCATTCAAATATGTTCACTGAGAAGTATTCTTTCAAAAATACTTATTGAGCTCTCATGATGTACCAGGCATTTTTATAAGCGGTAGGAACAAAACTGTGTACTAAGAGACAATATTTTCTGCTCCAGTGAAGCTTACATTCCAATGGGGGTACATGGAGGCTGACAATAAGTCGAATAAATAAGTGCAATACATATTATGCAAGATGAAGAGAAGTGTAAGAACAAGATCAGAAAGAACAAAATGTGTTAATATTTTTAGAGAAAAAAAATTCATAGTTGAAAGGAAAAATCCAGTCATCAGAATGAACATCTACATCTAACATTCTGTATTTTTTGCTATTGATTCCTACTACACACACACAAATTCACAAAAATTTTATATTTCATTATACAGAGGTCATTTAATAGAGTATAATTATGTTATGAAAATATGAAACAATAAATTTGCCTGCTTAGAAACACAAGCCTTGATGAGTTTTAAATACTTACTTAGTCTAATTGCTTTAAAATATTTAATATGGTCCTTCCATATAGATTTTCAGAATTGGAAAGTAGCTGCTGCTTTATCTTGCATAATGAAAATATTGTAAAATTACTTTTCAAAATAAATAAGGCCCTACATTGATCTCTAATTTATAAGTTCATCAGAGCCTTAAAATCAATTATTAATTCAATCTTTATTGTTATCTTGAGACACACACAGAGAAGCCCTCATTAGGAAACGGGAGCATGCCCACCCCCACACACACGAACACACACACACACAGCTGCAAGCAGATTATTGAGAATACAATCTTTCTGGTACAGAAGACATGTTTATAGCACACTAAGAGGTGTTTAAGGGCAATAATAGGTGTTTCTGGAACTCTGGTGGACAACACAGTGAGTGACTGCAGTAAATGTAGACTTAGCATTCAATGAAGGTTTGATGATGAATGGATATTAATGAATTCAGATCCATGTTCTTGACTGAAAACTAAAGTGACCTTTTCACCACGTGCCTGAATAAAAAGATGTTTAATTACAACTGTTACTTCCATAGCTTTTAGACTCAAAATACAATAACCAGATCAATTTATCACCACACCACTTTTCATGATCCAGCGTGATTTGTTCAGGATTGAGAACTAATGGCTTCTTCCAGCATAGACCTTCAGATTCAAAAATAATCTATTTACAGGCGTCAGGCTGACATGCAATTTCAGTTCCTATAGAAACACATTAGAGAAAATGGGTGTTTTTAAAGAATTGTTTTCCCTGACAGGTGTTGCAGTGTGATATTTACACTGCTGTCTGTGCTCATTATGGATTGCATTGATTATACAGCAGGAGTGTCAGCGTAACGGAGTGCTTTATTCTTCCACAGGACTGTAGCACAAACAAGGGAGTCGAGCTTACCTCAGTGTGTCCTTATTGCTTGAGAAAAATTTTCACAAACGAAATCCAATCAACTTTCCTGTCCGTGATTTAACCACATACACCCACAGCACAAACAAAGGTCACTAACAGGGACTTTTATTAATTAACTGTGGAAATCGAAATTAAGAGAATGATATATTTCTGTCAAGCAATGGACTGGAAGAAGGTAAACCCTATTTGTGCAAAATCAGGAAATCCAAAGATATACTGGTGTATTCAAGGCCCTAAATCTCCTGTATAATATTTAAAGACTTTCTTAAATAAGTGTGAATGGCAAAACAAGAAGACTTTCACAATTTTATATAGAAACACTTTTATGATCTTTGGCAGGAATATTTTTTTAAGAGAAGATATAAATATGACCCTATGGGAAAAATTTTGTATATTTGACTATGTTTATTACATCAAAAGATGTCATTCGGACATAGAAAATATAAGCCACAGAGTGGGAGAAGATATTAGATATTAGCCTCACATACAAGAGACAGAGTTTATATTTAGTTTATATGCCAACTGACAAGAAAAATAGGAAAATGATGTATCAATTGTCATAAAACCAGATAGAAAAGATAGCCAAGTGGCCAATAAGTATAAGGCCATACAGTATATATTACAGGAGCAATATTGTACCCTTATGACCCAAGGAATGGCTAAGAGGAAAAAGACTGACAAGATGAGGCATGGCAAGGATTTAGACCAAGGGAAGGTTTTATATATTTTTGGAAGCAGAGAAAATTGATACATTCACTTTGTAAAAAGTCTGGCATCATCTACTAAAGATGAACAGGCATAACGGCTCCCACTCAGCAACCCCACACCTAGGTACATAGTCAATAAAAATGTGTGTGTGAACATACAAAGAGACATTTACAAGAATAATCATAGTTCTTTTATTTTTAATAGTCAAAATGGAGAACTATTAAGATATCCATCAACAGTAGAAATGGAGGGGCGCCTGGGTGGCTCAGTCGATTAAGTGTCTGCCTTCAGCTCAGGTCATGATCCCTGGGATCCCTGGGATCCAGCCCCACATCAGGCTCCCTGCTCAGTGGAAAGTCTGCTTCTCCCTCTGCCTCTGTCCTTCCCCCACCCCTGCTCGTGCTTGCTCTCTGTCTCTCCCAAATAAATAAATAAAATCCTAAGAAAAAAACAGTAGAAATGGAAAAAAATAGTGTATACATACAGTAAAATTATGCATAAAAATAAAAATAAACTATAGCATTACGTAACATGGATGAATCCTACAAGCACAATGATTATGAAAGAAGCTCAAATACAAAAGATTACACACCATATAACCCCAGCTTGTTGAGTTCCATCCAAAACATAACAAGTTAAACATTAGGTTTTGTGATGCATATCCCAACAATGGAATAGTAAAAATATGAAGAAAAGTAGAAAAAAACGAATTGCCATAGCAGTCAGATTAGTTGTTATTCTTGGGTAGTAGGGAGGGAGTTGTGGCAGATAATTTCTGGAAGACTGGCGATTTCTCTTTCTTGATCTGATTGTTGGTTATCTGAGTCTTCTACTTTATAATGATTTGTTAAACTTTACAACTGTTTCATGGATTTCTCTGTTTATGTGTTATTTCACAACAGAAAGATTAAAACAGACGATGTCTAACGCATATATGTTAAGACTTCAACTTCATTAGTCATCATAACAATACTAAATTGGTAAAGCATCAACTTTGTATTTAATTTATTAAAAGTTAAATTAATCATAATACTGGAAATTGTGTGATGCTATCAGTATTACCAAATACTGTTAACAAATATGCTGATCAAAAAAAGTCTGGAAAATGATTTGACAATCTGTAGTAAGTGCTTTTATATATTAGTCCCAATTACATTCTAGAAATCTCAAGGAATTAATCTAAAATGAGAAAAAATGTGTATAAAATAGATTAATCATTGTACGATTTATAAAAGCAGCATTAGAAACTAAAGGGTCAACAATGGAGAGTATTTGAATTCATTAAATTGACAATTAGATTTTTAACTATATTTTTGACTATTATATATAGAAAACTGCCATATATCACACAACATTGAATACACAGAAAATAATTTTCTTAGAAACATGAAATATGCCTTCTATGGTCTCAGTGTTTGGTCCTTCCAAAATTCACATGTTGGAATCCTAAAGCCCAATGTGATGATGTTAGAAGGTGAGGCCTTTGGGATTTCTTTAGATCATGAGGTGGACCTTTCATTAATGGGGTTAGTGTTCTTATAAGAGAGATCTTATAGAGGTTTCTCAGCCCTTCCCATATGTGAGGTTGCAGGGAGAAATTTATGACCCAGAAGAAGGCCCTCACCCAACCATGTGGGCACTCATGTCTATATAGACTTCAGCCTCCAGAACCATGAGAAATAAGTTTGTGTTGTTTATGAGCTACCCAATCTGAGGTATTTTTTTTATAGCATCCCAAGCAGACTAAGACAATGCCAAAATCTTTACTTAGGCATATTCGGGGCAGTGTAAATATGGACTGTTTTTCTTTATCAAGTTTTTTGCTCCTCCGTATTTTATGCACTAAGTATATTTTATTCTCATAATCTGAAATAATGAACAAAAACATACAAATGCAATTCATCTGACAATTTTATTTTACCTTTTCTTTGTTTCCAATCTGAACGTATTTTTTTCTTCCTTTCAAAAGCTGATTGCAATGGCTAGAACCTCCAGTACAGAGTTGAATAGAAGTGGCAAAAATAGACATCCTTGACTTCTTTCCCATCTAAAGAGAAAGAATTCAGGCTTTCATCATTAAGTAAATTTGATGTAGGTTTTCATAGTCCTTTGTCAGGCTTAGAAATTTTCCTTCTGTCCTAAGTTTATTATGAGGTTTTTATCATAAATGCTTGTTGGATTTTATCAAATGTTTTCTCTATATTTAAAAGATCATGTGATATTTGTCCTTTATTCCATTAATTTGGTATATTTCATTAATTAAATTTCAAATGTTAAGCAAATTTAAATTTCTAGGATAAATCTCACTTGGTCATGATACATAATCCTAGTTATATGTTGCTGGATTTAGTATGCTAATATTTTGTTAATGATTTTGTCATCAATATTAATAAGGGATTTTGATCTGTTTTTGCTTTCCTTATGAGAGATTCATCTGGCTTTGGTGTCAAGGTAGTATTGGTTTTATAGAATGAATTTTGAAGTATCCCTTCCTTCTTTATTTTCTGGAAAAATATGTAGTATTTGAAAGGAAAATTCTCAAAACTACTATGCAGCAGCCGTGGAAACAAAGAGTATGGGACCAATCACTCAAGCTAAAGATTTATCAGAACTTATACTTAAGTAACCCCTGAACGAGGTTGGGACAAACCCTCTTGGAATGGTAGGCACTGCGTCAGGGGAGGAAGCTCAGCCAAAAACATTAAACCTTACTAGAAAACAGAAGAAAAAAAAAATGGCTGCTATGATTTTCAACAAATTCCAGCCCAACTTCTCCACAGTTATTAAACAGTATGAAGACATCTCGGCCAGATGCCAGAGGTGTTTTACTTAAGTGGTTTAAATTACTCAACATAAAACTAATATATATTTTCAGACATGTGTTTGGTCAAATCACATGTATAGCAGAGCATGATTTTAGTAGAAAGTGCTCACTGGTTCAAACAATTGCCACAAGTTCTAAGCTAGGTTATTAAATTATAACACTGAAAATATTTATGAATTGATCTGAAAATATTTTCTTATCCCAAGTTGACTTTTCTAAAAGCAGTTTTAAAGAGAAGATATGACTGAGTTTTGTCCAGTATAAACAACTGAAAATTAAAAACATTTTAATGAATATCAATTTCTTTCATTAGAGAGATAGGTATATAGATAGATAATCAGGAAAAGTAGACCAAAGCAAATATTTTGGATATGTTCTTACAATAAAAATTATATTAATATTATTTCATTTCCACCCCCCCCATTTCATTAGCTTCTTCATTAGAAAATCAGGAACATTGGTGGTTGGTAGAAAATCTATTTTTTGGTTTTTATTGCTTTCCTTACGCCAAATGAATTAATTTGAGATATAAAGTGAATTAGTAGGATTAGAATGTTATTTATATCCAATTTTAAGCTATACTTTCATATAATTTATTTCCCAGCATAGGTTGATAATATGGTCTAAGTCAGAACATAGAGCACAAAATAATTACATCAAATTCTTTACTCTATTTTCAGGAGATCCTGTACTCCACACTAAACATTTCTCCTCTAGAGGGAAAAAGCTTTTTCTCTAAGTAGACATAATCAAATCCTGGAGCAGCATCATTTTATCTTTCTATTGTTACCAGAAAAATTAGGTGAGAACTGTAGCTCTCCATTCCTGATGTTTTACGCAGTATTTACCACATTTTACCTAGCTTGGAAAAAAGAAATTTGACTCATGAATAGGTTTCCCATACACTTACTTATTTTTTTAAAGATTTTATTTATTTATTTGAGATAGAGAGTGAGCGAGCAAGAGAGCGAGAACAGGCTCCCCACTAAGTAGGGAGCCCAATGCCGGGCTTGATCCCAGGACTCCGGGATCATGACCTGAACCAAAGGCAGATGCTTAACCAACTGAGCCACCCAGGTGCCCCTCCCATGCAGTTACTTTTGAGCTCAACCTATCTTCAGAGTGGTCATATATTATCAATATATCACAGTTACCTAAACATTTTTCATAGAAATTTTCTATGCTAAAATGACAGATAGATTTGGTCTCAGTATTAGACAATGCCTCTTTTGTTCTTCTTCTTCTTTTTTTTTTTTGACAACGCCTCTTTTCAAAATCTACTTTTAGGAATACATGTTTGAAAGTTCAATGTTAATACACACACACACTTGCCCACATAAACACTACTATATGTACATACACACTATATATATGTGTGTGTGTGTATATATATATATATATACACACTATTTACATATACATAAGCATGCTATTTACATATATGAATTCAGATAAAACTATTTTTCATTTTGCTACTGTAAATAACCTCCTAAGGCACATTAGGTATCTGCTGATTTTTTTTTATGATGAAGTAGGAAACTGTGCAGTAAGGAAGATGTAGCTTATTTTTTCTTCTTCCCCAAAGGTAGTTATCTCATGCCCTAAGCCACAGATTTAATTATCTACTCTTTACCATGCTTACTTTGCAAACTAGAGCTATTTTTAGCAATCATTTAATCTTTTCTTGAATTCAGTTACAGTATTTTGATATCCTCTTGGAACTGCAAAATCTACAATGTCATCACATAATGTACTTGGGATGGGGGAGAGGGGTATTTATTCTAAAATTACATTAAGTTTTATCTAGATTAATTAGTTCTGTCAAATAAAACTTTTATTTCATGTAATGCCTTAGCATGTGCATTTTTCTCCAGTAGAGATAAAAAACAGGCAAAAGAGATTTAAACTCTTTAATAAATACTAAAGAAGAATGTTCTCATGGGGATAAAAGAGTTGTAAGTGCAAATTTTGAATTAGCATTAACTCTTCTATTTTCCCCCTTGATTGCATCCAGCTAGTTTAAAAGAAATTCTAATCAAATCTGTGTTATTTTTTACTTATGGAAAATAATTCTTCGTTATAACTTTCACTAACTTCAGTGAAAGACAACTCCATCTCAAAGTAAACGGCACAAATTTGTTCCAGCAAACTTAAACAGAGTAGTGTACTCAATACGTGTGAGGAGGGACCTGCAGTAATGATAAGTAAACACTGGATGCTATTTGAAAATTAATGAATGCAAAGCAATTTTCTCCTTCTGGTGTTCAACATCATATTACAATGCCATATTATCACTGAGGAAGTTATCCATTCAATATTTTTAAATAAGCACTATGTCTACATTAAACTCTGCCACACATTTCATATGAACATAAATAATGATAATAGGAACATGGCCTGTTTTAAGCTCCTTACAGGTATTATTACATTTAATCCTATAAAATAGTTTTAATTACCCAGATTACTGTTGAAGCAACTGAGTCAATGAAGATACTAAAGTAAATTCCTCAGGTTTATAGAACCCTCAGGAATTTACTTTAACATTTAAAAATTAAAACTTGGGCAACCTAACTTCAGAACCCACACTCTTAAGCCCATGAACTTCCCTTTACCTTCAGTATGACAAATCTTCAAGTTCATTAGCTTGCAGTTTAATAGTGGATATTCCTATCTTGTTGTGTCTACATGTTTTAAAAAGTCAGGAAGATTCTACTGAAAAATTATAATATTATCATCTCAAAATTGAAAACTTCGAAGTTATTAAGTGGTACATCATTTTAGAATCATTTAATTTAATCAGATAATTTTTTAAATTCAAAACTTTTGTTTGTCACAAGGTAAAAATATTTCTTTTTAACGTGCAGTTTGATGCTTGCAATTAAAGAAACAATAATTTAATCATTCTATTACTTTTCATTTTTAATGAGAAATATAAAATGTATGACTTGTAAGAGCTAAATAGATTAATTTTGATTAAATAATCTCTAATATCTTTTGAAGCTCTAAAATCTAGGACAATAAATTTATTAGCATCCTTAGCAAATATTATGATTTAAGGAGAAATAATCTCTGGTAATTAGAAACCTGCAATGGTAATTTATATCATATTATTATGCAATATAAACATAATTAAATAGAAGTTTTATTTGAATTAATTTAACCCTAAAACTGTGATCACTAATTTTAATAATATTAATCACAATATAAAAACAATTCCCATTTAAATTACATTTTTCTTAAAAACTGTATGAACTTTCTAGGGTTGCCATAAAATATACAGACAGGGTTGCTATAAAATATATGGACAGGTTGCTATAAAATATACAGACTTAGACAACAAAAATTATTTTCTCACAGTTCTGGAGGTCAGAAGACTAAGATCAAGGTTTTAGCAGGTTTGATCCCTCCTGAGGCCTCTCTTTAGCTTGTAGATGGCCATCATCTTGCTGTGTCCTCAAATAGTCGTTTCTCTGTGTATGTGCATCCCTGCTGTTCCTTTATGTGTCTAAATTTCCTGATCTCATGAGAGCACAAGTCAGATTGGACTAGAGCCCACTCTTATGGCCTCAATTGAAATTAATAACATCTATCACATCTATCTCCAACTCAGTGACATTCTGAGGTAGAGGGTATTAGGGCTTCAACATAAATTGGGACAAAGCAGACACAATTCAGCCCATAACATTGACTTTTATTAATATAATAAAGAGAGAACTGGTATAACATATTGAGTTAGTTTGTATGGATAAAGACTGTAAAACTCTTAAAGGTAGTGAAAATGGATGATGAAATAATCTTTTTCTGCATTATGATTCTAGAGTTATTCAGTAAATGAATTGCCAATTTTCCATTATCCTCTTCCCACCACATTGGCAGTGCAAATCATATTTGCTCAGGTGGTTGTCAATTTATTCTGAAGGGGTAGTTTATAGTCCTTAGTTCTACACAAAGATGGACCCTTCTTACGTTGCAAAGACCTTTTTAATATAATTGATTTCCTAAAACGTAATCAATACACAAGAGTATATAAAAAAATTATTTACTATATGTGTTTCTGGGTCTTATAAATTTAATACTATCATATCACCCCTGCCAAGAAAGAGAAAGAGAGAAAGAACTTTAGGGAGAAACTATATTAAGGAGAGGTAGAGTTAAATCTTCAGAGAGATAACAATTTAATTCAATTAGATTTTTTTAGCTTTTAAATCACTCATAATATTAATCTGTGATAAAACTTCCTTGAAGGTAATTTACCAATATCTACTAAAATCTAATATCTAATAATGTTCTTTCACTTTAGTCTGGCTACCTAATATCTATAAATTTAATAGAAAGAATTTTGAGTTTTAAATGTGTATTTTATGCTTGTCTGTATTTTCTAATTTTTCTACAATGAATTTATATTTGCAAAGAAATATCCCAAATTATTTTTTATACTATTTATTCTGGACATCTCTTAATATAATCACAGAAAATAAAAATTTCAAAAACAAGTTCAAATATTCTGGACCTCAAGATTTTTTTCTAAGTTTGCAAACCTGCTGTAAAGTTAGAGGCAATAATAACAACTGCCATTAGAAAATAAGTTTTAAGTCAAATCCTTAGAGACTACTCTTCCTGGCATGTAGTAGGTGCTCAATAAATAGTTCTTGCATGGATGGAAAAGTGAATGAATGAATGCATATCATTAAATACACCAATGTAGTCCCTGCCACTTTTGTCATAAATTTATTTTTAGTGGTCATACATTAAGTATTTTTAATCAATATCTTGAGTAAATCCAACCTATAAATAGATTAACCATATATACCCAACTTAACCAACAGAAGAATGAAATTATATACCCAAGTAATTAAATTAAAATCAACAATAACAGTGTTCTGAACTTATGTGCAATAACTTTTTTCTGTTCCTTTAGTTCAGTGATATATTGCTGTGGTGAAATCTTGAACTTATCATACTACTTCAAAAACCTAATTTCAAGTCCCATTCTCCAGTCCACTTATTCAAGGAAAACACCACTTCGATTCCACTGACAATGATTTTTTTCTCAACTTTCTTGTTCCTAAACACTTCATTCCTATTCTTCTGGCAAAGTCTTACCTTTATACATAACCTACCTTCTGTATTCTCTATGCTAGTTGGCTTAGTAGCTAAATATTGCAGAACAAAAAAAAAGAAACACACACAAAAATTTAATTGGTATCACTATTATTTATCATTTACAAATTCAAATTCTCATTTCCTAAGTGTCCATTTCATAATATTCTTTGTGCTCAAAATTTCATTGCCTTTAAAACTCTATCTCAACTGATGACATCAGTCATGCATATTTTTTTTTCTTTTTAAAGAATTTTTATTTATTTATTTGAGAGAGAGAATGAGAAAGAGAGCACATGAGAGGGGAGAGGGTCAGAGGGAGAAGCAGACTCCCTGCCGAGCAGGGAGCCCGATGCGGGACTCGATCCACGGACTCCGGGATCATGACCTGAGCCGAAGGCAGTCGCTTAACCAACTGAGCCACCCAGGCGCCCTAGTCATGCATATTAAAGATTAGAGCAATCAGGGCATCTAGCTGGCTCGGTTGGTGGAGCATGTGACTCTTGATCTCAGAGTCATGAGTTTCAAAGACTTCTATGTATCTGCATTGGATTGTTTGGAGATTCCCCCCCGCTCGCCGCAAAAAAGATATGTCCAAATCCTAACCCCATTGTGAATGTGACCTTATTTATAAGTAGATTCTTGCAAGTTGAGGATCTTGAGATCAGTATATAAAGTGGGCCCTAATTACGACGACAGGTATCCCTATAAGACGTAAAATAGGGATATTTAATGTAGAGAGAGACACAGGGGAAAAGGTCATGTGAAGATGGAGGCAGAGATTGGAGGCACGCAGCTCCAAGCCAAGGAATGTCTGGAGCCACCAAAAGCCCCAAGAGGAAAGAAAGGATTCTCCTCTAGACCTCTGGAGGGCATATGGCCTTAAAGATACCTTGGCTTCGAACTTCAAGCCTCCACAGCTGTGAGAGAATATTTCTGTTGTTTTAGGCCATAAAGTTTATGGTAGTTTGATACATCAGCTTAGGAAAATTAGATAATGTAATAGTAATTTTCACATATATTATTCATATGTAACAGGGATATATTTTCAAAGAAATTAAAATTATCAGATCAAGAAAGCACATAGTATAAATATTACTGTTCTGTCCACCTTCAATATTTTTATACTGAAACATTTTAAACCTACACAAAATTTGTAAAGGTAATATAAGAAGTTTCATATGCCCTGTATCTAGACTCACCACTTGTCACCTTTTTGACACATCATCTTTATTTCTCTAATTTATTTTTTTCCTGAATCATTGGAGAGTAGTTTGCAGACGTAATGAAACTTCACCTTTAAATAACTCAGCGTATTTCCAAAGAATAATGACGTTGACATTTTGGAAGAGTACAGGATAGTTGTTTTATAGAATGTCGTTTAGTTTAGGTTTCCCTGGTTATTTCTCCTAAGTAGAGGCTATGGGTTTGTCTGGAAAAGCAGCTATGCTAACCACTATACCACCAACGATGTGGGTTTGTCTGGAATAATACTTAAATAATATTATATCGTTCTCAGTGTATCACATCATAAGGTATCAAGTACCCCACACTATAAAGAGACCCCAAAAATAATTGGGGTAAGATATACCATTTTGGCTTACGAAGGGGATGACCACACTAGCTGTTGCTGTTAGTATCATCATCCCAGTTCCCCACTTTCAATACTTGCTATCGCTAGATCCAAACATCAGAGAAATACTTCTTCCAACTTCCAGTCAAGTGAAGGGTCCACTCCAAGGAAATCACTCTCAGAGCCTAGAATTACCTGCAAGTAGAATAAATGGACATTTCATTCCCTGGTTGGATTTCTGCTCTGCAGCAAACTGGCTGTTCTCCCTCTACCAGCAGGAAGAGAAATGCAATAGGAAGCCTATGGAGAAAGTAGAGATGCAGTGGAGATGCAGTGGATGAGCTGATATACTCAGGTTTAGAGATGGCCAGGATTTCCTGTGGGTTAAGTGGATGTCAAGGACACTAGCCAACTCAAAGTAATTTGTTGGCATCAAAAATGATGACCAGTAGATGAAAGACTCCAGAAACAAAAGTCAATGTACTGTGTCAGATTGAGACAGATCTCTTCACTAGAGTAGCCTCTCACATGGTTCCCATTTTTTATAGATACACTTCACTGTAGAGCAAACATTTGGTCACCTGCTCACAGAGATCATTAATAGTCAGCCACCATAGCCAGAGAAACATCACCAACAGAAGAATGAAATTATATACCCAAGTAATTAAATTAAATTCAACAACCAGTACCTAATTTCCCAAATACCTCTTCCTTGCCAAAAAACAGAGAAAAATACAAGAGAAGATTGGCACATGGAAGAGAAGCAAAGAGATTATATATTCCTCAATTTCCAGTAGCTTGCTCTGAAACCTAATCTGCGATGGGGGATGGGGAGGGCTTGAGCATATGCTGGATATGAGATGGAAGTTTCAGATAGGACAGCATTAGTAATAATGGAATGTGCAACCAAAAAATTAGAAGATCCCCTTAAAATGTTAAGGGACACACAGGACAATTTAATAGAGGGATCTTCCCAGCTGTGATCAGATGAAATAAGCTTGTTTTATGTTTCCACCCACTGAGTTTAGAACTATTCAATGAAATGGCTGCATTTGTAATTGAGATTCCCTTTCAGATTTCTAATACTTCTTCCTATCTCCTTTAAGATGTATCTGATGATGAGGAGGAAGTCACAGAGAATGCCAAGGACAAAGTATGAAACAACTCATCTTTGAGATTCAAGAATCCCTGCTCTTCCTAGTTAAAATCCTCTCTCCAGTTCCACCATGTCTATTTGGCTGAAAGTTCTCTCCACAGCAAGAACCTCTAGCTTGTCATAGTTCAATTTAGCAAAAAGAAAGGAAATGAGGAGAGTGGAGAGGAAAGGGGATATTGACATATGCGTAGTGGTGGAGTGGGTTATCCCTTGTGGAGGTGCTGATTAGCATTCCACAAACCAGTCCCATTGCTCCAGGACACCCACCAGTTCTTTGCATCATATGTCTTTGAGTCTGAAGCATTGCAGAACCATTTTGGGCATTTTCAAAAAGCCGTTCCTGCTGAGATTTGGACTGAGGTTTTCTAATGTCAGGCTACCACCATTTTCTCGAGATCCCTCAAAATTGGTGTTCTACTCTTGGCATTTTTTCCTCCCTTCTTTTGGGCACTATCAGGTTAAACATTCCTAATATATGCATGTAAAAAATATATTCCTAAATATATGTAACATCAAGAGTAAATTTTAAACTGAATGATGTCACTGACCTGCCTGAAAATCTCCCAAAACACCTCACTGTACTTGGGAAAACATCTAGTTGTCTTAGGACCAATAGAGCCAAGCAGCCTGGCTTCTGTCTATTCCTCCAGCCTCAACTCATACCATCCTCTGGAGAACACTGACAAATACAGCCCTATAAATCAGAAAGTACTGGAGAGGTCTTGGTTAAGAAGAGGAAGAACTAGAACCATGTTGCTAGTTCACTCCATCCTCTAAGGGAGTTTTTTGGCCCTCATAAGAATATACTGTAAGAAAAAGAGGATAATGGAGGAAAATGAGTATCTAAAAAATTATTTACAGAAAATAAAGGCATATCAGAAAACAATGACCAAAACAAAGGAAGACTATATAATAAATGAGCTGAAAGATATGAGGAAAATGCTAGAAGTTGGAATAGAAGAACAAAAATTAGTATCATAAAAGTTCCTACATGAGATAGGTAGACCATGGAAACACAGAAATTTAATAGGTCTCAGAAAATAAGTAGAAAGAACATTTTTTTTTAAGATTTTATTTATTTATTTGACAGAGAGAGACACAGCGAGAGAGGGAACACAAGTGGGGGGTGTGGGAGAGGGAGAAGCAGGCTTCCCGCAGAGCAGGGAGCCCCATGCGGGGCTCGATCCCAGGACTCTGGGATCATGACCTGAGCCGAAGGCAGATGCCCAATGACTGAGCCACCCAGGCGCCCCAGAAATAACATTTTTAAAAGTTCAGGGATGAAGGTTAAACCAGAAGGAAAATAAGATGGTCCCTGACTTACGATGATTGAACTTAGAATTTTTTGACTTTATGATGATGTGAAAGTAATAAACATTCAGTAGAAACCGTCCTTGGCATTTCGATCTTGTTTTGGCCTAGTGACATGCAGTAGATGGTCTCTCGTGATGCTGGGCAAGGGTAGCAGCCGCCACAGCTCCCAGGTAACCACACTATCACGAGGGTGAGCAACCACTATACTTACATCATTCTGTACCCACACAGTCATACTGTTTTTCACTTTCAGTACAGTTTTCAATAAATCACATGCGATATCCAACACTTTATTATAATCTAGGCTTTGTGTTCGATGATTTTGCACAACTGTAGGTTAATGTAAGTGTTCTGAGCACATTTAAGGTAGGTTGGCCTAAGCTATTAAATGCATTTTCAACTTAGAAGATTCAATTTACAATAGGTTTATCAGAAGGTAACCACATCATAAGTTGAGGAAGATCTGTAAGCGCAAATGGGCATCAGGAAAAGTTATGATATTCATCCCTCTTAATAATGTTTGGAGCGAGGATATTTATTGTGGGCAAACATCTACCAAAGCAATTAAACATACATATAAATTACCATGCCAAAGGAAGCAAAGTACTCTGTCCAGTGAATGGAACATTTTGCTGATAATGACTGATAATTTGAAGTCCTGTAATTAAGCAACAATTTAATGGCAAATAATTTGTTGGGCTTACTTTGTTAGGACAGTGAAATGAATGTTTTGGGGTTAATTGTCAATCCAGGGTCTGACAGAAGAAGAGACACTACAGTCAGATAATTAAAGACCCAGACATTACCCTCTTTCTTTCCTTTGTGCAGGCTGCTGGCCTAGGCTATGCTGGACTGGATTTTAGCTATCTCATTATGATATCCGTGTTTCTCCTAGTTTCTAGTAAAAGCTCTATAGTGAAGAACTTTTACTTTGGCAAGTATCTATTAAAACATTATCTTCAAGCTTTAAGAAAATTCACCAGGAACCAGAGTAAAGCAAATTCTCTCTGTCTTCAGGACTCCAAGCACCAAAAATAGTAATAATCCCATAACAATTCTGATGTACTGACCACTTACCATTTACCAGGTATTCTGCTAATCATCTTACATAATGCAATTTATTATTAGGTGAGATGGTAATTATTTTTATTATTGTGCAGATAAAAGCATTAATATTTAAGTTAGGCAACTTAAATTAGGTAAGTGGTTAAAACTGGTTTAAACCTATATTCATCCAATTCCAAAATCTCTGCTCTTACCTATTAAGCCACACTGCTACCAGGAAATTCTATAATTGTCTTTTCCACATAAATCTGTCTCATTTTGGATCTTTTATCCTAAGCCCTAAATTTCAATATCAAGGATGTAATAGTGGTGGGATGCCCTTGTTTTCAGGTACCATGTCAAAACTTTACCTGACCAGTTATTTCACTGAAATATAAAAATCATGCAACATTATGAAATAGAATTATAAATAGTGCTGAAGTACTGGAAAGTAATTTTGCTAAGTCTATGCAGTAAATTTAGATGAGACAATGACTGCAAATAACTAAATGGATAGAGTCACCACATTATATCACTACCTGAGTAGGTCTGTGAAATATGACAAATTGAAATAACTGCAAGTGATATGAAACATTATTTGGAATTAAAATCAAATTATAAAGTTTAAATAATTTTTCTGAATTTCAGCAATGTTTTGAAGTTATATAGACTGTTCATTTAAATTTATAATTGTAAAGTCAATGGAGACCTTACAATACAACTTAATAGAGTATGTTTTAAATGTATATTGTGTAAGATATACTGGAATATGGGATTCTATATAGAATAACAGCTCATTGTTGAAAGAAAATAAGAGCTCATGCTTTATTTTGTCTTCTTGAAAATACATAGTCTTGTGATGTGAATTATTCCTTCCTTCTTTCTTTTGTTTTTGTTTTTAAGAAACAGAGAGAGAGTGGGGGTGGGGAGGGGCAGAAGGAGAGGGAGAATCTTAAGCAGGCTCCACACTCAACATGAAGCCCAGTGCAGAGTTCCATTTCATCACCCTGAGATCATGACCCGAGCCAAAATCAAGAGTCAGACTCTTAACCAACTGACCCACCTGGGCACCCCTATTCCTAATTCCTAAAATTTCACGTCTATACAGTTTTTCTTCTGTGAGACAAGAACTGAGTAAGAGAAAGGTAAAATTAACTTGGCTTATTATAACTATATTGACAGTGAATCACTAACTTGGAAAAGAGAAACTAAACATTTATTCACTATAATAATACGTATTGATCATATTCCCTGAATACATATGAAATATTTGTAAAATATGAAAAGAAGCAGAATCATGGGATTTTAAGAGATGGAACTGACATATGAAATTGTCCAATCCAAGCCCCTAGCTTTATAGAAGAAGAAAACTGAGGTTCTTTCAAACTAAGTATTTGCTTCAAAAATTAATTAATGGCAAAAGTGGGACTAGAACCTAGGTTTCTTGAGTCAGTGTTCTGGTGAAGATTAGATGGAACCACAAAGCCAGGCTAAGGGATAAGGATTTTTAAAATTCTGATTATAAATCTCACTTCAAAATAAAAAAGCAGTTTGGTGGAAAATAATACACTCCTTCACATGGAGATCTGTTGGGAATACATAGCAACCTGCCATAGATTCAGACTTAATATCAGTGGAACCCCAAGTGATTTTCACAACTGCATATAACCAATTATGGTCAGTAGAAGCCTAATTCCTATCTAAAAGATGCTTGGTTCTTTTGGTTGCACAGCCAGAAATAAAAGTCATCTATTCCTAAACAGTCAGTATTCCTAAATAATGCCTTTCCTTATAGGAAAATTTTAACCATCTCATTTTTTAGTGCATTAAATGCTAGCATAACTTTTCAGAATTTTCATCATAGACCTATCAGCGAGCAAGTCTGAGAAGACACTGCAATTTATTTATCTAAACAAAGATTTGCTGACTAAAGAGTCTTACAGGCACCTGACAAAGTCACACACAGTATAAGAATGTGAACACTAATGTGAGAAAATCAGAGAGGAACATAAAAGTTGAGGAGAGAGATTACATTGTAGATAATATATTTCATAAAGAGCAAATTAAGATCAGAGCTTCCTAATAGCTACACACACAAAGCAAGTATTACGATCAGCTGTATGACTCAGCGATTCCATGGCATAAATACAATTTGTTCTAGAAAAGACATGAAAGAGAATTGAATAAGCAGGTGGCATTGGTTATCATGAACTGGAGTAAAAGACAAAACAGGAGAAGGAAAATGTTCTCCTAATTAGAAAACACAATTATATCTAGAAGTTGTCCCAGAATCATCCTGCAGTTTTGAGTCTCAGTAACTTCAGAAGCATAATGGCACAAGCTTATGAAAGAACAGTTTAAAAGTTTAGTTACTCAAATTTTCTCTGACTTACATCCTTTTCAGTTATATCCTTTTGAATTTAATATATAACTTTAATCACTGTAAGTAGGCAAATAAGGGGCAATAATAGTTAAATATAAGAAACATTATTTATTTATTTATTTTTATTTATTTTTTTAAAGATTTTATTTATTTATTTGACAGAGACACAGCTAGAGAGGGAACACAAGCAGGGGGAGTGGGAGAGGGAGAAGCAGGCTTCCCGCGGAGCAGGGAGCCCGATGCAGGGCTCAATCTCAGGACCCTGGGATCATGACCTGAGCCGAAGGCAGACGCTTAACGACTGAGCCACCCAGGCGCCCAGAAACATTATTTATATAATGCCCAAATTTTGTGGCATCACCAAAGATGGAGCAACTGAGTCAGAAATTCACAGGAGCCTAGAGAGTATCTGACTCAAACAGACACATTTATGCTATCAGTCTACTTATCTTCACTAAGGAAAAATTCTTAATTTTAGAAGTCGGTGTAAAGCTTATAGGATTAGAATAAAATACTGCCTGGCTCAACTCAAATATTCATATTTCTTCAAACTATTATTCAAAGTACTTTTAAATGAGCATGCTAGTGTTAAAAATTTAACAGCTGAGCCTCCAGATTTAATGTTTTATTATTTAGTCCAATTATATTTTATAAAAAAAGTCATTAAAGCATTGCTACACTGAATCTAAATTCATCACTGAAAGATGAATCACTTGTATATGAATCTATAATCAAGCACTACCTTCTTTTTGGTAACAGAATTAACAGATTTTGAAGAATTTGGTAAAATTAAATGTCCACATGGTCGAACAAACAAACAAAAGAACCTTGAATTCTTTATACAAACTTTTTAAAAGAGCAATAAAACAGTTCTGATATATTTCTATATTTTTTCACTAAATAATTCAGTTACTTAAGGAAGTTAGAGCAGCTGATCCAAGTTTGAATATAAGTTTCTATTACTTTCTGGCTGAATGATCTTTATGAAGTTATTTAAACACTCTGACATGTAAGAAATTCATCTTTTTTTTTTTTTTTTAGTGTCAAGGGTGAAGACAAAAATCAAGTAAAAAAAAATTATATACAAAAACCAAATTTTAGAAGAACATGAAGAATCATCAACACTGCTCTGAATGACAACCTTTAAAACTGCATTGCTTTTAGTTTGTGATCAACAATTCTTTATGCACAATTTGTCTTTCATTAGTGTAGCATTAGAAATTTTATATCAGATTCACAGTGATAAATTCATGATTTTAGAAAAGGGAAAAATTATTTGAAGATATACAGGAGGTAAATAGATAGATATTCAGGAGATTTAACTGGTTAAGAGTCTTGAGAAGAATCATCATTTAACCAAATTATGCATGATGAAATTTGACACACAGTACGCTCATAAGAGAGACCGAAGATCCAACTGCCTGAAGAATAATAAAAGTAAACTATTTCATTTTAATTTGGTATCTTTCACTAGAGAAATAACTGTGTATTAGAACCCATGCAGTCCTCTGGAAAAAGCTGTTCCACTGGACAGAATTCACCATGATATTTAGGGCTCTAATTTGATGCCAATTTTATTGACAGAAATTTAAAAAAAAACAGAAAAATCACTATGTGTGTTTAGGAAAGAAGTACAAAAGAGAACTTGTTAAAATATTCATGATTTTTTGCTTTTTTCTTAATCTGTTGAGGGACTATGGATATTTATTTTTTTTTTCTAAATTCTCTTTAATGAGCATAACTTTTTAATAAAACTAATTGATAAATATAAAGTGGATATATAAAAAGAATATATTCATAATATATTACATAATTATAAAGAATTTATAATTTGAAATTGTACTTAATTACAGGCATATTTACCAAACCTGCCCTACTATTTCTTGTTTATTACCTCATAATTGATTGTGCACATATACAGTTACTTTTATTTCAATTTAAAATAATATACACTTTCCTATATTTCCAATCACAAAAATATCTCAGCTGCTATTATTCATGTCCCTAGCCACTGGTCCATATATAATCTTGTGTATATAATCTTGATCCACAAACCTGAAATTAAATATATATATATGTTTCTCATTCAACTTAATGCATTATTCACAAAAAAACACTTGTCAACAGTGCTATCAAAGTGAATGATTAGGCACATTCATCATGTACACTAAAATGAAATAGGTTGATAATTATAAAGGACCATAGTTTACACTTGGTAATATAAGCTAAACAACTGAATGGTTTCTTTTTACTCTGGTTCACTAAGCAAGGCTTTATCATTTTTTCCTTGCTTCTCCTTGTCATTGGCAGGTAAAGAGCAAGAGATTTAAGTTCATATCTACCATTTTTATTATTAAAAAAAACAACTTTAAGGAAATAAAGATATTAAATAATTTAAGCTGATTGTTTTGTTCTTGTATCTTATATGAGCTACTTTTTAGTTGTAGAAAAGAGAGCACAGAAATTAGAGAGCATAAAATCTAGTCAGCTCGGCTAACCTATGCTCTTTCCACTGAGAGATTATTAGTTTCTTATTAAGTAATACAACAGTATTATATACTATAAGTATTACATGTCATTGACTAATCCATTCATTCTCACATTTAAATTATCATGTTATACCACGGGATCATATCCCCACTACCCAGAGATATGTACCTTCTATCCTGCCCCAATCCCTTAAATTAACAACTTTAATTTAAAAGTATATAAATTAACAAT
Source organism: Leptonychotes weddellii (assembly GCF_054177405.1). Lineage (NCBI taxonomy): Eukaryota > Metazoa > Chordata > Mammalia > Carnivora > Phocidae > Leptonychotes > Leptonychotes weddellii. The sequence continues at coordinate 87,333,381 of NC_138369.1, forward strand.
GTGATGCACTGAATAAAAATCATGAGGAATTTGTAAGCTACAGGATTCAGAAACAATAGGACTGATGGAAGAAAAGATAAGAGTAAGCCATAGCTGAAAATATGCAAGGGAGAGAATTGTTTGGGAGGTAGAAGAAAGCTATTCTCTCAGCCAAGTAATGGAAAGCAAAAGGCAGGGGGACCCTGGGGCAGTCATCATGTGATCAGCTGAACACTGCATTCTGGAACCTGAGCCAAGGAACCCATACCATGCCTCGGTTAGGCAGCAGTCAACAGTGGCATTTACCCATAGGCTAAAGCAATGAGTGTGGGCACTGAGACCTGAAAAGATATGCTCTGCCCTGCAAAGCAAGGAAATTCTGGAGGACTAAAAGTAAGCCTACAATAAGGTTGACACACGAAGAATGTTCACTAGCTACGCAGCCCTCTCATCCTACTATCACTGTGGCAAAGTCTAAGCCCTGAATATCAAAACCAGCACCCCCTGCCAGTCAAAATAGAACTCATCAAAGATTAGTTAACAACTATGCAATAGAATAACTATAACCTGGGGTATACTGATAAATGTTTAATAACTAACTTGACAAGAAAAGAGAAAGAAAGAAAGAAAAAAATCCTGATTTGTGGCACTTATTGATTTCCCATGGAGTAAATATTTCTACCATGACCTGCTTCAAGCTAACAATGTGAAGTCAGTCACTGATGGACAGTGTGGGAGAGATGCACACGATGGGCTCCCTGAGTCAAGCTGAGCCAGCTCCAACACACTGCTGACTTGTACTCAGCGGGACATTAATTTTCATTCACTTAGAAAATGTTTATTGAGTTCCTTCTATACTGAGTATTGTTTAAGGTGTTAAAGATATGTGGTAAACATTGCAGAAATGGTCCTGATTTATATGAAGTTTACATTCTATTTGGGGCAGGCAAAAAACAGAAGTTTAAAAATGGATAAGGTAATACCAGAGTTTGATGAGTTGTATGAACCAATAAAACAGAGTGACTGGATGTTTGGGCTTAATTTAGAACTAGAGAAGACCTCACATTCAAACAGATGCCTGAACAACAAGAAGGAATAGTCAGAAAATGTTTTGGGCTGAGGGTTTCAAGCAGAGAGAATAGCAGTGGTGGGAACTAGTCTGGTTTGCCAGGTACAGAAAGGAGATCGGGTGGGTGGAGGCAGGAGTGAGGAAGACAGTCGGGGGATCAGAGACCAGAAAAATGGCAGCAGAAGATTACATAATGCCTTGAGATAATGGTGAGGAGGCTGGATGTTATTCTAAGGCAAAGTGAAAAATTCTGAGGCTCTTAAGCAAGAGACCAATCTGAATCTCAAATTATTAATATTTTGAGAACATGAAATAGTAAACCAGGAAGACCAGTTAAGAGTCTACTGCACCACAGACTAGTAGAAAATATTTGTCACAATTATGTCAGATGAAAGACTCTGTCAAGAAGTCAAGAAGTCTCACAACTCAACACAAGACAAAACTCCATTTAAAACTGGGCAGAGGGGGCACCTGGGTGGCTCAGTTGGTTAAGCATCTGACTCTTGATTTCAGCTCAGGTCATGATTTCAAGAGTCTTGATATCAAGCCCTGCATCAGGCTCCATGCTCAGCACTGAGTCTGCTTGTCCCTCTCCCTTCCCCTTTGCCCCTTCCCTCTCTCTCTCAAATAAATAAATACATACATAAATAATAAATAAATAAATAAATCTTTTTAAAAAAAGGGGCAGAAGTGTGACCAAATATAGCAAATGGTGATCTGTGAATGACAAACTCATGAAAAGGTGCTCAACATCATTAGTCCGTAGTCTAAACTCCTTACAATGGCTAAAATTAAGACTATCAAATGTTGGCATTTAGCAAAGAGAAGAGAAAACATAAATCCATGTAAACGTCATATACAAATATTCATGGTAGCTTTAATTGTAATAGCCAAAACACAAGAAATAATCAAATATCCACCAACAAGTGAATGGAGAAACAAATTATAGTATATCCATATAATGAAATATTTGTAGGCAACAGATGATGAATTTCAAAATAATTATGTCAAGTGAAAGCCAGAAAAAAAAAAGAATAGATAAGGTATGATTTTATATACAGAAAACTCAACTTTCAGTGTCATAAAACAGATCTCTTTGCTTGGGGATGGTGAAAAGGAAGAATGATTATAAAGTGCATGAAAACATTTGGGGAGGTGATGGACATGTTCATCATCTTGACTGAAGTGGTGGTTTCATGGTTATATACTTATGTCCAAACTTATCAAATTATACACTTTAAATATGTGCAGTTTAGTGTACTTCAAATATGTCTTAATGCAAATGGGAGGGAAAAATATCATCAATTGCAGATCCAAGCAAGAAATTAGGAAGACTGCACAGGTAACAGTCTGAGATGAAGAGAAGTGTCAGATTAAAAATATATTATGAAGTTGAAGCTGACAGGAATTTTAGGTGGCTTAAAGGGAGAGAGTTGGGACAGAGAGGACCGCATGCTGATCCCAAGGTATACGTACCTAGAGGATGGCTATTCACTGCACAATCTTTCACCTCCTCCATTATCCTTTGCACCTACTGGGAGAAAGGTGTTTTAAACTTTAATTACAAAATACTTTTCATTCATCTTCACTGCACGTGTCTCTGCTAATTTAAGTACCAGCCTCTAAAACATGTTGAAAATAATAATTTGTTTAATCAGATTCTTTTTCTGACTTATGTCACAATTTATTGCCCTTGCATTACAGATGAAGAAACAGGATTTCTGAATTTCTGAAACATTAGTTGCATGTTTGGCTATCAGTGGATGTGTCAATATATTACTCACAAAGAATACTAGGGTCAAGGAAGAGAAGAAAAGTTCATTATATGTCCAAGATATATTATTTAATGTAGAAACACAGCAAAATTGGTAATATTTGTGTTAAGATTCAACATTTATCTGGTATATTAAATAATAATTTTTAAGTAAGTGAACCACTTAATGTTTATAGTATTTGTTAGCATTAAGACTATTTTACAAATAAGATGGTTGAATTCTGGGGAATTTAAATAACATCCAGGGGCAATCATACAACTGGCATTGGATGGTGTTAGACTGAACTCAAATGCTTTAATTCTTTCTCTATCAAGCCATCACTTTCTCTAATACATTTATCACAATCTTAGAATATAAGTTTAAACATTTACATAAGTCATTTCAGGTTACTTTCTTCTTCTCTAGCTCCAGCATTAACTTTAATTTTCTTAGCATTAAAAACGTATCAGAGATTGAGCTGTCAGGGTTGAGTTAGATTATTACTTTTTATCTCAATGAAAAGAAAACAACAAAAGGAATACCCCCTTCCCCATCCTACTGGGAGAACAATAACTAATGAACAACATATTACTCTTTTTCTTTTTATAGCCGAAGTTTGTGGGTCCAGGAACAAAGGGGTGAAAATTGGAATGTCAGTTGTTTGTCCATTCAGAAACTCCGTTTCATCCTTATGCTTTTGAATTCTGCTGGGTGAGAAGTCTTAGTACCACAAAAGTAAGGATAAGACAGGTTATACTGTGGTAAAAAAAAAATAATAATAAATCTATTCGGTATGACAAAAACGATTTCTTTCATATACACTCATCACAGTCTGATGCAGATAGGGCAGTGTTTCCCATCTATTAACTAAAACTAGAACATGAAGCATCCAACTCCTTGCAAAAGGGAGAGAGGACTACAGGTCCCATAGGATCCCTTTAAGGACCCTACCTGGAGACTGCTAATGCCAATCCCGATGACAATGTTACTTGAACCAAACATCAGTCACATGGCCCCAACCAAACTACAAAAAAGATGAGAAGAATTTTCCTCTGGGCCTTGAAAGAGAAAGCAATGGGGTAAATATGTAGCAGGGTTTCTGTCACAGAATCCAAGAAAGGAATATCTCTACATAGTGAAAAAACATTGATTCCATTAAGTTGGAAGCCAAAATGGCTAAAAAGTTGCCATTCATGGACTCCTGTGGTATAGAAGAATAGAGCAAAAAAAAAAAAAAAAAAAAAAAAAGAGAGAGAGAGTTATAATGTTGACTGTGCTAAATGGACAGATTGACCTGATAATCCTATGGAATAATGTTATTGTTTTCCAATGGTTGCAGAGAGATGTATGTTCAGAATTTAGGGTATTCTTCAGGATCTGTGAGTACTTCCATGTAAATATTAAGAAAAGACTACAACAGGGGTGCCTGGGTGGTTCAGTCAGTTAATCGGCTGCCTTCGGCTCAGGTCATGATCTCAGGGTCCTGGGATCGAGTCCTGCATCAGGCTCCCTGCTCAGCGGGGCGTCTGCTTCTCCCCCTGCCCCTCCCCTTGCTTATGCTCTCTCTTGCTCTTGCTCTCACTCTCTCAAATAAATAAATAAAATCTTTTTTAAAAAGACTACAGCAAACTTCCAACAGTCAAGATCACTGAGGCATTAATTTAATATGGGATTAATGTTTGGGCTATGGCGCCAGGTAAAAGTTCTGAACAAGCTGAAGTTCTGGCTGCAGGCAAAGGGAACACAGAGTAAACAGGGGAGAAATAAGTTCATATAGAGACTATCATCTCAGGACCATTTGCAATAATGAGGACTCCAACATCTAAACATACATTTATTCTATCATCCATACAGTTATACATATAACTGTACATATCTACATATAATATTTTAACTGATTCTTATCCTTTTAACATTTTCTGTGCTATTTTATGTAAGGTGAAAATCTGGAAATTTACTTTGCACTTTATGATAGGTTACAGACTATCAAGATGGGCTTTTGAGGAGGGAAGGTAGGGGAGGATATCTTGGACTAGGTACAGTACACACTGACTACTAGAACTAGTGTTTTCAACCTTTTCAGGAGGTGAGCATATTGGGTTTTTGTTGTTGTTGTTGTTTAAAAGACTTTTTATTTTTAAGTAATCTCTATATCCAATGTGGGGCTCAAACTTATAACCCTGAGATCAAGATTCGAAGGCTCTACCAACTGAACCAGCCTGGTGCCCCTAATGGTTTTTATTTGTTTGTTTGTCTTAAAGGAGAGTCACATTATGCCTCTCTGAAAATTTAAGAATGGAAAAGATTATATATTGACATCGAGGAGACAATACTGTGTATTTATAGAATTTTGTGGCCACCTAGAATTTTTGAACCCTCCTCCATCCCATATTAAGATATTTATATTATGTCCTACAAGTCAAGGAAGAAGTTAGAACTCCTTCTTTCCTAAGCTTTTTTGAACACAGGGCACAGGTACATAACCAAGGCTGAACAATGAGACAAGTGCTTAAGATCTTGATTTGGAAAAGTTGTGTGAGGAGGGAGAGTCCTGAAAGAACTATTACCTGATTAAGAGGTAAAGGATGTGCCACACTTTAAGTTGCCTCCACGGTGGAGATTCTGGTGTGTGATGCAGGGCAGCCCTGGTGTGAGTGGTGTTGTCTGTGCCCTGCAGAAGCAGCAGTGTGGGCTTTCCTACGGCAGCTGACGAAGTGTGATACGGACATTCGTCCTTGCCCCGAAGTCTCCAGATCTGATTCCCTAATCCTCCTGTGTGTAGACTGACTGTGTAATATCCTCTAATGAATGGGTTTTTATCCTTCTGTAACTTATCAAAGTGATTTCATTGCTTGAATTTAAGAATCCTGGCTAGTAAAATGTAGGTGGAAGTTTGGAGAAGCAAACTAACTCGCCCAGGGTCACTCTACTATGGAGGGAAGGGTCAGAATGAGCATAATTCCTTTAACTACAAAACGTGTTCTGCTCCGATGACTTTCACTCTTCCTCTTGCACTATTTCAGGATTACAGTTTTATGTTTTACTTTAGATGGATCTTATTTCATGTCCTCCTGCCTTTCCCCACTCACTTCTAAATTAAATCTAATTTCCTAAGCAGTAAAAGCTGCTTGGCTTTTATGTTACCTGGGAATCTGGGGACTGATATTTATTCTAAATTTGTTTCTCCATCTTCAGAAATAAAAAAAGGAAAGAATAATGTAATAAACAAATGGGAGAAAAAAGCTTACAATATGGAGATGAACAAATTACCAATTAACTAATTACCAACAGTTATAATTTATCTTCATTGAAATACTGAGATGGGTGTGATTGGCAAATTGAATGTGAAAGGGAATTAAGTCATTTAGTGACTTAATAGAATAGGAAGGTCCAGACTCACAAATGGGATTAACTATGCATTTAAACTATTTTATTTTCCGTTAGTGCCCTCCAGAAACATTTTGAGACTAAGAGTTCCTTTTTCCAGATATGGAAATACACATTTATTTTTTTAATTTGGGAGTTAAACTTTGCTGAGCAAAGTTCTGCTCATTTGCTATTGGGATTTGGACAGTGTCCCCTAAAAAATGCGTAATAATCAGGTAAAAATGATTCAAAATAGAGACTGTGTTTTCCCAAAGCCCATTCATCAGTACCTAAGTAAAACTGGTTGTGAACATGCTTTCCCAGGCACTATCAAAGACATTCTTTTCATTCAATTGAATGTGTGTGTGTGTGTGTGTGTGTGTTTCAGAAGAGAAGTGTAGGAGACAAAAAGGCAAAATGGCAGGCGTAAAAATATTCATGCAGAAGGAATCAAATCTACAATGACTTTATAGTGAAGTGTTGGGAAGTAGTCTGGTGCTCTGATGCGGACCTGGGTTAGCCCCGGTCCAAAAAAATTATGATCTCAGAGTATATTTTATTTATGTTTTATATAGGGAGACACTGGTACTCTCAAGCAGGTTGCTGTGCAAAATAACAAATACTAAAAATGCTCCTGTTAAACTATATGAACAACAAACTCAATCTTGTCAAAACAAAAAAGTAGCAAGTATTGGTCTGCTTTCACTATTGTCTTTTTTTTACTAAAAATAATATGGCAAATGTGCTTATATGCCAAGATTTGTGCTTGTACCCAGAAATGAAGAAATTTAAACAAACCAATTAGCTATGATAATTGCGGAGGTGTCACAATTCATTTGCTTAAGCTACTAGAGGAGAACACACTTCACAGGGTAAATAATGACAGCCATAAAGACACAGTAAAGATTTGACATTCTAGTTCCTCACTCTGTCCTTCACTTCACCCTGGCATGCTTTATGTAATGATAATTTTTCCAGTGTGTAAACTGAGAACAGACAATAGTGACCCAGCAGGCGCATTTATAATTTAAAAGGTTTTACAACTCTTTTTTGTGGTGTATTTAATACGGACTGGATCCGGAGATTGTTCCCTATATCCCCCAGGCTACTTAAGAGTTTCACTGTTACTCTTTCTTAGAACACATACTCACTAAGTATTTCTTGAAGTAATATATTATGAACTTTGATGAATGTGAGGATTGAAAACATCTATCTTCAAATTAAACTTACTTTACCTCAGAAAATTCTTATTGTATGGTGAAGATAAGGGTAGGTATAGAAACATCTGAAGTTTTAGTGTTTAATAAATATCTCAAGCTTTTTTATTGTGTTTTAAATTTAAATTTACTAAATAGACATTAGATACAAACAATCTTTGTCCGATTAATTCAGATTAGCATTTTCTAAATATAGTCTTTTAAAAAGCAAACGACTTGTTTAAACAACAAAATTCAGCTAAGCAAATAAGGTAAGTGGTCATAGTTATTCACTAATGATTTTTAAGCTTTAAGTTATTCCAAGTAATGTCATTAAAGGGAATGCACTTTATATCATGTTGAAGTAATTATTTGAATTAAATGTGACATATTATTTAATTTTATGCTTTTATGCCTGATATTTTGTGATTGCCAAGAAAACTTCTGATGAAGAAGAAGATGCTGTAAAGCAGACAAGCATTTATTTGGGGTTTTAGGGATTGTAATCTGAGAGACACAGAATGGATTGAGATGAAAAGTGTGCTCCAGTAGGGAGTGGGGAGTACACATTTGTAGATATTTCTCATCAACCTTAGGTAATTTCTCTCTATTTGTAAACTGTTAATAGCTTTTGTTTTGTTTTATCATGAATGGGTGCTAGATTTTGTTGAATACTTTTTCTGCATCAAGTTATATGATCATATCATTTTTCTTCCTTTCTTGCTTTTTGGTAGATTATATTGATTGATTTTTTTAATGTTGGACCAGATTTGCATACATTGTTCATGATTTGTTTTTATACTTATTGGATTGGCATGCTAATATTTTGTTGAGGACTTTTGCATCAAAGTTCATGAGACAAATTGATCTGAGTTCTTTTTTATTGTATTTTGGGGGTTATCAGGATAATAGTAGATTCATAGAATGAATTGCAATATACAGAAAATCAATTGATTTGAGACCTTACCTATCTTCTAATGTAAGCACTTAATGCTATGAGTTCCCCTCACAGAACTGCTTTCATAATATGTAACAAATTTTGATATTTTTATTTTAATTTAATTAAGTTTTCTGTATATTTTAATTTCTTTTGAGACTTACTCTTTGACGTGTATTGTTCAGTAGTGTGTTGTTTAGGGACACCTTGGTGGCTCAATCAGTTGAGCATCCGATTCTTGGTTTCAGCCCAGTCATGATCTCAGAGTCCTGAGATCAAGCCCTATGTTGGGCTCCGTGCTCAGCAGGAGATTCTCTCCCTCCCCCTCTGCCCCTCTACTTGCTCTCTCTCTCTAATAAATAAATAAATCTTTAAAAAAAAGAAGTGTGTTGTTTAATTTCCACATGTTTAGACATTTTCCTTTTGTCTTTCTGTTTTGATTTTTACTTTGGTTCCATTATATTCAGAGAACACTTTCTGTAATGTTATACTGGTGTTATAATTTTTGTTTAAATCATCAAATATGATTTATAAAATGCATGTGGAAAAGTATAGTCTATTGTACATACCCATATTTCTACTTTGTTCTTCCTTCTTCCTTCCTGATGTTCCATGAGTATTTCTTCTGTCATTTCCTCTCCAAAATTTCCTTTAGACAGTTTTTAGTAGTAGGTCTGCTAATGACAAGTTCTTTTAGTTTTCCTTTGTATTGCTGTGTATTTTCTCAAGCTTATCCTCTTTTGGTGCTTGTCCAGCTTCCTGAAACTATAGGCTTGTGCTTTGACCACATTTGTGAAGTTTTTAGCCATTATTTCTTCAAATACTGTTTCTGTCCTACTCTCATTTTCCTTTACTCCTGGCGCTCTGATGATATGAATATTGAATCTTTTGTTATTGTCTCACAGGCCCTTGAAAATCTCTTGCTCCTTCCTCCACACACACTCTTTATTTTACTCTCAGGTACACAAGAACAAAGCTTTTCAAGGTTGGGCTGCTAACTGCAATGGAGTTTCACACACTAGGGTCACCCATAACCATGGTATTATCAGTGTCTCTTGAAAAGCAGTTTTTAATTTCAATAATACTTATTATATCATTTTGTGTAGCATGTGTGTTTATGTGTGTGAATTTTTTTTACTTTATGCTTAGAATTATGTGTCCTAACAAAATATTTCCTACCCAATGGTTGTGGAGATGTGTTCTGTTTTCTTCTAGAAGTTTTCTAATTTAACTAATTTTTTAAGCCTGTTATCCAAAAATTAATTTTCATGCATGGTATAAGGAAAAGATTGAGAGTAATTTTGTTCAAAAATATATTGCTAGTTGTTTCAGTATCATGTATTGAAAATATCATCCTTTTTGCCAATGAATTACCCTAGTAACTTTATTTTAAAAAATAGAATGACCTTATATACTTGGACTAGTTCTGGATCTTCTAGTTTGTACCATTGATCTATTCCTACAAAATTAAGCCAATACCACATTTCTTGAGTATTATATATTTTTTATAGTAAGTCTTCAAGGCAGTTTGTATGAGCATTCTAGATAGTCACATCCAAATACTGGAAAACTGATAAAAGTTTTAAAATTAGTTGTTCATTTCTACAAAAAAAAAAAAAAATCAGCCAGGAATTTTTGTTGGGATTGTATTAAAACTAGATAAACTTATAGAACATTATGTCTTTAATTATGTCCTCCAAAATTCATGTATTGACATTCTAACCCTCAATATATGGCTTTATTTGAAAATAGGGCCATTGCAGATGTAATTAATTTAGATAAGGCCATATTGGGTAGAGTGGGCTTCTAATTCAAATATGATTGGTGTCCTTATAAAAAGGGGAAATTCAGACACAGATACACATATGAGGAGAATACCATGGGATATGAAATTAGAGATTAGGGTGATATGTACACCAGCCAAGGAACACAAAAAAATTGACAGCAAGCCAGCAGAATCCAGGGGAGAGGTATAGAACATATTTCCCCTATAGCTAATCATCCTGTTTAAACCACCCAGTTTGTGGTACTTTGTTATGGCAACCCTAGAAAACTAACACAAAGAGAAAGAACCTCTTACCATTATTGAGTCTTCTGCTTCATAAACCTGTAATTGTCATCCTACCTACATAGGTTTTCTTTAATTACCCTCTGAAACATTTTGTCGTTTTCAACGTAGAGAGGTTTTTGTTTTTTTTTTTTAAGATTTTATTTATTTATTTGACAGAGAGAGACATAGCGAGAGCAGGACCACAAGCAGGGGGAGTGGGAGAGGGAGAAGCAGGCTTCCCGCGGAGCAGGGAGCCCGATGCAGGGCTCGATCCCAGGACCCTGGGATCATTACCTGAGCCGAAGGCAGACGCTTAACGACTGAGCCACCCAGGCGCCCTCAACGTAGAGAGGTTTTACATGTTTCATTACATTTTTCTTTGTTGATACACTGTGAACAATATTTTTTAAAATTTTATTTTCTAATTATCTGCTGCTGGAATATAACAATTCACTTGATATTTAGCCCTACCTTACTAAATCAGCTTTTTAATTTGAGTAATTTCTTTTCTAGGACCCATGTCTTTATTTTGTTTTCTTCCATTATTGCCTTGACTAGGACTTCCAGTATAATGTCAACTAAAAGTAGAGAGAATGATCATCCATGTCTTGTCTTTCATCTTAAATGACACATTTAATATATAACTGGTGAGCATTATGTTTGATGTAGGATTTCTTTGGATATTTTTTATCAGATTGGGGAACTTATATTCTGTTCTTAGTTTGCACAGTTTTTAATCATGAATGTGAGTCCTGAATTTAGTCAAAATTTTTAATCACTATTTAATGAAATGATTATGTAGATTATCTAGTTATCTAGTTTTCTTGCCAACCTAATTTATGTAGATATGTAGTACAAATTTTCTTGAATAATTAGTACTTTCCCACTCCAAATCAACCAGTTGACTCCCTTTTACTTTTTCTGCTTATCAGAAACACACATTTAAAAATGAAAACATTCCTAATAAACTGTCCCAGTCTTCAAAAATAAAGGGAATGGCATTCTTCATGTAGCAAAGATGACAAGACTATGTTTATTCATACATCTTTACACCTTATACTTAGTCAGACTTCAATGGGTTTAATTATTGCAATCACTGTAGTATAAAATCTGTAATGTAAAGCAATCTACTGCTTGGTGATATAAAAAAATAAGTAGTGCTACAAGATATTTAGAAATATTAATTTTTGATAGTGTCACATCATAAATAAATCCATTATAGGTCTATTTATAATTTTAGAATTATGACCTTACTGTGTTAAATATAATATGCATATTGGAAAAACATTTAGCAGTTGTTATTTCGTAGGAGGACTAACTCAATTATCTTAAGATTTAACCATGTTAAATTAAAATTGAGGTCACTTAGTTCCAAATAAGTCATCTAGACAATGTTTTCTACCTTGCAAGAGTAAACAAACCCAAATCTGCCTAATCAGAGGGTCTGAAATCCTTTAGCCAGCTACCATAAGCTTCCAAAACTGTTAGCCAGGGCAAAGACGGTATGATGATAAAGATGGTCCTCAGAGTAAAAAGATCTTCTCTTACTTGCTATTTTTCAAGAAAATATTTAAACATTGTTTATGCCTATATGTCTCAGGAAAATTAGCAGAAACTCTTTTGAGGATGATTAATTTTCTAGTACTTAGTAAAACTGACCATCACTTCTACTGATGTACATAGTTTCATTAAATGTCCCAATTTCTTCAGTCAGTGCAAAAAGAGAACAGCTGGTATCTACTCTGAAACTTGATAACTAAAGAATACATGAATTCCACAATGAGTGTGGTACATGCTATGGTGTGCTACCCAGATCTGGGACTCTCCAACTCTGGAGCATCAGAAAATCTCCTGAGGTGTTTGCTCCAAAGACATCACAGTTCAACTTTTCCCTCTGCCCAGACTGGCTTCCCCCCTTTAGTGATGTGTTGTTTCCAAGAGCTGTCCCCAGTAAACCTTCTGCAGTGACTCTCCAGCTCAGAATCTGTTTATCATGGAAATCAACCTAAGACAATGAGCCATAATGTCTCATTTTTCAAGATCACTTTACATCTAGAAAGCTTTATTTTTTTTAATTTATAGAACACTCTCTTTTATCCTCTATTCACCAGTTAGATCTCCTAGACATATAAGCATCCTGCTAAATATTTTAGTACCAGTTCAAAAATAATATACTCTTAGAAGACCTCTTGGGGTCTTCCCAGTCCATAAGAAGGAATTGTTGCTTCTTTTGTGTTACCATACCACTCTGCTCATGGTTGTTTTCCAGCAGGTATAATATATTAAAAGGTGTGTATTGTTATTAAGTAAGATGGGTAAAATGGCATTTACCCAAATATCAGAGGGGTTTAGACAGGCAGAACTGTCTGGGGCATTGGAGAAGGGGAAGTAGTGTAGTAGGACTGACCTCATGAGAAAAAGGCAGAGTTGAGAACAGGGATACACTGTCCAGGGTGCTCCATATGGGTGACTGGTGAATAACTAGAAGGGAGTAGGTAGGCATTAGAAGGCAGGCGATATCAGGATTGATGGTATTGATGTGGCCGAAGCTGTGCTGGGCCTCTATGATTCTACACTATACACTGGGAATCAAGAGTAAGGCTTCTATATCCAAGCACTGTTGAGTATGATTGTGTCTTTTACGGAAAATAGTAAAGGGGCTAAGTTTCATTCAGGTTTGATGTGAACAGAGTTAATACATATTCCAAGAGCTCAGAGTAAAAAGACTAAGAGGTGAGTAAGGCACAGAACCATAGCAGTGGCACCTTTGGTATTCATAAGAAGACTCTCAGAGGAGTCTGTGCCTTCTGCTCTGGAAGAATTTGTAGCTTATGGGTGAACTGTATCAGTCTTCCTCATTCTCATCACTCTCCCATCGGTGGAGCTAGAATAGTGTGATTGGGTTTCAGTGTGTCAGCCTAATGGAAATGTTTACTCATGGCTATATGTCTACATACCTCTATGGACAGAGCTCAAGTGTTTAAAGTGTTGTCCCAACTTTAATCCTTTATAGCAAAACCAGCTTTTCACTAATCTTTTCCCCTTCTTCCAAGGCCATTATATCAGAAGCAAGAGTGTATTTCTCTTTGAGTTACACCCTCCTAAGACTAAATAAAGCAGCAAGAACTATTATTATATTTGATTAACTGCTATTTGCAAAATTTATCCTTAATGAATACCAAAATATTTAATCAAAAACATTCTTAACTGGAAGATGAGTGTTTTTATACATGAAAACATGATTTTTATAAATTAAAAATCTTACAAATTAGTATTTTCTATTTCAGTATATTTTGTACTAATATAAAGAGTAAAGAGTTGACCCTTCTAGTTAAAAATGCCAGTTTCTAAACATAAGTAGAATTTTTGTTGGAAGTAAAGATAATTTCCTACAGTGTAAAGGAACTCAAGTCGGGCGCCTGGGTGGCTCAGTTGGTTAAGCGACTGCCTTCGGCTCAGGTCATGATCCTGGAGTCCCGGGATCGAGTCCCGCATCGGGCTCCCTGCTCAGCAGGGGGTCTGCTTCTCCCTCTGCCCTCTTCCCTCTCGTGCTCTCTGTCTCTCATTCTCTCTCTCTCAAATAAATAAATAAAATCTTTAAAAAAAAAA
>NC_138369.1:87347440-87366361 GCF_054177405.1 Leptonychotes weddellii
AGCCAAACATTTTATAAAAGACAGTAAGAATTATAAAGAAAAATGCAGCAGAAATACTTGATTTCAAGAAACAAGGTCATAAAAATGATGGAGGCAGACTTAGCAATATCTACACAACCTCTGAGAATGATAGAGTTTAAACGTCTTCTATAAATCCCATCCTTCACTTTGGGTGTTTTGATAAAGCCCTCAGAACTGAAAATACAGCAATCCATGGCCTCTTAGCCAGACAGTGGCTGCTTATCACAACTTAACAGAAAGTGAGATGAAGCTTGTCAAGGAGAAAATATGGAGCATTTTAGTGGAAAATCCACTAAGACTAGGCTGCATACAATTATTTGATAAATTTAAAATAGACCAGATTGTCAGAATTATTTCCCAGCAAAGACATTGCTGAATGACACAGAATTGATGTGTTAGAGAAATAGCTGATAAGGGACTAGACTGCAGCCAACACTAATCAAATTCTAGACCCTAATAGCCCAAGGGAGTTCAAACTCTTCAGGCCAGGGACACAAACTATAGCCAATTCCATCAGAGTCATTATAACAATATGCTTATACGGGTAAGCATGTCTGCCCCCAGTTATTACAAACATAAATGATAAATGCCAACCTTCTCTCCTTCAACAGCTCCTTTTAAACACCCACAGGGGTTTCAAAGCTGAACCAAAAGCAAGCTTCCAGAATTATTAAAACCTGTCCAGAATACCAGGGAAGTAGTATCTTGCTCTTGATATTTGGGGACTGAAGCAATTTGACTTACTCTTCTAGTTATGTCTAATTAGAATAAACTGGGAAATAACTGGATATATTTGGACTGCTCTTATGGGGTTAGTCTTAGATCAGATTAACCCAGAAGAAGACCTGAAATAAGTGTTTGGGTAAATGGTATTAAAAACATACTACCAGAAAAAACTGGAAGGAAGGGGAGGAAGGACAGAAGTGACAGCCAAGCAAGATGCTATCTCGGGCAGGAGATGAGCCTGAGCGCAAGGGGAAATGGCAACGTGGACCACTTCTGAGTTGTCCTGAGCAGAGGAGCTGGACTTCCACATTGTAGCATCAGTTCAGTCACTGGCTACAATTTTCCCCCAGGGGACCTAAAGCCCAGGCCCTTAGAGCTCTCACAGCTTGTACCTTATGGCAAGCAGGCCCCAATAGCCCAAGAGCACTCCTCTGGTAAAGAGCTTCAGGCTCTGGCTGTTGGAAGAAAAAACACAAGGAGGTAGGAGTAGTAGAGGAAGCGAGGGCAGAGACAGTAAAAGGGATCCAGGGAAATCTGAATCAAGCATCAACATTTTTCCCTACAGAGACCATCTCTTAAGAATGGTTGTACAGCATAATCACACTACTTTGTTTACAATTCGTAGGAGTATATTGACTCAAACTATAAGAGGTAAACAAAGGGAAAAGCCAAACAAAGAAGCATCAATATCCAGATGAGGCACAGACAAGACAAGAAAAGTCACTTTATAAAGAGGAAGCATTTGAAAAGGGCTTTGAAGGATGAATGTGCTTTTTCAAAAGACCATGTGTCATAGGACATTCTAGGAATAAAAATAAGATGAACAAAACCATAGAGCTAAAAATATATAGGGTAATTCTGAGATATGGTGAATAAAGCATTCTAGGTTAGCTATTGGAGATAGGGACCGATATACTTCAAAAAGTAAATAATACAGTAGGAAGCTTTTTTAATCATAATCATCGGTCATTAAATTGTCAGCAATAGGGAGGTATTAGGGTTCTAATATCTAAAATGTTATCATTAAACTTATGCATTAGGAAGGATAATCTAACAACACTCTGTTGTTTGACTTGAAAAGTGCTCCGGCCAGAACCCTAAGTTCTTGAATTTGAGCCCCAGAAAAGGGAATGAAAAAGAGGAAACAAAGCAGAAATGGAATCTACAAGATTTGACAGCTTCCCAGATAAAGAATTAAATGTGGGTATGGCTTTTTTAAATCTGGGTAACAAAAAAAAAATTTGGCATATTTAATTGCAGATGAAAATCAGTAGCTATTTGGGAAGGATGATAATTCAGTCCTCTTGTTTATTTGTTTTTACACAACCTAATCATTTGCAACTCTGATTTGAGGGAAATTACAATGCAAGAAATAAAATAATTATAAAAATAAGTTTGAGTGCTTTCATAAAAGAAGTAAATGACTTGTACCAAAACACAGAAACAAAGAACAAAGGCAGTTTTTAAACATGTGATATTAACTCCAGCCGGTGCCTGTTTTAACCATTAGTAAATGTTTCTTTGTCTATTTTTGATCACTAAACATTATATGAATGGCACATGCCCAGAAGAAAACCAACTAGCTCTAGGATTATCACCGGAAGACCATGTCGATGTCAAACAAGGTAGACTGGAAAGGCAAACACTGCACACGACATGATTTGGTCACACAAGGAGTTGGATGGACATGCCCAGTTTGGGCATAACAATAAGCTGGATTATTGGGCTCCTCCGGGAGTAAAATTACTCCAGAAAGATACCTTGTTAGGATGAAAACAGGAAAAATTTTGTGTAAACACATAAATATAAAAATACATATTTGAGAACTTGTGGGATAGAGCACAGCTGCTGCCTATCCCACTATGGTCGGTGGATGCAATCAGTCCTACCGTCTGATAACCGCCTAGCAATAGCTGTGGTCCTTCACATGTTCTATTAACAAGCTGACATCCCTGCCTACAACAAACCACATCTGGGAAAAGGTAGAGACTCACTCTCCTGGGGTCACCTGTGAATAAACCGTGATTACAGCAAACCAGGCTGCTTGATGCCTGAAGTTCTCCCACTCACTGTCATCATGCCACAGAGGAGACCGCCTGAAGGGATAAGTAGACCAGGAGATGACATATGCCAAATCTGTGACTGGAAAAATCTAGTAGTAATCAATATTGTGTGAAGGACAAATCAGTTAAGCCATAGGAGAGGAAAAGGGAGAGAGGAAAAAAATATATACATTCTTTATTGTATGTATGTATAGCCCTGATGAGAAAGGTGAAAAAATAATCCTTAATTTTGTAGCAGCTTGAGTAAATGGATAACATAGTTCCCTTTCTCTATTAGAGGGAAGCATAGAAATATATGAGAGAAAAGTTTTGAAAAAAAGCTACATGAAAAAGTCCCTTATACGTGGGTTTAAGTAACTTAATGACATATATAATTAGGAATTGGTGATAAGATCATCATCTAGCAATCACCCTTTTCTTCTTTCATTCATTCTTTAAATGCTTATTAATTACATAAATACTAGAAGCCCAGCACAGAATCTTGTTACAGAAAAGTTAGCAAAAGAAAAATACTGGTAAGTTGGACAAGAAAAGTCAAAAATGTTTATTAATCTACAATTCCCTTAAAAGCATGCAAAGGCAAGGCACAGTCTAGGATACAATGTTTGCAACCCGTAATTAACAAAGACTTAGGATCCAGAACTCCTACAAATAATAAAGAATAAGACAGATAATTGAATAGAAAAATGAGCAAAACGCTTAAGTAAGATGTTTTACAAAAAAGATATCCAAAAGCCCAGTATATGTGAAAATATGCTTAAGTTCTCAATCTCTTTAGAAATCAAGAAAATGCCAATTCAAAATATAACACTGGTTCACTGTGAAATACTAGGACACATACACCGGAATGCCTGAAGTGAAGACTAATAATTAAACTATTGGCAAGGTTGTAGAGCAAGCAACTGGAACTTTCATACACTACTCATGAGAGTAAAAAATAGCTTAATCATTTTGGAAATTAGCGTAGCGGTATCACCCCAAATTGAACACACACATATCCAATGGCTGTGCTATTTCACCCATAGGTACATATATCCACCGAAAAAACATACACATATTCCCCAAGACAGGTAACTGATTGTCCAAAAAAGCATTATGTAAAATATTCTCAAGCTGAAAACAACCAAAATGTTGATAAACTACAGAATGGATAAAAAATTGTTGTTGTAGTCTATCGATGGAATATTATACAGCAATGAAAATGAATTACCTACAGTTCACATAATAAAATATGTTAACTTTAGAGTACATATTAAGCAAAACGAGCTACACACAGAGCCTTGTTTTATCATTCAATCTGTAGAAAGTTCAGACTAGATAAAACCAAAAACAGTGTGATAATCAGGAAGAGTGCCTACTTTTGGAATGGAGGGAGGCAGGAGAGATTCAGAGATGACATGAGCTTCTTGAATATAAGCAATATTCTATTTTTATCTGTGATGCTTCATGTGTTCCTTTGGCAATATTTTATTGAACGCTATACATTTGATTTTTATACCTTCTTTATAAGTATTTTATATTATTATAAATAAAAATTAAAAAGTAGACTCTGGATATGAAAATTTAGGGAGACCAAAATTAATTTACCTCACATATATTTTCTTTTGATATACGTGTGGTAGGTAGCATAATAGCACCAAAAGATCCACATTCTAATTCCCAAAACTTGTGACTATGTTGCTTTGCAGGCAAAAAAGAATTTTACAGATGTGACTAAATTAAGGATTTTGAAATAGGAAGATTATCCGTGTGAATTCAATGTGATCCCAAAGTCCTTGTAAGACAGCAGCAGGAGGATCGGAGTCTGAGAAATTGATGAGATGACAAAGAAGATGCGATGGCTGGGAAGAGAGGTGGGGTGGGCAAGAAGAAGCGGGAGAGGCAGGAAGGTAGGAAGGACCAGAGGGAAGGAGGGACAAGGAGAGAAATCTGAATGGTTCTGCCGTTGGCTTTGAGGATAGAGAAATGGGATGAACCAAAAAATGCAGGCAGCCTCTAGAAGCTGGAAAAGGCAAGGAAATGGATCCTTCCCTACAACTCCAAAAGAAACACAGCTCTGCTGACCCATTTTGTACCTCTGACTTCTAGATCTGTTGAGCTAAATCTCTTTGTTTTAAACCCTTATGCTTGTGGTAATTTGTTAGAGCAACAATAGCAAGTTAATACAACATGCAACATGGTGGTGATTTATGAAGGGGTTCAGAACACACCACCCCAAAATATAGTACTACTTTATATTGACTATTTTGAGGTAAAAGCACCTGAAAAACAGCAGATGCGAGATGCAAACACTCGGACCTTTCTTTCTTTTTTCTTTTTTTTTGTCCTGAAAGCAGGAGACAAAACTCTCCTGGGAAAGATGTCCTTCCCACACCAGGAGCAAAGAAACATTCTTATCACCAGGAACAAGAGTCAAGAAGAAATTTGTATAAATAAACCTTGTTAAACTAATTCTTACCCTCCTAATCACTTTTTCGTGATTACCCTAGCCCAAACCCCTCTGGCTTGACAGTTTCATAATTTAATACTCTGCCCAACTTAGTAATTTCAACTCTAACTGATCCTTTGGGTCTTCCTTTTTTTGGCCCATGTACCTGGAAAAAGGATATTAAAACATGTATGCCTTTCTCTTATAAATCTGTCCTATACAGTGAATTGAGACATAGTCTGAGATAGTTGCTAGAAAAATAGCAGAAACACTAGATGTAAAAATCTGTGTCACTTCTTCCAGATCAAAATACCTGGATCTCATTCTCAGTGCTACTGCTATTTCACCCATGACCAGAATAAATATAGAATGGGGTGAGATGCTAAAGTGCTCTGAATCACAGTAAGAGATGGCAAAGTGCTGGCTTTGATTAAACCAGTTTCAAAAAAGTCAGTTTCCATTTTAAAAGATAACAGTTTAGGTAAATGTCTAAGGGACTTCCTACAATGCAAAACATAATTAAATGTGTGTATCTTTCCTTCGAAAGATGGCAAACATGTCAACCTGTTGCTGTACCATATTTAAGACAGCTATTCTTTACTCCTGAAAAGTGAATTTAATCCTATTCTTTCACCTTCTAATAACATTTGCCACCATTTCTTAATGTCATGGCTAAATAGGAAATAGCTTATTATTTTAATATTTCAGAATATTGAAAAGCTAATATTTAGGATTTATTTTCCACAGTTATAAACACAAAGCGTAACATTCCTTAAAATACAAGTTTTATAAAAACTTTACTATAACAGCATTTTCATGCAAATAATAATGCCAATCCTTATTAAGTCACTTAACCAACCCACTGATCATATAACACTTAGAAAACCATCAAATTTTGAAAATATAAAAAATTATCATTCTGAAGGTCTGTTGATTCATCTGACTTTAGTATCTTATAAATTGTTTATTTAATAATATACTCATTCCCAGCAAAACTTTTTAATAGAAGTTTATAAAGAAAATTACCCAGCTGTGAAATTGGAAGCAATAGTGTTGCAGCTCAACTGAATTTTATTTTTTACTATTTTGCCAACAGTAATCTGCACTTGCTTTTATAGTGCCTCCAACTAAAAAAGGATTATCTAGTCAGAATATATCAGTACATAATAAACGTGCTTCATTTCTTCCAAGTTCTTTTAGCTGACAGCCAAAATGAATGTTTGTCTCAGTGCTGGCACCAGGGGTACTTCTGCAGAGACTATTTCATGGTCCACTGAACCCTAAAGGACATAGTTTTTAAAGGCATATTATCAGAAATGGAGAAGCGAGCCAACGGAGAGGTTATTACAGGTACTACTGAAACTGGAGTATGTACTTCTAGCTTAGGTGGCATTTGAAAGA
The DNA here is from genome assembly GCF_054177405.1 of Leptonychotes weddellii. Taxonomy (NCBI): domain Eukaryota; kingdom Metazoa; phylum Chordata; class Mammalia; order Carnivora; family Phocidae; genus Leptonychotes; species Leptonychotes weddellii. The sequence continues at coordinate 87,354,080 of NC_138369.1, forward strand.
CACAACTATCCCAGAGATATCAGCTCTAAATTGTGCATTTCTCCAGACCTTTATAATTTTATACATCTGATAAATAAAATATCTCTTTGTATGTGTTTGGGAAGTTTGGCAAGGTAAGCATGCAAGTTGTAAGGTCTTAAATTGTAAATACGGATAGAAGACCTTTACTTCTCATCATTCAAAAGTTTGATCAGATATCCCTGCTTCCTGGAATCTTCACCTGGCCTTCCAATCACTAGAAAGAATTATACACTTGGTAACCTTGTATTCCTCCTCTGTGCTGTTGCTGTAATATGTTTAAGACATTTATTGATGCCCTTATCACCCAGCACTGCATTGTTTGTTTATATGCACCTTCCCTATAATATTGAATCACTTGTGGGCACAGTCCAAGGGTTTTCACCCTTACATCTAATGTCAAGCACAATGACTGACAACACGGAAGGAGTTTAATTTCTTGAATATAGAGCAGCTTTCAAAAAAAAATGAGACTAGCTACATCACAAATGTTGTAGAAGGTCACATAACCTTTACATTTATGTTTGGTAATTGGCATAATTTCCTAATGTAATTTTGTTTAAGCCCTATTCTTATAACTTATTGAATATTTTCACACACACACACACACACATAGACACACAGATATACATCTCCTTGTATTATTACAACAAAAATAGGTCAATTCAGCCAAATCCAAACCACCTGGTAAGCGGAGACCATCATATTCTGCTTATAAACAAATAAATACATACAGTTTGCTTTTATTTTATCTGAAGCTTTTTCCTAAAGCATCTATTTAATTTGGTAATTTATAAAATTATTGAATTGAATTTCTGAATTAAAAAACACTATGAAGATTATCAAATTATTTTGCCTTGGAGATTAAATAAACTGGTACGACTGAAATCCCCTTACACAAACTGAGGTATCCAGGCGTGATGTTTCAACATAATTAATGATCGGCTGTATTAGCAGAAATAATTATTTCTAACTGACACAACAAACCAACCTTTAAAACTCAGAGCCTTCTGATGATAATGGGTTGTTTCTGACTTAAACAAACAAACAAAATATGTCCACAAAACACCCATAAATGGATTTTTATATCAACTTTATCTATAATCACCAAAACTTGGAATCAAGATGTCCTTCAATAGGTGAATGGATAACAAACTGTGGTAAATCCAGACAATGGGATATTACTCAGTGCTAAAAAGAAATGAGCTATCAAACATGAAAAGATACAGAGATTCTAATTCTGTCATTCAGAGAAGGAGAGAGAGAGGGAAAGGGAGAGAAACCAGGAAACAGACTCTTAACTATAAAGAACAAACTGATGGCTACCAGAGGGGAGGAGAATGGAGGACAGGTGAAATAGGTGATGGGGATTAAAGAGTACACTTATCATGATGAAAAAAATAAAATAATAAAAAAAGAAAAGATATGGAGGGCCCTTAAATGCATATTACTCATATTACTAAGTGAAAGAAGCCAATCTACAATAGATTCTAACTATTTGACAGTCTGGAAAAGACAAAACTATTGAGAGAGTAAAAAGATCAGTAGTTGCCAGGGGTTATGGGGGAGGTAGAGATAAATAGGCAGAGCACAGAGGATTTTTAGGGCAGTGAAACTCTTCCATATGATACTGCAATGGTGGGTACACATTACTGTACAGTTGTCAAAACCTGTAGATTGTACATCACCAAGAATGAACCTTAATATAAACTATGGACTTTGAATGATAATGATGTGTCAATGTAGATACATCAATTATAACAAATGTACCATTCTGGTGGGGTTACTGATTGTAGGGGAGGTTGTGCCTATGTGGGGACATGGGCTATATGGGAACTCTCTGTACTTTCTATTCAATTTTTTGTTGAACATAAGACTGCCCTTAAGGTCCATGTATAAGGAGGGGAAAAAAAAAACTAAATGTGGCTTAGAAATCTCTGTTCCATCTTGGAGCAAGTCATGTGGAACAGCCCAGAGCACATCCTCTGCTCCTACACACTGAGCTACTTCAACTCTGTGTATGTTCCACATTCCCTCATGCCTCTTAAACTTTTGCACACACTGCTCTCACTGCTGGGGATACACACTTTCCTGTCTTGCTTTTCAATGAAGTATTTGCAAATTGTTTTGCAAGACAGAGGCCAGGCAGAATGAGAATCTTCTTAGACCCCCATCTTTTCTGGAACAAACAGAATTTAAGCTATGACAGCATCAGTGAATCTAGCCTGTAAATTACCTTTTCTTTATTGGAAATTTTGGGGATCTCCATCTGCCTGCCTGCTCTTCATTCAGAAATGGGTATCTGTCCAAGATTTTTACAGGTACCTCAGTGAGTCATCCCCATTCAAGGGTAAAAAATCAACACAATCGCAAAGAAAATCCACACCAGCTACAAATACTGCAGTCTTAGAGTCATAAATAAAATCTGACCATCTTAACACCAGACACATGAAGAAAGCAAACAACGTGAAAATGCTGGACAAATCTGAATTAGCGAAGCAAGTGAAACTGAAGGAGTCTACTGGTGAAAGCAAATGAAGATTTAATGCATCTATTCACAGCAAGAGATAGAAAGTATAAGAAAAACATCAACGGACATGTGGAGATAGAGCCATTGACTGGTGGACATTAAATAGCATAGAATTACATTTTGGTCTTTCTGGAGTTAATAACATTTGTAGAGTGAAAGATTTTTAAGTAACCTGAATGTTTTAAGTGCACTTATGTTTTCCAATTTTTAGAAACAACCTAACAATAAGACATAGAAGGCCCTCATATTTAAAGAATATTTTATAACTGTTATAAACCTGAGCTGTGCAAATAAAACTGTAACAAATAGAAATTGAATGGTAGAGACTGACAGAAAAAGTTGGGGAAAAAAGAGAAATAACAAAGACAATAGTCTTATAGTCATTAGCTTGGAATCAGTAAATTTTGTGCCTAATTAACCAATAATCAACTTTGTTTTAATTATATGATATAGAGTAATATTTTATTTTAATACAGTTTCAATATGTGAATTATAAATACATCTTATAAATATACATATTATATAGAAATATAAAATAAATATAGATAGCATAGAGATAATAATATAAATGAATAAGTATCTACAACATATTTTTAAGTTTAAGAAATTAGTAGAAAACTTACAAAAATGTCAGTGTTGAAATTAAGAAGAAATTAGGGGAAAGGGGAAAGGAGAACGAAACTCAATTATAGTAAGGAGCCAAGAGATCCTGTTCAAATCTAATATATCCATTCACAAAATATAACTCTATAAATACAAACTTATAAGATACTCATTTAAAGAACTAAACCAAGAAGAAACACGGCAATATTTTCCTCAGGAGAATGGGCTTTGGAAGGGGTATCATGAGGAAAATAAAACTTTTACTTGTAGATTTTGTACCCTCACCTCCTGTTGCAGTTCTTCTTAAGTGGTATGCACAAATTACCTCACTATTATACTAATAGTAACTAAAAATAATAATAGTAGTAAAAGCACATTAACTCTTCCAATCCTCAACACTTAGTCGTGTGTAAAAGTTCTGGTCCTTTATGAAGCTGGTTCTAACTTAAATGGTCAAAGAGTTTCAAAACTTTTATTAAAATGAAAGAAGTCTAATACAGGCTCACATTTTATTTTACTTCCATCTGTGTAGAAAGGGGATGTGCTGAAGAACTCATATTAACCTAATAAAAATCAAAATACAAGGGTTTATATTTTCAAAAAACAGTGATATCCATTTAAATACAATTTGCAATCATAATTATATATTATGAGAGGTTAAAGATAATTTTCACAGGGACTGAAATAATCCCTTAATGCAAGTATACTATAAAATGCCTTCATCAGAAATGATATTTTCAAAAACAGTTATGAAGTGGAAGAGTATTTGCTTTAATATGGCTGAATGGAAAGAATAAAACATTTTCTAATTTTTATTTCATTGACCAGCACTGAGAAGTGTCATAAGCTATCACTGTAAAGAGAAAACCTGGACTTACAAGGTTTGAAACTTACAATGTGGAAGAGAAGAATGACAGAATGAGAATTTTGACAAATTTTAACAGAATGAGAATTCTGAACGAGAATTAGGAAGTGTGTAGTGATTTGCATCTACATGTGAATAAATGATTTACCATGGGCATAAACTCTGTAAATTATACGGATGCTGTAAATTGTCTAATTCTTGTAAGCACCATTCAGGGGGAAAAATATAGTTAAACTTCTTCCTTTATGAAGTAAAAAAGTTTCAGAGTTTGAATTTGAGAAAATAAATAGGGCTATCCTTCTAAAAGCAGTAAGTTTTAACAGTCCCATTAATATGCTCTAATTTATAATCACAATCAAGAACTGGCATTAAAAGAATGCTTTTTAAAATTATGAGTTCTCTACAGAACTAAGAAAGCCAAAAGGCTTTTGTTTTTTTTCTTGCATAATTTGAGGAAATGGAGCAGGAAATATTTGGCAATTATGTTATTTTAAAAACCCTACTCTGCAATTTTTTAAAATTATTTTACAATATGTTCTGTGAAGTGTTAATAAATCTCTAAGCTCTTTAAATAGATTTTTAGGCATACAGAGATTCCTATGCTAAATCCAGAAAAGTGCTACATACAATACAATTTCTATTATTCATCCCTGTTTCCACAGATTTCCAATATAAAATTTCAGATATGTATTTATTGAAAAATAATAGCCACTAGCAAGCTTATAATGTACATTGTGAATGATGATGATGGACAGTTTAGTCAGGCATGAAGAGAAAAACCAGTGAAGTGAGAAAAGAAAAAAGCCAGGAAATCAAAGGGAGAAAAAATAAACAACAGCAATAATACTACAGCAAGCACACTTTTATTTCCTGCTTCTATCCTCTCCAATTTGTTTTTGTAAGTACACCCCATACAGAATAGCAGTCTATATGTGCTTGGAGCCAGGCCCCTGAAAAGACACCATGATCCTTTTATTTAAGTTCACTGCAGGCGTGGAGTCAGGTCAATCAGTATTTGCAGTATGGTTAGTGCAGGGAAAGAGAAACCTGGACTTAACAAGGTTTGCCAGGGACGGTCGCAATTTATACCTTTTTGGTCCTGTGTAATTAATAGTTCCTCTTTTCACTCTAAAAGTAATTCTGATTTAGCTGATATATGATCACCCTATGTATTGAAGATTTAACTAAGAAAAGCTTAATACTGGGCGCCTGGGTGGCTCAGTTGGTTAAGCGACTGCCTTCGGCTCAGGTCATGATCCTGGAGTCCCGGGATCGAGTCCCGCATCGGGCTCCCTGCTGTCAGCAGGGAGTCTGCTTCTCCCTCTGCCCCTCCCCCCTCTCATGTGCTCTCTCTCATTCTCTCTGTCAAATAAATAAATAAAATCTTTAAAAAAAAAAAGAAAAGCTTAATACTCAGTCACATCAGAAAGAATCGTAACCATAGCTTTTTTGTTGTAAGGTAGAAAAGAGATTTAAAAAAAAATGGCTGACAAAACTGAAAAATTTTAGAGATATTTTGGCTTTAAGTGTGACTGCAGTTGGGAGGGAGCCTTAAAAATGTCATCGTGTGTGTGTGTGTGTGTGTGTGTGTGTGTGTGTGTGTGTGTTGCAGCTCTGCTTTCTTTGCTTTCTTGAGTGGTTGGTTTCATTCTCAAGCAGGTCCATGAACTGAGGTGGCCAAATGTCTGTCCAGAAAGACACAATCATATCTTTATGCTTCCAAGTTCAGCATCGAAAAAAGGCCATTTCTCTTCTTTGGGTTTAACCTTCCTTGGCTTAAACTGGACCTCACACCTATCTTCCAATGAATCCTCGTGGCTAGGAATAATAGTGTGATTGACATATGCCCCAATGTAGGGCCTATCACAAGAGTTGTCAGTAAGGTCAAGATCACACAAAGATGGACATAGAGTGAAGAAGAGCTATTGCTAAGGAAAATAAACCTAAGGAAATATGAAGGAAAATAAAGATGGGTCACCAGAAAGGAGAATGGCTATCAGGCCTTCAAACAACAAATGCTCATTTAAGCAGGTACAAACCCACCTGGCTGAAACTTCAAAGGTCATTTAGAATCCAAGGCAAACTTAGGGACAATTTATTCTAGAGCAACAGTTTATTGAATTTCTTACAATTCCTCCACCATTAATATGACCCAGTTACCCTCTTGCTCTTTGTGATTTTCTCTCCAAACCTCCTGCTACCGATAATATACTCAGTTACTTCATAATTCCCAGAACACTCTTCCACTCAGTTCCATAAGTATTAATGATAAGGTGTCACTAGAGAACAAAACCATTTTAGTCAGGAAACTACCTCAGGCAACAGCCTTGAACAGAACAATAAGTGGAGCCATGTCCCTTAGAAGAAGGTAGACAGAGAAGTATTTCAATTTAGATATATAAATATGCAGACTATATATAAATATAGCTATCTATTGGTTATCATTCTTTACATATTAACATAATATATCAAAATGTCTGGAAAGTTACACACCAATATGAAAACTTCTGGAGAGAACTCTAGAGTTAAGGAGAGCAGTCATTCATAATTGCAAAATTAAAAATTAATCTTCTATCTTTGTGCTATATTAAATATGAATGATGAGAGTTGGAAACATAGCACAGGTCAGGAAAACAAATTATTTCCAAGGGAATTCAAACTGGCTAATTGTCTTTACTGGCAAATTCAACTTCAGAAGAGAAATCTGGAAAGGGATAATAGAAAAGCAATGAAAGATTCTCTAAACCTTACTCATCTTAAAATAAGGAATATGGATAAGGCTATCTCTCATGCCACTTCGGAATCATTGATCCATTATTCTATGGTATTTCCTTTTCTAATGCATATTTCTATTTGTTATTACAAATGCAATCATGTAAGCTACTGCTGTCTACACTTCATTCTTATACAATATATACAAACACATATTTGCATTCACCATCCATATTTTTCATTATTTTTCTTTTTTGACTACAAATGTCAATTATCTTTATCCAATCATTTCCCACCTTGCACATTTAAACTTCTCATAGATATTATTTTTTTAAAAATCTTGCTCCATGTGTTAACCTTCCTATTTGTGATAGGCAGGAAAATAGTATTAGTTGACTGAGGAAAAAAACATGGACCCTGCTTACAGATGGATGTGTGTGATAGGCAGGCACCACCTGAAGGTGGGAAGCTCTAGCACTACAATCCATTTAGGGCACTGCATTGCAGGATAGGGCAGAACTCAACACACCCAGTTGTTTATTTTTCCTGGAAGGAGAAATGAACAGAGGTGCCGGTCTATTCAGATTCATAGGCTGTGCCAAATGTTTTGGGTGGGTGGTTCAAGGATTTAGAAGAAAAGGATTGGAAAATTGGTAAAGAGGAGGTCTGGGGATGAGGTATGTGGATATATCTCTTTAAAGGCAAAAAATATACAGATATTTGTCACCCATGTGAAGGCTCACCAAAGAATTACCTCAGCACATAAGGATTTTAATAATCAAATGACTAAGATGACCCATCTGTGGATGACAGTCAGATGTTTTCCCAGCCACATTTGTCATTGCTCAATGGTCTAATGACCAAAGCACCCATGGTGGAATGGATGGAGGTTATGCATGGGCTCACCAACTTGAACTTCCATTCATCAGGACTGACTTGGCTACAGCCACTGTTAAGGGCCTAATCTGCCAGCAACAGAGTCCAACACAGAGTCCCCAACATGGCACCATTTCCTGGGGTGATCAGACAGGTATCTGGTGGTAGGTTGATCATATTCGTCAGCTTCTATCATGGGAGGGGTAGGATTTTTTTTTTTTTTAATTTCTGAAATAGACACTCTATATGGATTTTTCTTACCTCCATGCAAACTTTATGCCAAAACTACCATGGACTAGAGAATGCCTAGTCCACCATTGTGGTATTCCACAGCATTGCTTCTTGTCAATAAGCTCATTTAATAATAAATGTAATATAACAATAGGCCTATGCTCATGGAATTCACTGATCCTACCATTTTCAGGATCCATCATCCTGAAGCAGCTGGCTTGATAGAATGGTAAGATGATATTCAAAGCCTCAATTACAGTGCAAGCTAGGTGGCAAAATATTGCAGGGCTAGGATAATATTCTCCAAGATGCCTTGTACATTCTAAATTAGCAGTCATTACATGGTGTTGTTTTTCCCATAATCAGAATTCATCACCAGGAATCAAGAGGTAGAAATGGGAGCGGATTCATTCATTATTGTCCATTAATGATTCACTCACCAGTGGTGATTCACCAGCAAAAATTTTTGCCTCTCGTCTTGGTCACCTTAGGTCCTGCTCGTCTAAAGGAGTTTCAAATGAATGAATGCTTCCACCAGGAGACACAATGATTTCACTGAGTTGGAAACTAAAGCTGCCACCAGGCCAATTTGGACCCCTTATGCCTTTTAATTCAGAGGCAAAGAAGAGGATTAATGTATTGGCTGGGGTGATTGATTCTGATTACCAAGGGGAAATTGGACTGTTACTTCACAATGGAGGTGAGACTGCTAAAGTTGCACATCCTTCAGGAATAAAGGTTTGGTCAAACTACCAAAGAACCACAACCCACTGAGGTGCTTGCTGAGGGCAGAGGGAATAAGGAATGGATAGTGAAAGAAGGTAGTTATAAATACCAGCTATGACCACATGACCAGATGGAGAAATGAGAACTGTAATAGTTATATTTTTCCATATGTTATATATAAATGTAAATATATACAAACACATTAACATATATAAATATATATGATTATCCTAAATAATCTGTGTGGCCTCATTCAATCAATTGAAATGTTTCAAGAGCAGAACTGAGTCCTACCTGAAGAAGAAAAAATTTCACCTGTAAACAGCAGCTTCAGCCCATGCCTAAAATTCCAGCCTGACCTTTCTGACAGCCAGCTCTACAAATTTCAGACTTACCCTAGACAGCCCTCACAATCACATAAACCAATTCTTTGAAAAATATCTTGTAATGTATATTCCCTACTGGTTCTGCTTCTCTGTGTGAGTCCAAACTGATATACTATTTTTCCCTAAATGTAGAAAAACACACTAAAACCCTACCACTCATATCATAAGCTGAGCTAAAGCTCTCCACCAGTCCTCATTATGAATACTCTTATCAGACAGAGCTTGCATCATGGATGAACTTTGTGTATTTTCTTTGAGAAAAATGAGTGTTATTACTGAGTATAAACTAGAGATGTGTAAAAACAGCATCCTTAAAAAGGTAAAACCAAGAAATAAAATCATACCTGGACAAATTATTTTGTTAATAGTTATGTGTTTTGGAGCAAACTGTGAGGGTTTTTTTTTTTTCCATTTAAAAAAATTAACAAGAAAAAGTTGATAAGCAGGACTTCATTAAAATTATAAACTTCTGTTCTGTGAAAGACTGACAAGAGAATGAGAAGACAAACCACAGACTAGGAAAAAATATTTACAAAAAAAAATCTGATAAACGATTATTATACAAAATACACAAAGAACATTTAAAATTCAACAATAAGAAAATGAACAATCTGATTTCAAAATGGGCAAAAGACCTGAACAGACACCTCACCAAAGAAGATATACAGATGGCACATAAGCATATAAAAGGATGTTCAAAATTATATGTCATTAGGGAATTGCAAATTGAAACAATAAGATACCAATATACACCTGTTAGAAAAGCCAAAGTCCAAAACACTGACAACAACAAATGCTGGCAAGGATGTGGAGCAACAGAAACTCTCACTCGTTGCTGTTGAGAATTCAAAATACAGCCACTTGGGAAGAGGGTTTGACAGTTTTTTACAAAACTAAACATACGTTTACCATATGATCCAGTAATCATGATCCTTGGTAGTTACCCAAAGTCACTGAAAATTATGTCCACATGAAAACCTATGTGTGCATGTTTATAGCAGCTTTATTCATAATTGCCACAAATGGGAAGATGTCCTTGAGTAGGTGAATGGAAAATAAACTGTTGTACCTGTAGAAAATGCAGTATTATTCCATACTAAAAGGAAACAAGCTATCCAAGCTATCAAGACATAAAAAGATATGGAGGAATTTTAAATGCATATTACTAAGTGAAAGAAGCCAAATTGAAAGGTTATATACTGTACAATTCCAACTACATGACATTCTGGAAAAGACAAAACTTTGGAGACAAAAGATCAGTGGTTGCCAGTTTAGGAAATAGGGAAGGATGAATAGATGGAGCATAGAGGATTCTTGGGGCATTCTGAAACTGTTTTGTATGATACTGTAATAGTGGATATATGTCATTATATAATTGTAAAAACTAATAGAATGTGCTTGAGAATATGAACTATGGACTTTGGGTGATAATGATGTGTCAGTGTAGGTTCATGACTATTACAAATGTACCACTTTGGTGGGGGAAGTTTATAGTGTGGAAGATATGCATGTGTTGGAGCAGAATATGAGAAATCTCTGTACTCTCTGTTCAATCTTCCTTTGAAACTAAAACCGCTATAAAAAACAAGACTATTTTTTTAAAGATTTATTTATTTATTTATTTTGAGAAAGAGAGAGTGTACACACAGTGGGAGGGGCAGAGGGAGAAGGAGAGAGAATCTCAGGCAGACTCCCCACTGAGGCAGTTCCACATACCCAGGGCTTGAGGTGGGGCTGCATGCGGGGCTGGATCCCATGACCCTGAAATCAAGACCCCAAAGATCATGACCTGAGCCGAAACCAAGAGTGGGATGGCTTAACCAACTGCGTCACCCGGATGCCCCTTTAATAAGTCTTTTAAAAAAATCTCTTTGAGATTTTGCCACTGTTGCTAAAAGTATTCTAAATGTATAAAAAATTTAACTATTATCAAGTTATTAAAATGAGGGGGATAGGTGAAGCTTTTTTCTAATTATAGATCCTTCTTAATTAAATGATCGCCAAAATGTAAATTCATCTAAATTTGCACCACCTGAGATTTCATTATGAATTAGTGAGCTTTGTTATCATGAGACATTGAATTAACCATTTTGACAAACTTGAGACAGAAAAATAATCAAAATATTCACTAGACAAATCACTTATAACTGCAAAATCCCAAACTATGACCAACATAATATAAATGGACTTCATTAAAAATATGTTACGAACTCATATTAAATTACCACAATGAGATTGCCTTGCTATCATAATAAGATGATATTTATATATAACACAATATATTTAGATGTCAAAAAGGATCTGAAAAACAAAAAAATTATTTTTAAAGTATCCACCTTATTTATCAGGAATCATATTTCAGTATAAGCAAAAATTGAGTGGAGTTTGCAATGCTGTAAGAATGACATTTATAATAAAATGAATCTTTGCTTGGATAGAGAGAGTATATTGAATGTTTTGGTTTAATAACCACAGTGTCAAAAAACTGATTATTTAAAAAAAAAAAAAGGACCTACCAGTAGCAAAGATGTCAGCAATGAACATTAACACAGCACATAGGAGACAGCTCATTGCAGCTTTACATTAAACATGGGTAAGAGAGTCTATTATTTTTTTTACACCTCTAAAATTTTAATCATTTCCAAAGTAAACCATATCACAATTCACTGCATCAAGGACCTCTAACCCACATATATACTCTATTGAAATCAGTTTTCATTCTCAATACTCAGTGAGTGACTAAGTCGTGAACCTCTGATATTCACCTATATCTGCTCTTTTCAATTGTCAGCAACCTATCCAAGTCCTAAGACCCACAAACCTGCCTGAATTAGTAAGGAAACAATGACATCAGCCTCTATTTAACACCTTTCTGTACCCCTATCAATCATACATGCAATAGTAGCCACGACTTTTATTGTACAATAATGAGTTCATAACTATGACAGAATAGGGGAGGAAAATTAAAATATCTTTGAAATCAAACTCATTGAACAGAGGTAAATAAGCCCATCCCAGAAATGACTATGATATAAATTTTTTCTTTGGAGCCTATCAGGGCTATTTTCAAAGTTTTTATACACAACTTTGATATCTCCGGTCTTCACTGCAAATTACTAGCGTTAACTCAACCCTATATGTCCAATCCATCCTTTTCCCTCAGATGATCACATATATATATATATTTTTAAAGATTTTATTTATTTATTTGAGAGAGAGAGAGAATGAGAGACAGCACGAGAGGGAGGAGGGTCAGAGGGAGAAGCAGACTCCCTGCCAAGCAGGGAGCCCGATGTGGGACTCGATCCCGGGACTCCAGAATCATGACCTGAGCC
>NC_138369.1:87366861-87443521 GCF_054177405.1 Leptonychotes weddellii
ATACATGTCTTTCTCTGTTTGACTTATTTCACTCAACATAATACCCTCCAGTTCCATCCACGTCGTTGCAAATGGCAAGATCTCATTCCTTTTGATGGCTGCATAATATTCCATTGTATATATATACCACATCTTCTTTATCCATTCGTCTGTCGATGGACATCTTGGCTCTTTCCACAGTTTGGCTATTGTGGACACTTAAGCTGACCTTCTTGTTTCCACTCTTGCCTTCTTCCAGTCTACCCTCTACAATTATCTTTATAACACAGATATCTAATCAGTCTTTTCAACTAATTGAAATGAAAAATTCCAATGGCTCTGTGCCTTTTAAGATGAAATTAATACTCATTAGACTATATATTAAAATTTTCTATCTCAACTTTGGCATCATATCTTTCTTGAGTTTCAGTAGTAGTTACTCCTCCATATTTTCCATCCATATAAACTTTATTCATATCCTAAATTTTCAAAATTTCCCTTCTACAATCTTCTGCCTTACCAAGTAATTTTCTTCCTTTATGACTCAGCTCAGGGTTAACCCATTAAAAATTTCTTGGAATTGAGGGCGCCTGAGTGGCTCAGCAGGTGCCTGAGTGGCTCAGTCGTTAAGCATCTGCCTTCGGCTCAGGTCATGGTCCCAGAGTCCTGGGATCGAGCCCCGCATTGGGCTCCCTGCTCCGTGGGAAGCCTGCTTCTCCGTCTCCCACTCCCTCTGCTTGTGTTCCTGCTTTCCCTATCTCTCTCTCTGTCAAATAAATAAATAAAATCTTAAAAAAAAAATTCTTGGAATTGAAAGAAATGAGTCCACAAATTGAAAGTGCTCAATACATACTAAAAAAAGGATTAATATTAAAGGCTCTCCTTCACCTAAAAGATAAAAAAGGCAAAATTTCTGAACCCTAATGATAATGAATAAACTTAAAAGGTCCCAGTTACCAAAAATCACTTCTGTAAGATAGGCAATGAATCAGAGTGGCCTTTGACTTACCAATGGCCACACAGGACATGAGAAGACTATGCGGGAGAGTCTTAAATGTTCTGAGGGAGGAATGCCTGGGTAGCTCAGTCCATTAAGCGTCTGCCTTAGTCTGCCACGATCCCAGGGTCCTGGGATGAGTCCTGCACCCAGCTCCTTACTCAGCGGGAAGCCTGCTTCTCCCTCTCCCTCTGCCTGCCGCTCTGCCCTGCTCTCTCTCTCTCTGATAAATAAATAAACAAAATCTTAAAAAAAATTCTCAGGGGAAATAATGTTCAGAATGGATTTCTAAAATCAGGCTATCTGTCTATAATTCACATTTTGAGGTGAAAAGACAGATATTTTGATATGTAGAAGTGTTAAGGAGTTTCAAAAATCACAAATTATTCCTAAAGGAAGATTCTTTAGAATTGGTGTCCATGAGACTACACCGCTCTGTTTTCTTCCAACTTCTAATTGTTCCTTCTCTTTCTTTGAAGGATAATCCTTCTTCATGTAAGCATTAACATATGCTCTGTGTGTGTGTTAATTTTTTTATCTTTTTCAGATAACTATCACTCAAATAATTTATCAGTTAATATATACTTACATATGTAAATATGTACTGATACAGACATATGCTCATATTTAACAAAAAAACCTTAAATTCAGGTTTTTAATATGAAACTAGTCAGAAAATGAGATGGTAAAATAAGTGTTAAAAAGAGGTCAGGCCTTATTTTGTATTTAATTTATCATGTGAAGTAATGTCTAACCCAAATCTTCCCCTTTTAAAATTATACATCAGGAATTAGAAACTGCAGGAATTGATGGGTTTCAATCCCAAAACTATCCTTCTGCAAGCTATTAAATTTTGGAGAGGTTATCAATCTTCTTTTCGAATCAATTTTCTCATATATAATATTTGAATGATGGTAATACCTACATCACGGGTTGATTGTGAGGCTTAAATGCAATTATGTAACATAAAATGACTAGATACAACCAGTACTCTAAAAACATTTGTTGTCACATTAGCTTGCCCTAGTTCTTCCCTCAGTCCAGCATAAATGGAAAATCTAGGACTTACCTTAGGAAATAAATATTCAAAATGGAAGAAGATCCTATCTAGAAAGAATGGAGAAGTGAAAAGTCAAGATTATCTGGGACTTGGGAATATAGAGAGAGTGATTTTATTAACTACCATGTATACAGAAATTAGGGGATAGAGAGTAATAATACCCAAAATGTAAATTTTAGGAGCTTTCCTCTGTTTTGTGAGATAAAATTCTCTTTTACTGCATTACAGAATGCTTTCAAGCCTTTTTCCAGGCTTTTGGAGTTAAATTTGTGTGACTTTGAATATAGCACAATATTGAATTGCACCTTGAGTCAAGAGAAAGAAAACTGAATCCTATTCAGATGTAGAAAAAATCACTGCAAGTAAGCTTATACTTGGGTATTGGCAGCTGATTATAACCAGACTTTTTCCTAGTCACCTTCTGACCAGAAATGAACCCATTTACCACTTTGTAATATGGCAAATGGCTTGTGTTTAGAAATCTTCAGCCTATTTTACTATAGGGGTGTGGACAAAACTTATCCTTTTAATGTTCAGTGAAATTTCAGAGTGACCTCTGGTGGAAAGGACCCTAAGATAAATTAAATCCAACTCTTCATTTCAGAGATGAGAAAATCCAAACCCAAGTAAGTGAATTGAGTTTTCTAAGGTCACACAGCTAACAACTGGCAAAGGAGGGCTCAGAATCCACATCTGAATCCTTGCTCAATTTGTAATAGAATAAACTCACCTTGTATTTTTCTGAACACTCAGAGATTCATTAAACAATTTAAATATGTTTATACTCTCTAAAATTAACTCAATATAATACCTTAATTCTCTCCAATAACAGTTTTTCAACACAGACCTCTGATTTACTCTGCCTCAATCCTTAAGGAAATCTACAAATGCCTGCATGACTTGAAACCCCAGCCCCTTGCTGAATAAAACCATTGCAGCATAAAGCATGGCTTTTGAGAAGTATTCCCAGACAAAAACATCCACTACAGCAAGAGTCACTCTTACTTAAAGTTATTCCTGATATTCAATATAGTTTCCCACACTATCATAACCCACAATGATTTCAATTATCATTACACATCTACATTAAAAAAAAAAAAATCATGGTTACGTGACTTCATGAGGGAACTTGCGAAAGCTATTAATTTCCCTATTTGCAAAAGTCTGTTAGCTTCACCTCCGGATTCAGTTGGAAAAGTAGTTTGAACTGCTAGCTGTTACAACTCATTGTCATGTTTCCTAGTCACTGAAGCAAAACTGTCCTAAATGAAGACAAAGTAGAAACATTACTCCTGTCAAATGAAGTTACCAGGATCTGACAGAAGCTGTTACTGCCTTAGCACCAAATTTCAAAGTCTTCTATGCATGATCTGTTTCATTATAGGAACCTACAGTCATGGGATTTTTTTCCTCCCATAACAGCTAAAAAGCATTTTGTTTTATTCACCTAGGTATAATGATGCGATTAACAGTCTGAATCCAAAAGATATCATCAACAGTGACATTGTCACTGCTGTCAGTGTGGTCAGGACAAGAACAGCTCAGTCACAGAGGTATCGTTATCATATTTTCTATGAGGAAAATCAAACCAGTGAGCGTACAAAGAGAAATATCTGCCTTATAAGATTCAGAAAACTTTTTGTAGTTGGATTGAATGAAAAATGGAAGTTATTTGAAATAGGTTACTGGGAACTTTCGTAACAAGTTGCCAAAATGAGTTACAAAAAATGTAATCTGAAAAGAATTTAATTAAAATGTTATATGATAGAGCAAGAGATAAGCATTTCAAAGATATTTTATTTTGCTCTTCAAAAATAATTAAAATAGGAGCACCTGGGTGGTTCAGTCAGTTGGGTGACAGACTCTTGATTTCAGCTCAGGTCATGGTCTCGGGGTCGTGGGATCAGGCCCTACATGGGGCTCCATGCTGGGCATGGAGTAGGCTTGGGATTCTCCTTCTCCCTCTGCCCCTCCCCACCCCCTGCAGGGTCTCTGTGTGAGCCTTCTCTCTTGCTAAAAAAATTAAAATAAAATAATTAAAAGAGTGTCTACATTTAAAGTTTAAAAGCTTTATTTTGTGACTCATATCCTAAATCTAAACAAACATTGGTAAATTTAATCATCTTTTTTTTTTAAAGATTTTATTTATTTGAGATTGAGAGGGAGAACACGAGCAGGAGGAAAAGGAGGGGCAGAGGGAGAGGGAGAAGCAGACTCCCCACTGAGCAGGGAACCCGATGTGGGGCTTGATCCTAGGACCCCGGCATCATGACCTGAGCCAAAGGCCAATGCTTAACCGACTGAGCTGCCCAGGCGCCCCAATCATCATAAATCTTTTAATGGTGATTTACTTTTCTCATAAAAAAAGCTTTACATTTTAAAATAATCAAACTTATCCATATTTGCCTTGTGAATTTTGCTTTTGATTTCATATTTATAGAGACTAGTCCCATGTGAATAGATAAATATTCATCATTTTGTGACAGTATTTCTGACATTGAATATTTTTAATATTTATGAATTTATTTCATCCTTAATTTGTTTTCATATATTTTATGATTAGAGCCATAGATTTTTTTTTCTAAATAATGAGCCAGGTTAACAAGACATTTATCGAATAATTCATTCTGTCTCTACTAGCTTAAAATGCTACCTTTACGGTGCATTAAGTTCATCATAGTTCTTCTGGACAAGGTTTTGGACTTTCTATTCTGTGCCAGACTGACCTATGTGATGATGTGCAAATATCACAATAAGTTGTAAGAATATTATAGTATATTTTAAACTATATGATTCAAATTTTTCTTTCATTACTTTTTTTTTTAGCTCATTTCTTCTTGGAAGTAAACTTTATAATAAAATGCCTTTTTGCTTATATTGAGAAATATTTATTACGTATATCAGTACAGAAATGTGTTATGCCTCTCTTACTGAAATCATCACTTTTGTTGCATGGCAGAATTTTGAACATTTTTGTATAGTTTAGCATACTTCTTTATAAAGTTCCTTTCTCGGTATTTATTATTTATCCATTGCTTATTGTTTCATTTATTTAGTTGCTATTATATATACTATTTCTTTCCCATTTTATTTTTAACAGACTATTCCTCATATAGGAAAAATATGTTGATTTGGTATAATTTTTTTAACCAGCATGCTGAATTCACTTAAATATTTCAGAATGTTTTAGTGATTCTCTTTAATTTCCTTGCTGGACAACATATCATCTGCTAGTAATATTTTGTAATTTTCCACAAATTTACAACTCAATTCTTTTTAAATCTTATTGCTTTACCCAAAATTTCTAGAACACTCTTAAATAAGAATTGATAACAGGCATAAATGTCTTTTTCCTATAAGTTCTTTGAAGATGGTAAGTAGAAAGATAGATAGATGATAGGTAGATACCATAATTGTGTGATATAAACTAAATATTCTGTGATCCCCTTCAACAAAAAGGAAGGACATGTTTTAGTCATCTATGACTCTAGAAAACAGCACCATGCTTCTTACACAGGAAATGTTCAAAAATATTTGTTGAAAGAATAAGTGACTAAGAAAGCAAAGAAAATTTTAGCAACAAGTACATAATAAATGCACTTTATGATAACTACCTGTTTTACCTCAAGTTACATTTGCTTCTTATACCTTAACTATTTTTCTAAGAGTGTTCTAGTTGCTTTCATTATTTTTTGTTGATTTATTTCTCAGGGTTCTGAGTTCTCACCCTAAAGAACATTCTCATATCTTGAAGCCTGAAACTCTTCCACGTTTCCCTCACACCGAATGTCCACCTGGTCAATTTTCAAGGTAACATCTATGGAACACATTTGGTGGCATCTGCCTAGAACAAAGTGACCTCCTTTCTCTGAGAACTGCTCCCAGTTGTTGCATCTGTACTCTTTGTCTCTAGGCAACCTGCCTCCGTCCATCAGACCAGACTTAGATAACAGATCATAGCCAAACAGTAGAGACTCTATCCAAGAATTTGAAAGTGGGACTCAGAGCTTGGCATCCTGAATGGAAAAGATATAAATTTAAAAGGTACCTAGGGGCGCCTGGGTGGCTCAGTCGTTAAGCGTCTGCCTTCTGCTCAGGTCATGATCCCGGGGTCCTGGGATCGAGCCCCGCATCGGGCTCCCTGCTCCACGGGAAGCCTGCTTCTCCCTCTCCCACTCCCCCTGCTTGTGTTCCCTCTCTTGCTGTGTCTCTCTTTCTCTGTCCAATAAATAAATAAAATCTTAAAAAAAAAAATTAAAAGGTACCTAGAGACTATATTCCACTTGACTTGCCTCATGCAGTAACAAGCCAAAAAAAAAAAAAAAAAAAAAAGTTTGAGAGAGAATAAAGCAAAAAAGAAAGACAGTGAGAGGAGACAGAGAAGTTTACCATGATGGCTGGTTTGTTTTTATCTTTTAGCATCTTATTCTTTCACACCCTGTTGCTTCATTTTTGCTCTCAATTTGTATAAAACATCCTTTTATTTTTATATAAAATCCATCTTTTTTTAAGTAGGTAGCTTTTGCTGGCACCTGTGGCTTTCAATCAAAACATCTTAACTAGGACATGATCAATGTGTATCTCCCCCATTTTGAGAAACTCAAATTGTCTCTCCTGAGACACTTAGGTTTTTATATTTATTGATTTGGCTGAGCACAACATCTGGAGCCAGACTGCCTGGGTTTGAATCCTTTCTATACCACTTTTAAATCCTGAGTCTTTGGGCAAGTTACTTTACTTTTCCATACCTTATTTTGGTCATCTGTTAAATAATGATAATAGTACTTACTTCATAGAGTTAAGAGAACTTAAGCAGGCAATATTCATAAGGCACTTAAACAGTGCTTCATATGTAATTTGATAAAACATAAATGATTGGTAAATAGGAAATGCAGTTTTTGAAACTAACTCACAGGGAAAAAAAAGAAACTAACTCACTGAATTGTGACTGGTGGTTGTCTTTACTGGATGCATTTTTTTTTTTCCTGCTAGAATAAGATTTCTCTCACCATATGTGATTATCTTAACTCTGGTTCTATCTACTACTGTTCTTTATGATTATATTCTCTAGGAAAGATAAACTGAAAAATGACCCAAATAAGAGAGAGAAGCAACAGCTGAATGGCAAGGGAAATGTGACTATCTACCATCAAGTTTTCTGTGACCAAGTTGCAAAAGAGGAGACAGCCAAAAGTTGAAAAGCTTTGAGAAATTCTATTCTAAAAACAATGCCAAAAGAGAACAGCATCCTAGAAGGTGTACCAGTGTTCTAATTTCTTTTGGGTTTTCTTATTCTGCCTTAGCCCTCACCTTCCCTTCTTTTGTTTCCAAATGACCATATGCATGTGTGTGTGTGTGTGTGTGTGTGTAATTGCATAGAACACCATCATATCATCTAGAATATCTCGTTGCTATTGTGACTATTCTTTATTTCTATGTATATGCTCTACTTTTGTTCTTTAGGCTTCTTCCTTTTCCTTCCTGTTTTCCCTCATATTAAATATTTATTTACATTCTTATATCATTCAGGGTCATGTCAGGGAATAGGTGGCAGGCACACTCAAAAGTGGTGATTGAGGAGAGTGTAGTAAAGGGGCCATTTACAGAGTTTTGGGTAGAGTGAAGGAAGCAAAAGGGAATGGCAAAGCAGCCAGGAACTAATATCAGCTGGAAGTCAATCGCCCCCTGGGACTGAAGGGCAAAGAGAAAGAGTTAACACGGGTTCACAGTGGGTAGAGGATGGTAGTAATGGAATTCAGGTGATGCCCCTCAAGATGTCCAGGAGGGGGACAACTGCCTCAAACCCTCTCTCTTCCTACTCCCCAATATTCTGGAGTCTCACTGGCCAACCTCAAGAAAAGACCAGAGGGTATGTTTGGTGCCATGGTCTGCCAAATCCCCACCCCACCACCCGGGTATAGGAAGAGAAAAATAGGTTGGGAGTACATCTGAAGGGGAATATGGAAAATATCAAGCATGCTTTTTTAAAAATTCATTTTTAAATGTTTTAATATTATTTTTTATAATTTCCCTAATTTTACTCTTTACATATATTTGCAGGCTTTGGATTTAATTTCTCCATCTTATCCATTAAACTACTTATGTCATTGCTTCTAGCTTTTGAATCTTTAATATAATTTTTAGGGGGAGTGATATCCCCAAGGTGGCAGAAGAGATGGTTCCTAACTTCATTGCCCCTCACAGAAAGACCAACTAGCAGCAGCTATCCATAGACAAGACACATTTGTGAAAATCCCACAACTTGGTGGTGAGGCTGAAGCACCCTCTTTGAGCAGAGGAAGAAAGAGAGAGGAGAGAGAGAGAGAGAGAGAGAGAAAGGAAGAAAGAAAGAAAGAAAGAAAGAAAGAAAGAAAGAAAGAAAGAAAGAAAGAAAGAAAGAAAGAAAAGGAAAGAAAGAAAAGGAGAGAGAAAGAGAGAGAGAAAGAAAGAAAGAGGGAGGGAGGGAGGGAGGAAAAACTACAAGGGAAGAGTAAGAGGAGTTTGCATTGCCCCTTCCCCTGTTGGCGCAGTATGGCATTAAGACGGTCCCCTGGGCCTTTAGTTTCTCCACTGGGATAAAGAGAGCCCAAAGTGAACATCCAGCTTCTCCAGCACTGCAGGATGTTTCCTAGGAAGCTCACTCAGTCTTGCCACATAGGGATTACTGGAGGAATAAGTTCTGAGTCTAGATGAGACCATCAGGGATCAGCCAGAGACGGAGAAAGGGGGATCTTGCAGCAACCAGAACAGGGATCTCAGTAGACATTTCTTTTGGTGGCAGCACTTGAGCAGAGATCCCAACCAGCAGTTCTGCCCATTCGCAGGGCAGAGCCGGTGCCCTAATGGGCCAGGGAACACAGCCAGCAGGGCAGCAGATTGGCTGTACCAGCCACAGAGCCCATACTGCAAGCCAGTAGCACTGCCCAATTGCTGAGGTAGTCTCTGGTTCCACCTGACAAGGGAACCCGATCAACCACCCCAGGAAAGCCTCAGAACCCAGCCCACAATCCTTCCCAGGTGGGATCCAAGCACACAGCTCCACTCAACTGCTGTGTATAGCATCTAACCTACCCAAAAGGGAGCCCAGCCAGTGACCCTGGGAAGCCAAGGAGCCCATCCAACAGCCATAGTCTGGCAGGAGCCAAATTAACAGCACGAGAGTTCTCAACTAGCTCAGGTCATGATCCCGGGGTCCTGGAGCATAGGCTCCAGCCCTGCATGACCAGAGTCCAGCCAGCACCTCTCAGAAGAGCAGAGCACAGCAAGCAGCCTGCCCACTCGCAGAGACCACCTTGCAGCCCACCTGAGCAAGAAGCCCTACCTGTGGCTCCACCCGAACACAGAGTCCAGCCAGCAGCACCATCTGTCCAGAGATCACAGCTTGGGGCCCTACCTGCTCAGGCTGATTGCAGAGCCCAGGCTGCAGCCCTGTCCAATCGTGTCCAACCAGTGGCCCTGCCCTGCTAGGGAACATAGCCTGCAACCCTTCCCAACCAGAGGTGATTACAGAGCACAGATAGTAACCCTGCCTGACAGTGGAGCCCAGCAGCAGCCCAGCATGACCAGGAGCTCAGCTCACAGCCCCGCTTGAGGGAGGCTGTTAAAGGCTGAATTGTGGGGAAAAAAGAAGGGGCTGAATTTTGTCCCACTGCAAATTCACATGTTGAAGTTCCATTACCCTAGTACCTCAGAATGTGACCTAATTTGGAAATAAAGTCATTTGTAGATAAAATTATTTAAGATGAGATCATCCTGGTGTAGGGTAGGACAGTGCCCTAATCCATTATGACTGATGTTCATATAAAAAGGGGAAATTTGGACACAGACTTGCACATAGGAAGAACGCCAGGTGAAGATAAAGGCAGAGTTTGGGGTGATGGGGCAGAAGTCAAAGAAGACCAAAGATTGCTAGCAACCATAAGCTAGGAGAGCCACATGGAATAGACTGTCCAGGATAGCCCTCAGAAGGAAACACCCCTGCCGATACCTTGATCTTGGACTTCTAGAATCCACTTTTCCTATAATTTTGCTATTTGCAAATGTCATATAAGTGGAAGTAGCCTTTGAAAATGATTTCTTCCACTTAATGTAATGGTTTTAGAATTCAGCTATGTTATTTAATGTAACAGTGGTTCATTCCCTTTTACTGACAAGTACTATTCTATTGCATGGATGGACTCCACTTTATTTAGCTACCAGCTGACTGCTTTTTGAGATACTCCAGTTTTTGGCAATTATGAATAAAGCGAATATAATGTCTAAAGTTGCCTTGGAAAATTAACCTTTGTCCTTCCTTATCAAGAAGTGAGGAAGCGGGGGCGCCTGGGTGGCTGTCAGTTAAGCGTCTGCGTTCAGCTCAGGTCATGATCCCGGGGTCCTGGGATCGAGCCCCATGTTGGGCTCCTTGCTCAGTGAGGAGCCTGCTTCTCCCTTTGCCTCTGCCCCTCCCCCTGCTGATGCTCGCTCTCTCTCTCTCAAATAAATAAAATCTTTAAAAAAAAAGAAGTGAGGAAGGACACCTTTGTAAATTTATATCCTCCTTTTAGGCAATAGGGGCAGGGTAAGAAGCTCTTCTTGTATCTCAATTGCCTTTAGCTCCAAATAATTCTTATGCCAAAGTGGCATATTTTGAAGTGGCATATTCTGCTAGCCTTCACTACTATAAACATTCATAAAAAGATGGGGGGGTGGAATATATGTCTTGGGTAAATACCCAGGAGGATACTGTGTATAGTTAACAAAATACTGCAAAGGTGCTGTACCATTTTACACTTCCTCTAGAAACTGAAGTGAGTTTAAGTTGCTCCAGATTTTCTCTAGCATGTGGTATTGTCAATCTCTTTTGTTTATGCTTTTATCTTAACCATACTAGTGGATATGAAATTGTGTCTAAATGTGTTCCTAATTTGCATTTCCCTAATGACTAATGATGTTGATCATCTTCCTTTACTTGTCGTCCAATTAACCTTTTTCAATTCAATGTGTCCCATAGGAAAAATCATGATTTCCAAAGACTTGACTGTAAAATGGGTAGATACCTGGAACATTTTGTAAATATAGGATTATTTGCAGATTTGTAGGGATTTAACCTAAAGAGAAACTCTCTTACCAAACTGATTTATGTACAATTTTACATGAAATCACTCAATTCTCATAACAACATGTCAAGTAGGTATTATAGTTAAGCTTATTTTACAAATGAGGAAAGTGAAGCATGGAGAAGTTACGCCAGGTCTTGCAGCTAGCTGGTAGGCCTACCACAGGAACCTGAGAGCCACCTAAGAAAGTGCTCTCATAAACCTGAGCTGTAATCTACACTGTGAGGCATCCTCTTTGCTTATAACTCTTCTAAAATGAGATATTCCTGACAAGAGAGGAATTGAACATTTCCAATTCAGTTCATCCTTCACAGAGCCTTCAATCAACCCACCTACATTCATAGTAGGAATATCACAAGAAAGAACTCTATCAAAATTAGCACTGTACCTGTAGAGTTGTCTTTGAGGTGGTTGCCTACCTCATTACAAAGTATCCCATCTATGAAGATCTTCAGAAAGTTTTCTTTGATCTCAACATCATGAATAGCTAAAGTCCTCCTGAATGTCGTGTGTGTGTTTGTGTGTGTAGCACTGAATCATAAGTGATATGATTTATTATGTTCCTTTATTATACTAGTTGCTACTATAAGATTTCAAGTCAAATTTGTGACTCGCCTATATGGAGAATCTAATAAGACTCTACAAAACCATTTGGTAACTTTAATTTATTCCTGGCTTTACTTAATCTATTTTTTTTTTTGAGACAGAGGGAGTGGGGCAGCAGAGGCAGAGGGAGAGAGAGAATCCCAAGCAGGCTCCACGCTCAGCACAGAGCCCGATGCAGGACTCTATCTCATGACCCTGAGATCATGACCTGAGCGAAAACCAAGAGTCAGACACTTAACCGACTGACCCACCCAGGCGCCCCTCACTTAACCTATTTTTACCTTTATTTTTCTTTGCCCCAGTTCTCTCACCTATTTTTAAGTTAAATTTTATGTTGGTATGTTGTTTGTATTTCCATAAGCCATACAACTGGTTTTTTCGTTAGAAAAGTCATAAATAAGGTGACTAAGTTAATGAAGAAGGAATTTGTGCTGCCCATTAAATGTGAAGCATTATTCGCATGTTTGGAATATCTCATAATTAAAATAAAAATAGCTCTCTGCCCTACTGAGCTTGGAAAGAGGCTGAGGGAGAGGGAAGATGGCAGTGAGGTAAACGAAGAAATGAATGAACAGTAAGGCTTCTGGAACATGAAATGATTGGCATGCTATGCCTCCATTATCTATGTTAATGGATGAAACTGCAACAAGCTCGAGAACAGAAAACTGTAGAAGTGCAGCCAACCTAACTGGTCCCTAGCTTAATGGTCCCTAATATAATTGCTTCTTATACATCTCTCTTGTCTACATGTTTTGTTTCTCTCAAATATATTCTGAGTAATTCTCAAAATTACATGCCCAGCATGTCACTCCTCCACTTAAACCTTTTTAATGTTTCCATATCACTTTGTTGTGGCACTTAAAACTCTCAAAGAAAAGGCCTCTGTATAATTCTGCAGCTGTATCTACAATTTGCAACCTTGTAATTCCCCTTAGTAGCATACCTATAGGAACTTAGAATATAAAATATTCCAATGTATATGGACATTTTACAGAATTTTAAGCTTTGGTTTTTATTGCCCTAATTGTCTTGCAAAAGATAAGAGAATGAGCTAATTTACTTTCAGGATGATAGACAAGTTTTGCTTCCCAGAATGTTTAAACAAGATACTTGATTTCAAACACTTGTGCACAAGGGAAGCAATCAGACCTATTATCCAAAAACCAAGGAGAATCTGCCTTTTGTGTTTAAGTCAAACTAGAGAGGGTGCCTAGTGGCAATGAGGTCTTCCTGAAGAGACAGAGAGGCTTATTGGATAAATCAATAGGTAGGGAGGGTAAAAGAGTTCATCCGTGCTTTGAATATTGAAATGAAAACAATCCAGCAAGGATGGATTTCCTGGAACTAGAAATACTGGCCTTCGATGTAGTGAAGCCAGCCTGGCCTAGCCTCTCCTGTGTGGCTGGGTCCTGAATGAGAAATGCGAAGTGTGTAACACAAAGGGCTGGGTTCCAACAGCTTCCGGGAAACCTACCAAGGTTGCCTTAAATAAACTAGCACCCTAAAGTGGAGTTGCCTTCATGCTTGTGCTCTAGCAAAGGCTCACAGGTTCCTGGAAATGTATCAGCAGACCTCACACTGTCAGAGTACTACTCAGTCATAGCCGTATATTGAACGGTTGAAGGACCAGCTTTCAACATCAAGCTAGTTAGGCATTGGGGAACAACTGCATCACCATCATTATCGACCAACACCTGGGGTCTCCCGCTTGGAAAAAGAGGACCAAACGGATGATCCTCCCACGTAAACTATGTAAACATCAACAACATCCCCACCCCTGCCACACACACACACACACACACATACACATGAAAAAAATTAATGTTCTTGGAAGATCTGTAAGAATTGGGTTAATCCAAGAAGATACCACTGGACTCCCAGGCAATCTTGACAGGTGGTGGCCCAAGCTGATTTTCTTCTGATGTACAGAAATAAACATACAGATTTTCTTCTGATATATACAGTGGTGACTCTATATAGGCTGAGTTGTGGAGAGGTTCCAACCAGTTATATATGATCACACCAGTGCATGGAATCCTAGAAGGTCCTATTACCCATCCTTAACTTTAGCTATTTCCATATCCTAACCTATTTTAGGCAGTTGAGAATACATCTACTATTTAAGTTCTAAGAAAGAAAGATTCTGGTGTACATTTTATAGCGTTAATGTACTTTGGATTTTTTTCTTTGACCAAAATCAATTTTTATTTTGCTTCACTACCTAATAAGTGGGAAATGTTGCATTTTTTTTCCCTCTCATGAGTTGGAGTGACTAAAGCTCTTATAAAAAATACTAGGAAAACTAATCTGTAGGCGTTGTCTTAAAAATTACATTTTTAAGATGAATAAAAGTTCATAAAGACAGCTTTTTTTTGACAGGTCATCTTTTCACTTTTAGTCTTTAAACCATTGACATTTTAGTAAGTCCATAAATGTGTCCAAAGTTTACCAAGTTTTATGTCTACAACGTCTATAAGAAATTTCAATCAGAACCACGGTTTACTACCCCATTTTATAGACTGTCCTAGTTTTAAAGTGTATTGAAATCTCTTTGGGGATGCAAGAAAACAAGCCAATTAATCACTTAAAAATTATACCACTGACAAAAATGTTGATTTGGCAGTTAAGCATTTTACAATATGCATTTTTTTCCTGATAACGTTTATTGACCTAGACCTATCATATGTGGGGCCTTCCCAATGAACCGTACAACTGATTAGTTAATCTGCTATTTCCTAAAATGAATTCATTGAAACCTAGGGTTGTCCCTTTTACCCTACTTCTAAGATGTTCTGAGAAAAATGGCGTATTTGCTCAAATAAACTTTGGGATGCTGCATACTTTTGGAGATACATTATGAGGAAATTGTAAAAATGATAATTATGTTTTTTCATATCTAGGTAATTCAGAATTCTTAAACTTATTTGGGCTTGAAAATCAATATGTGAAATATATCTATTAATGGCCTTTGGTCTGCTGAACATATTTGGGGAAATTCTGAGGACTATGCATCTCCCAATGTGATTAATTTTTAACTAAGGAACAGTAAACCAGAAGAATTCAGCTTGTGATGTTATATTTTTTGCCATTCAAATTGGCATAGAGTTTAAGAATGAGACTGCTTTGTGAAATGGAAAAGCAATTACTGTATTTCATCTAACACTAGTCTTCCAGCTTGGCCTAAGTTAGCCTTCCTTTCTAATCACAATTCATTTGGCAGGGAAATGGCATCATATTTAATTTCACTTGCAACTTGATAATTATAACTATTGCCCTCAAAATAAGATGCAAGCAATTAAATAGCCTCGCAATAAGCCACCTGGTGACTTAATTAGCTGTGTATGCAATTTTGGAGGTGAGATTAATTGCAAAAGTAAAAGTTACAATTTATAAAACGAAATCTACAGCTGAAAACTTGGCTCCATATTCTTTTAATTTTCATTGGCTGATTCAAGTTCCAAACACCTGGGTCGTAGATCCTTCCAGTGAAGAATATACTAATATTGCTAAACATGGATATATTATACTTCCACTGGAAAAAACTGGAGCCTAAATAAAATATGTGGCTAAGCAATATCAACCTTTGAAAAGTGATATTGAGCAGTCAATATTAGCAGTCAGGGAATTATTTAAAAGATTTTCCTCCAGATGCCTTAAATATAACTATGTGAGCAAAACAAACAAAAAAATTTTCACTTAACTTATGTATTATTTTTCTCTGGTTAATTTCTCCAAAAGATGTCATATGACATAATAAAGTTAGACAGACAATAGAAAAGCATAAGGCATATAATATTAGTGAACTGTGATTTTTTTTTTTCTATGTATTTACAGGTATTTTACCTTTTTACTCTCTCTGAAGTTTTCATATGCTTTGAGGAGATTGTCAGTGAGTGACTGGAGGGGAGTATTTTATCAGGAATACAAAAAAAGGCTGTATTTTATTACATTAATTTTAAAAATGGTTTTCAAAACCAAGCTTTATTAAGAATAGATTGTCTAAATTTAGTTTCCATTGAAGTTATCAAAAGTTGAGCCTTAAAGATTCATATCAGAGAATTTATTTCATAAAGTAGAACGTGTTTCCCCTTGGCCCATGATGGGTAGGTCATAAGGCCACTTGCCCTAAGGTAGAAAGTTAACGCGACCTAAAAGATGTAAAACAATCCAACAGACCTCTTTTATCTAGGGAGTTTGGGGAAGAAAACATAGTTTGAAAAAGCAGGGGTCAGATACGTGATTGCAATAATATCTTCTTTACCTATCTTTGACAGGCGAAAGGCTCAGAGAAAAAATGTGTTTAAGATAAGTTAAAGAGAATTAAGGATAGAATGCATTTGTTACCAGTTGGAGGAATAGAATCAAATGGTTGTTCCATTTGAGACTGTGGGAGTGTATAGCTATGCAAGATTATCTCGCTCTAGGATGAGGTAGCATTAAGCCAAGTAACAAGATCAGACAGATAGAAGGCCCTAGTTTTTACTCCTAAGCCTTCTTGAGCACTCACGTGTTAAAGAGGTACCCAGAATTTTACAGACCCCTCAGAAAGGTGGTGACACCAGAGAAGAGGACTGCATGAGAGAATATAATAGCAAGATATGAGGTGAATCACTTAAGGCAAGACTTGGATAAGGGACAAAGGCAGATACTCAGAAGGTCTACAGAGTCAGCAGTACTCAAGGCATTATCAAGGACCAAAGGCCTAAAATAAATTTGGGATATCATGGGTAATTGTTATGGCTGAATTGTGTTCTCCTAAAAGTCATATGTTTAAGTCCTTAAACCCTAGTACCTCAGAAGACTGTACTTGGAGAAAAAAATCTTTAAAGAGGTAATTAAGTTAAAATGAGGTCATTAGGGTCAGCCTTACTCTAATATGACTCCTTCTTATAAATGAGATTAGGACAAAGATTTGTACAAATGAAGACCATGTAAAAACACAGAGAAAAGATGATCATCTAAAACCCAAGTAGAGGGCACCCGGGTGGCTCAGTCCGTTGAGCGTCTGCCTTTGGCTCAGGTCATGATCCCAGAGTCCTGGGATCGAGTCCCACATAGGGCTCCCTGCTCAGCGGGGAGTCTGTTTCTCTGCCCCTCCCCTAGCTGGTGCTTTCTCTCTCTCTTTCTCTCTCTCACTCACTCTCTCTCTCTCAAATAAATAAAATCTTTAAAAAATAATAATAATAAATAAAACCCAAGTAGAGAGGCCTCAGAAGAAAGTAATCCTACCCTGATCTTGGACTACTGGCCTCCAGAACTGTGAAAAAATGAATTTCTGTTGTTTAAGTCACTCCATCCATGTTTGCTATGGCAACCCTAGCAAACTGAAACAGATTTTGGTAGCGGACAGTGGGATGTTGCTGTAACAGATATGTAAAAATGTGGAAGTGGCTTTGGAATTGGATTATTGGTAGAGGCTAGAAGAGTTTGGAGCTTCATGTTAGCAAGAGGTTAGATTGCCTTAAAGAAAGACTATTGGTGGATATATGGACATAAGGCAATTCTGAAGTTTCAGATGGAAATGAGAAACATGTTATTGAAAACTGGAGAAGAGATAAATGATCCTTGTCATAAAGTGGCAAAGAATTTGACAGAATTACATTCCAGTGTCTTGTGGACAGCAGAATTTGTAAGTAATGAACTCGGTTATCTAGTGAGGAAATTTCTAAGCAAAGTGTTGAAGGTGCAGACTGGTTACTCCTTGCTACTATATAGTAAAATGTAAGAGGAGAGAAAGAAATTAAAGAAGGGATTATTGAGCAGAAAAAGAACCAGAACTTGAAGATTTGGAAAATTCTCAGCCTACCTATATTGCAAAAGATGAGAAAGCATGTTCTAAGGTGTATATCAAGAATATAGCTGGACAATCATTTGCTAAAGAGATTTTGGTATGAGACACTGATCAAGTCAACCACCTCAGCAGAAGCCAGGAATAGAAATACAGTTGTCCAGGAAAGATCTGTAGACAACCCTTTTGTCTGATGGCTGGTCCCCTATGCATTGCACAGGAGGCCAACAAAGCTTTTGAGAATTTTATAGCAGCATAAATGCTGCCGGCAGCTTATCCTGAAGAAGACAGAGATAGAACAAAATGAAAGAAGGCTGTCAGACTTCTGGGATTCTACAGGATGGACCAATAAAGCTATCCAGCTGCAAACATGCTCTTATTCAAGAAAATGGAAGAATGACTTCAAAGGCATCTCAAAGGTCAGCAGGGCTGTCATTGTCACCAGGAATTCAGATGTAACAGGTCCAGTGGATCAAGGGAGCTATTTCACCCTCAGTTCCATAGAATGGAGCCACCTCCCTGGTTTCAGAGAGCCAAGCCACCCATGCCCAGGGAAGAAAGGGTGGGGCCACCACATTACCTGACCCAGAAGACAAGACTACCTCCTTGGTGGGCTGGAAGAACAGAGCATCAAACCAAAGAGGATAATTCTCAAGCCTTAAAATCTAATGAAATTTGCTTTGCTAGGTTTAAGACTTGCCTGGGACCTATAATTCCTTCCTTCCTTCTGATTTCTCCTTTTTGGAGAAATCTATCATATGCCAGTCCCCATTACTGCATGTTGGAAGTGGTACTTTGCATGACAGTTCTAACAAACTAATATAGTAATATTAACTATAATATTTAGTAGCAGGCTCAAGGGGGAAAAAACCCAAGAATCAGATAAAGCAAACATTTCTCAGTAGATCTTGGCCTATGTGCTCCCTGAAAACAAAACAAGGCCAGGAATTTGTCTCTGTCTCTCAAATGCACAAGTTCTCCACCTTCATATATATTGAAGACATCTTTGTGAAAGACAGAGAATTTGGTAGGAAATGATTCTGAAAGAATGAGCATTTAATCCAAGAAGACTATCCATATTAACAGAAACTCTATGCTTGCAAACATTAAAATTTAGTTTTTCTCCTTTAGACAGAATAGAAGCTCATGAAGAAAGTGATATAAATTATAGCAAATCCACTGTATATTCTTTACATATCTGTCATGTAAGCCAATTTGAAATTTTGCTTTAAGGAAACTAATATACATATACTGAATGTGGCATAAGAGAAGATAGAGAAATGAGCTAATTTTAAGAGGAAACTTTAGATAAAAACAGATAGCTTAACTGATCTGAACACACACACCAAAAAAAAAAAAAAAAACAACAAAACAAAACAAACATATTACCAGTTAATGGGGTTTATTTTATAAGAAAAAAATTATAACAAATGTCAGGTATGATGGGGCACCTGGGTGGCTCAGTTGTTAAGCGTCTGCCTTCAGCTCAGGTCATGATCCCAGGGTCCTGGGATTGAGCCCCACATTGGGCTCCCCGCTCAGTGGGGAATCTGCTTCTCCCTCTCCCACTCCCCCTGCTTGTGTTCCCTCTCTCGCTGTGTCTCTCTCTGTCAAATAAATAAATAAAATCTTTAAAAAAAAAAGATGTCAGGTATGAAAACCAGACTTCTAAAAATTAAGCATTGTAAATATAAAAACTTGCCACTTTTTTAATTTAAAAATAAGCACAGTTTGAGGCAAGTAGGCAGTTCCACAGACCATTTCTAGTGAGAATTTCTAGTCACAGAGAACACTTGACTTCTTCCAACAAGAAAGAACTAAGCCCTTTGGGTAAGGATTATTTCTGGTCCTTGAAGTTGTTTTTCTCTTTAAAATCCTCATGGAAACTTTTTCTCATCTCTAAACAGCCCTTCAGTTAATGTTTTAATGCTTCTGCTCATCCCACTTTTTTAAATCTGAAAGTAAAAGTTGGAGTGGGTTCCAAGGAGTTTACATTGTTTTCATATTTTCTCTGACTCTATTAACAATTTACTTAGCTAAAAATTTTCTATGATGCCATAGAAAAATTGCAGTGCATGTAGATACTGGGCATAAATCAGATGCTATAAAAGAAAAGGTAGGGCTTATATAACATCACAGTTCTTTAAAAGGGAAATTTTATTTTTAGTAGACCATAATCATATGCCCATACTACCATCAACTACTAAGAACAACAGCAACAAAATGTGGGTGAAGTGGCAACAGAAGCAAATACCTGTACTTGGTCGATATCAGTGATTTATAATGTAATTTGTAATAACAAATTCCACACCAGAAACATTTCTTTATTTTTTGGACTTATTGTCATAGACTCTTGTCTTGTCTTTAAACCTGTAGAACCAAAGTTTAAATACAATTATGTTTACAATATCATTACATAACAAAGTACATAGAAAAAAATTACCAAAAGATTTAAGATCTCAACACAGAAAACCACAAAAAAATCACTAAAAGAAATAAAGAAGACCCCAAAAAAGATCTATATGTACCATGTTGACTGGATGGGAATGTTAAAACATTTATTCTTCTCAAACTGATTTATAGATACCATGCCATCCCATTCAAATCACAATGGAAATTTTTGTAAAACTGACATACAGATTTTTAAATTCATATCAAAATTCAGTGGACCTAGAAGAGCAAAAAGGATCCTGAAAAAAGATGAACAATTTTTGAGAACTAACAGCACCTGATTACAAGAGTTATACAAAGCTACAGTAATCAAGAGTGTTTGATGTTGGTATAAGGATAAATAAACAGATCAATGAAACTGAATAGAAAATCCAGATAATGAACTACTCATTTGATGTGGAAAATAAAGTCATGTTAAATGTGCTGCAACAACTGGTAAATAGATGGGGGAAAATTGATCTCCACCCCACTCATACCACATGCAAAAACTGATTTGAGATCACTCATAGACAAGAACATAAAATCTAAAGTTTCAAAGCTTCTAGAACAGTGGTTGGCAAATATTCTGAAATGGCTGATTTAAAATTCCAGGGCCATACTCTCTTTGTCACAACTACTCAACTATGACATTGTAATACAAAAATAGCCATGGAGAATAAATAAATGAATGGTCTAGTTGTGTTCCAATAAAACTTTATTTTCAAAAATAGGCAACAGAACTACAGGCTTTAGTCACCAATCTTTTATAAAAGAATATTTTCATGAGCTTGGAGTAGGCAATGATATCATGAAAAATATGCTAAAAGCACTAATAACAGAAGAAATTGACAAATTGAACATCAAAATTTTAAAAATAATTTGAGTTCATTAAAGGCAATGTTAGCCTAAGAAAAATGCAAGCCATAGACTGAGATTTTTTGAAGCAAATATATCTGACTAAAAATTTATGTTGAAAACATATTTAAAATCCCTACAAATCAACAATTATAATAAAACAATTTAAAATAATTAAAAGTAAAATAATTTAAAAACAAGAATGGCTTGAACATTGAGAGAAAAATAATATATGAATGGCCAATAAGTACATGAAAAGTTGTTCAATATCATTATTCATACTGGAATGACAAATTAAAACCACTAGAATGGCTATCATTGTGAAGATCAACAAGACCAAATATTGACAAGGATGCAGAACAATAGAAAATTTCATTGCCAGTGGAAGGAGGAAGTGTTACAACCCATTAGGAAAATGTTTCACAGGTTCTTACAAAGTTAAATATATACTGACTCTATGACCCAGCAGTTCAACCTGTATTTCCACAAGAGAAATGAAAATACACAATGAAGAGATTTGTATAAGAATATTCATAGACTTTTTCTTAATAGATAAACACTGGAAGCTACCCAAAAATCCATTAAAGAAAATGAATATACTGTATATAATGTGATATTATTTGGAAATTTTAAAAAAGAATAAACTATACACACAATATGAATGAAACTTAAAAGCATTATGATGAACAAAACAAGCCTAGAAAAAAATGAGAATCTACTGTATGATTTTATTTATGTGAAATTCTAGAACCAGCAAAGTTAATCTGTGGTGACAGAAATCAAAACAGTGACTCCCGAAGGTGGGTTGGGTTTCTGGGGTGACGTAAATATTCTGTATCTTAAGAGTGGAGATACATCATTCAGATACCCTTCAAGAGAACCTTCTGTAGGTAGCATAGTTAAGTGATAGCTGTGGCTGCCACCCCTGTTCAATGTGAGAATCATCCAATAAACAGTCTCTGTTCAGGGACTCTTCATCAACCCAGCTAAAACTTACTCAAAACTCTGCTCTCGTCTGAAATGTCTACCCAATCCTTTCTAATCCTCTCCTTTCATAAATGTCAGGTTGTCCCTGCCTACTCTATCCTCTTCCCCTTTATCTTCAGAGGCATTTCCTTCAAATTTCTTGCACATCTAATCCCACTGGCATCTGCTTCTCAGATGATACATAGGTGCTGGGCTACTTTGTTATGCATTTGTCAAGATTCAGAAAGGTCCCCTGCGCATTTCATTGCACTGAGATCTGCGCATTTCACAGTATGTGAACTTTACATTTAAAAATAAAAATCTGCAGAGCCATTCTATCTTTAAGACTTCAAGAATTCTCATGTAATATGTCAGTACTAGAAAAAAAATACTGACACACTTTACAGGATAATATTTCAGTCACAGACACCCACACAGAAGCGTAAACACACACATTCACGATATGGTTTGGTAGTTGCTTGACTTTAAGAGAGCAGGTGCATTCAAAATGATGATTTGGGACCAAAGAATCTAGGCTGAAATGCTGTGTGGTAAGCTAGGTTCACTCACTAGTAGGTAAGCTTTCTGAACAGAAGCCTACTATCACACAATTTACTTAGTATGCCTTAGTAAAGTATGAGTCTTTACAAATCTTGAAACCCCAGAGCTATAGATGACTTGTCGAAGTACAAATGGTACTCAACAAGCTCTATATGAATATTCCACTGTGGAAGCCTACTAAATTCTTCATTTTTAATTCTTCTTTATTTTCTTCATAGATACAGAAAGCAATGGATCATTATCTTTTCTAACTCTAATTTTTTTGCTGCTTTCTAAGGTTATAATTGCCTCAATATTAGATATCTTTCCAGAAGTCTGATTTCCCACTACTCTGTATACCTCCAGAAATTAGACTACTGGCAAAATCTTTCTTCCATGCTTTCTTGAATCTAGTACACATCACCATCTTTTAATGACTCATCACCACCCTCGCCCATCATTGGCTCTTCTCCTATTCATATCCCAACATAATACAATGTGACTCTGACATATAATAAGTGATATGTGTAAGGGTCATTTTTCTATATGATAATCTGCAAACCACAGGGATTTTAGTGAATGGCTGTAATTGCCATTTTTGTATACCATGAAAGTGACCTTTTTTGTAATCATTTCACGAGAAGGTATGGATGGATGGGCTGAGCCTGATGCAGAGTGCTAACTGGACACTGGCAGGGAGAAGAGGCATCCTGGATGATCCTCCTCTAGTAAAAGAGAAGGGTAAACACATAGCAAACTCTCACTTGGTGATCATCAAAGGTCCATTTGTCATCTGCTATGTGTAACCAGGCACTGCACTGAGTACACTTGGGAACATATAAGTAAGACATTTTTCCAAACTCTCAAGGAATTCCCAGTCTAAGAAGGATGACAGAGAAGCAAGTCAACAGTAACAGTAAAATATGATAAAAGCTCTGACGAATTCACTGACAGAAGCCCAAGTTGTCAGTGTGGGAGACAAAAATGCCCAGGACAAAGAAAGATCTCATGTCAAAGTCATTACTGTATTCAAGATATTGGCAATAGAGAGAACATTCATTAATGAGGAACATCTCAAAAAAAAAAAAAAAGATGGAGAAAACCTGGGGTTTTTATAAAATAATGGAGTCAAAAGGAAGGATGGCGATGGGTCTCACCTGAGTCACTTAGGAAGGGTACAAGTGGGTTTTATCTGAACATGTGAGGGCAGGATGGTCCTTTACAAATGCAAAATGGTAGAAGAATTTCTCTATCACTGCTGCTTTCTGGGAACACAGGCCTCAGATAAATTCTACATTGAATACATTTTCTTGAGTGTCTTACACCTTCATCTTCTTTTGATGTCTTGGGGACATCCAAAGAACTTGGGGAGTAACAGTGTGGACATGTTTGGGGAGAATGGGAATGTGGGGGTCAAGGGCAGGCTACCCCAAGATGGGCCACTTTGACATTAACATTATTTTCAGTTACAAGTAATCAAAACCCAGCAGAATTCAGGAAAAAGCTCTCTTCTTGGTCCTCAGCTGCCTAAATTTACATCAAAAAGGAGAGCCTTTACCAGGAAGAGAGCAATTAACAGAGACTCCCGTTTACCTAAGAAACTTATCTACATAATAGAGTAACCTCTGTCTTTCAAATCATCTGCTGTCTGTTCCTGCTAATGGCTTTCCTCCCCTTTGTAACCTCAGGCCCTACCCGGCTCCTTAGCTCATATGAGCTTCCTGTTGCCTCACTGTCTTTGGAACTTCCTGTCTGTGTGGATTCCTTGTACACACGCTATTAAATTTGATTTTCTCCTGTTAATCTCATGTCAGTTTGATTCTAAGTCCAGCTAGAAGGACCTTGTAGAGTAGAGGAAGGTCTTCCTCCCCAATACGCCTATATGGAACAAGAAAGGGACATTCTAGGAGGACAAAAACCATGGGTAAGTTTGGGGAATGTCAAGCAATTTGGAATGACAGAATTGTAGGGTGTGAGTCAAGAGATGGCAGAAGTTGACACCTGATGTTTATCATAAAACACGACTAAGAAAAAGCATTTAAATAAAAGAAAGAGTTTCACAGTAAAAAAAAAGCAAGAAAGAAAAAAAGCAAGAAAGAAAGAAAGAAAGAAAGAAAGAAGAAAGAAAGAAAGAAAGAAAGAAAGAAAGAAAGAAAGAAAGAAAGAAAGAAAAAGGAAAAAAAAAGCATTTAAAGGAGTTTGGATCTGGGACACCTGGGTGGCTCAGTTGGTTAAGCGCCTGCCTTTGGCTCAGGTCATGATCCTGGGGTCCTGGGATCGAGTCCTGCATCGGGCTCCCTGCTCAGCAGGGATTCTGCTTCTCCCTCTCCCTGCTGCTCCCGCTGCTGGTGTGCTCTCTCTCTCTGATGTATAAATAAATAAAATCTTTAAATATAATAAAATAAAGGAGTTTGGATCTGAAGATGAAGGCACTGGGAAACTGTTCAATTCTTTTTAAGAAGGTCATTATGTGATTAGATTTGTGTAAAGAAAGATTGCTTAGAAAATTTAGATAGCATATAGAATAGATCATGGAAAATCATACCCAAAGACAGAGAAAAAGTAGAAGACTGATTTAGTAATCTCTAGGATGAACGTTGAAAGTTTGAACTAAGGTTGTATCAGTGAGCACTCCTAGCAGACCATTAACCCTTACATGACAGATTCTCTTATGATTTATCATTAATAGGTGGCCTGTATACATATATTTTTTGTTCCTTATTTACCTAGCTGAACTGGCTATTTGACCACCCTTCTAAAACCAGATGTTAAAAGTCACAGCATAGATTTCTTTGGAAACTTGAGTCTATTTGATTACCGCACATTTACATTCTCCCTTTGGTCCTTTGTTTCTCTATTCTCCTATTTTAGTTCTATATTTATCTCTATCTCCCCTCCACCTCTAAACCTCAGCCCGCACAAACTCCAATTGGCAGCTCCTTTAAGGAGAGATCCATCCTGCAAATTAGTGTGCACCTGGGTCAGCATTTTCACCTTTTGTGTACTCAGTAAATGGTTAATTAACAAGCACACACATACATCATTCTGATTGGTAGCTTTGGGTCAGGAAATCAGTGAATTTTAATAACTGACATCCAGAATCTAACATGTAAATTATCTCAATTTACATTTAAATGTAAATATGTGTTGCATATTTAAATATATTTACATAATGTATATTTAATATATTTACATTGAAATTCAGCTGGGAGGGAAATCAGAATGCATAAATTGCTGACATTTTTATTTTCCTGGCTTCCCTGTCTTTTGAAAAACCTCAATGTCAGTGAAAGAGATTGAGTTGTAGAAAAAAATGGCCATTTCTGCAAAGGCTGCACCAGGCACCCTTGGAAAGTGCTCTTATTAGGATCACACCTATAACTTCCTATTATTATAAATGTATGCATATCTTAGTAAAGAATAAAAAAAATATGATATCAATCATCTTGTAATTCAGCCTGTAGGCACAAGGCTCAGAGAATGGTACCTGTAACCTCCAGGGACATATTCCATCATTAGATTAACAATCGCTGAGGCAACCATACAGCATTAAAACAGACAAGTGCTACCCCAGCAATGCAGGAATAATAAGCAGAACAACATGCAGTGTCACTTCATATAGGAAAACTGCAGACAGTTTGTAGATGTGAGAATCCTGTTTGCTTTGGATAAAATATAATCACTACTTCTAGAGATAAGATAAAATAAAGATGAACCAAAGCTATATCGAAGGGATATACCGTGGTTTATCTGGTTTGTCTGGACTGAGAGCACAGAATGGAAATTGAACACACTGAATTTAGTGAGTAGATTCTGCATAGTCAGTGGTAAAAAAGTGATTTTTCACTCATTTAATTTAAACATTACACTGTTAACGTCAGAGAGAGCTTGTTTATAAAGCTGATTTCTTTTGCAGAAAGAAACAGGCCGGGTTAAATAATTTGGATTACATGCAAAACCTATTTTTTCCTTCCCCTCATCACATATTTCCATTTATAAACGAAGACTGCAAACACAGATTTTCCATTGCTCTCCCTTATAAACCTAATAAGTTACAAACCTAATAAGTTACCATTACAATTCTCTCGGAATTTCTTACAAACAAGTGCATTTCTCTCTAAAGTACTGGGGGGTGTGGCCACCCATTGGATCTGCACTGTAGGTAATTAGGATGTACATAATCATGTTATCTGAAGCAGAGCACTTCTGATATAATCAAAACTGTTCATCTCCTAAGTGTTTCAAATAACTGCCCAATTCACCAAAAACCATTCAGAACATGGCAAAATTCTATGAGCATCAACTCATAAAACAGTCACATTAAGAAAGGAAAAATTTCCATTTATCGCAATAGTTAAAAGACAGTTGATAGTTGGATGTCTGAAAAAAACCATATTTTAATTATTTAGGCAAATGATTTAGCTTCTCTGTACCTCAATGTCTTTGTATTTAAAATGGCAATAAGAATATTTACCTAACAGAAAAGACTGTTTGCAAAATTTAATTTTAAACATTATTTTATTACTTTATTAAAGATTATTTAAATATGGCAAATACAGTGGCAAATATGGCAAATGGTAAATATGGAAAAATGTAGTATTTATGTTGTTCAATAAAAATTAGAGATAAGGAACAGTGTAAAAAAACTAAAACCTGAAACTATTCATTTGCTTTTAGTGACTTTCCAAGGTTTCAATAAAGCATCTTGATTTTTCTTTCTCTTAAATTCAGTGGCTTAGATCGTTAGCCAATAGGCCAAAAGTGCAACTGAAAACCTAAAATGGAAATTACATTTGGGTCCAGTCCCAATTCCAATCCTTTCCTAGTTCATTTAATATTATTCACATCCTTTTAACAACAACAAAAAAAGATTGGACAAGCGCTTTGATATTAATCTAATTCAGGATTTTTGTTCAAGTGAAATACGAAAGACCAGAAAAATTTATGTTAAGTGCAATTTACATGAAGTAAAATAGTTTTATTTTCAATCTATATTCAAATTTTCTAAACTCTAACATTTTGGCTATTCATCTTAGTAACTATGATCTAACTTTGCAAAATAATCATCGTAATTACATTTTACATTTTGATGGAGAATTCTGAATGCTAATTGCTCCATATTGATGCACTCTTGAAGTGTATTTTAGTTATAACCACATTTTGTGCTATCAAATTGAATTTTGTATAACAGAAATCTCGGACATAACACTTAAAAATTCACATCATAATTCTAACCTGGCAAGTTAAAGAAAACTGAAACTTCATATTTAGAGAATATGAAGGGACTATGTTTTTGAAAAACCTATAATATTCACATTTCAGTTATTTTCTTAAAATCTAAGATTTATTTTTCGTGACATTTTCCTAAGTAGAGATTTATCAATAAAAATGTCTACTTGTATTTACCTTAAGAGTTTATAATTGCAATTAATTTTGGTATAATTTGATATGATTTCAGTTCTCAGCCAAAATTAAAAATCAGAATGGTAAAGTGAAGGTTACACCCAAAATCAATAAAGTGAAATACTTAGTTGTACTACATGTACCATTTCAATTTTTTGGCAAAATACATGGAAATTTCTGTAATAGTCTGAATTTAATAGAATGCCCATTTGCCTTATTATCTCATTAAAGTTGTGTTTGTTCATGTACCAAGAAGGACTTTTAATAAGATTTTACTTAACAAGTATGTCTGTATCTAAAACTAGCTATTCTCAGTATATAGGACAGTGTACAGTATATTCTGGGTGAAGAAGTTCAGGACATGATGCCAAAAATATGCATCTTTGGTATACTGATTATTTTGAGCTGAAGGCATTTGAAAAGCAGGAAATGCAGAAAGCAGCTCCCTTATCTGCCTAAAGACAGATCCTCCAAAAGAAACTCAAGAGTTATAAATCTGCTTCCTGAGAGTTTCATCAACCAGAGAAGATGACTCATCATAGGTGAAGAAATTAGAAGTCTACACCACAGCCAAACTTTATCACAAACTATCATACCCCCCATTTATTCTTCTAAGGGCGCATTAATCTTTCTTAAAAATCATTTACTATATCCCTCCCCTTCCCCTATTAAGATGGTATATAAGCTCTCAAATTTCATCACTTTTTCAGGTATTCACTTTTTTTCCTATGATGTCCCTGTGCACATAATATTAAAAATTAATTAATTTGCATGCCTTTTCTCCTGTTAATCTCCCTGTTGTCAGTTTATTCATAGACTCAGCTCTCAAACCTAGGGAAGTAGAGGAAAGTCTCCTGGGATAGACTTATATTTTGAATAAAACAAATACATCCACAAATCAGTAAATGAATAGATTAATGAATGAAAGGTATGTATGTTCTTATATATTTTCCTATTCATTGTAAATAGTTGGCTCTTAAGATCAATTAGTTATAGTTTCTTATACACATATCTTTTCCATCTCTGTGTCTTTTAATCCTGAGGGATATAGTAGATGCTCAATAAATACTGGTAATTGGAAGGTAGGCAAGGAGTAAATAAGGAAAAAAAAAGTAGAAAGGGAGATATGGGGGGAAATACAGAGTAGTAGAGAGGACAAGGGAAAGCTAGGAAAATTCAATTGAAATAATTGAAAGTTTAGTTGAATAATTCTAGTTGAAATCATTAAAATTACCTACTTTATATTAATATTCAGACCTCCTGCATTATAATAGTAACTTTCATTTGTATTTTGAAACAAAATAAGATTCCAAATACAAAAAGAAAATGTTATGGTATATAAATACTTAAACAACGGAATGCAGTTCAATGCAAAAATCATTCATTAATGTATCCTTCTATTATATTAAAAATCGAAACAAAAAACAAAAATGATAGAATGAAACTGTATCACAGAGCTTGCTTTTCCTAATACCTGATAAAATTTATTTAAAAACACCAAAATAAGCAAGTCAAAAATACATTAACAATATCCAAATAAGGAAAAGTGATAGCTAAGAGAAGTAAAAAAAGGTTCTACAATGGTGTAGCTTCTAATCATCCCTCCAACCCATGCACAGGAGGGAAATAAAGAAAGTAGCAAACACCTTGAACGTTACTCATGATCACTAAATTTAGAGATAGGCTCATGGAAAAAGCAATAGACAAAATAAAAGAGAATGTGGTCAGGTGGAAAGTGCGTTTGGCAAGGAAAGAGGGGCTATGCAAATGTCAATTCAATTCTTTCTTTTTAAAAGATTTTATTTATTTATTAGAGAGAGATTGAGAGAGAGAGAGAGAGAGCACGCGTGCGCACTAGTGGTGGGAGGGGCAGAGGGAGAGGGAGAAGCAGACTCCCCGCTGAGCAGGGAGCCTGACACAAGAGGGGCTCCATCCCAGGACCCTGAGATCATGACCTGAGTCAAACTCAGATGCTTAACTGACTGAGCCACCTAGGTGCCCCATCAATTCAATTCTTAAGGAAGTTCAGATCAACCACCAATGCTCAAAATGTTTAATTGTGTAGAAGAGTCACAATATTAGACTTGTTACTTCCCAGCCGTAATGATGGATTTGGCAGACATGAAAACAAAAAATAAGTAAAACCTTTCAAGGAGCAGAATTCCTGGGGAAAAGTCATAAAAAAGCCCCATTTGAAATCTCCTCTATACTACTATCTTGCCCATGGAACCGATTAACACCATAACCTTGCATTATTCATCACTTCGTTCTTCTCCCTGCAGATTCTAGGAAGAGAAGGGTTGAACTCGTAAGTGCATAATCTGACCTGGCTCTTTGATCTCAGCAGGCTTGGACATGCATGCTGAATTGGAGCAATGATCTGATGCTCCAGGATATTACCTTAGAAGGAAAGATACAGTGTTCGCACTAGGTGGAATAAATCCTGATACAGAACATTTAACAGAAGCAGCAGCAGCAACCAGGACCTCATACAAGGCTAAACCTTCTTCCCCACACTTGCCCTTAGGCTACAGAGACTATAACAGAGGGTTCACACACTGTAGCTATGAAATAAGGTGTGGGGAAAAAACAATGCATGCATCCAATATCAAAACAGATTAGAAGTCTGTCTGTATCACAATCTTTCTATAAAATCTTTGCAAATAGTCTAATTCTCCTAAACGTTCTGCCCTTAAAATGTTACTAACAACTATAAGGAAAATATTAGTCAAAACTGCTTCTTTTAAAAAATTCTTACACTAAAAAGCCTTACATTTCTCTTCAATTCATTATTTCATACCCTGACCCCCACAAATTGACTTCATCTCTTTGTATCTTAATCTTTTAGGTTATTCTTTGGCCTTAGTGTCTCTTATAAAAAGGCTTAGATTTAATTCACTAAAAAAGTTAACTGCCAAGATAGCAAATACTATCACAAAAACTTACTGAAGTCATAAATCATGCCTTTTTGTTTTATATAATCAATAGAATTTATAACTAATTTATATAGACCCTATTAGCACTTGCACATCAGATTACCTTATTTTAAAGGTCAAGGGCGCCTGGGTGGCTCAGGTGGTTGGGTGACCAACTCTTGATTTCAGCTTGGGTTGTGATCTCAGAGTCATGGGATCAAGCCCCATAGTGAGCTCCACACTCCGCGGGAAGTCTGCTTGAGATTCTCTCTACCTCTCCTTCTGCCCCTCCCCCTGCTTGCATGCTCTCTCTCTCTCTCTCTCTCAAATAAATAAATCTTAAAATAAATAAATAAAGGTCGAAGTATTCTTTAATTGCCATTATATGGTAAAAATAATCTGAATAATTTGTTTAAACACTAGAAAGATAATAGAAAAATAAATAATAAATTTATAACATGATGTATAATTATTAAGTAATATACGGGAAAAAATAAAGCTGGTTAAAAGCAATAGGGAATGCCAGCCAGGGTAGACCTAGAATTATTGGTGGGGTTGGAGTGAAGGAGTTAGATTTTGCAAGGTGTGATTGCAGTGATAGACCAAGAGGGGTGGGGGAGGGGGTAAAAAAAACAGTTCCCAAAATCAGGGAGCTGGCCTGGCACTATCAGCTAGGTTGTAGTGTTTTCCTGCTGAACATAATTCCCCAGACC
This sequence comes from Leptonychotes weddellii, assembly GCF_054177405.1. NCBI lineage: Eukaryota > Metazoa > Chordata > Mammalia > Carnivora > Phocidae > Leptonychotes > Leptonychotes weddellii. The sequence continues at coordinate 87,398,212 of NC_138369.1, forward strand.
ATGACGGATCAAGACAAAAAGACCACTCTGTAACCATGTCTAAACACAGGCAAAACTGACATTGTTCAAACCACAAAAATATCCAAACATCCTCCTGTGCTGGATAATCTGAGCTACTATGGCTCTATTAACAATTATAGCTTTGGTATTAATTCATTCTTCCTACCCCATAGATAAGATGTATTCAGAAATCCAATCATAGAATGCCACATGCCTGACATCATCCAAATGCATAGTAAAGTCCTGCTTCCTAAACCCTTCCTAAAATCACCAAACATGAGCCCAAGTCCTAGTAATCAGTTCTTATATCGCACTCTTACTCAGATGCCCTAATGGTGGGCATTGTCCCTCCTTGAAATGAACTTTTAACCCAACCTGTTCAACTATAGGTTTATTATTACTGATGTTTGATAACCGAAAGACACTGAAAATGGGAAGCAAACATTCATGAAAAAGGTAATAGGACCAATGGATTGAAAGGTCTTAGAGGAGGGAGCTGAAATGACAAGCAGTAGAGATCAGAAAGTGAGGTATTCTAAATTGAGATCATGGAGGAGGTACAGTTATTCATAATGTCAAGGTCTGGAGAATGGCCATGGGAATAAACAGAGTGGATGTGGAAGAGAGAATACTGAAAGAGAAGGTATCCAGGAACTAGGACATCATAACATTACAAAGATCACACACATGGACATTGCAACCACTGTGACTTAGGGTAAGAGTACTATTAGAGACAGAGACATTGAGCCAAAAATTAAAATCGTTATTGAGTGGGAATCATCTTTGAATAAGCACAACATAGAAGTATATTATAGACTGGGAGCAAAATCTTCAAAGACAAGGGATTTTAGGGAAAAGAGAGAGAAAATTAGTTTGAAAGTATTAAGGAACATCAGGGAAGACACCTACTCCACCCACAGCCTTGTGTGGTGTGGAGAGACAGAGGCTATTGCTTGATAGCACCACAAGAGAGGAGGTTCCTTAGGAGAAATTCACATTTCAATAAGCTGAGAAGGTAAAGAGGACATTTAAAGAAGGGAGAAGGGATATGGCATTTTTAAATGATGGACCAGAAACTCAGAAGTCACTATGGAACCAAAGAGGAGACAGGGATGAGGAAGATCTGACAAAATATGGAATCATATGGGGATATGAATCTCTATGATGAGTTCTAGACAAAGCTGTGGAAGAGAACGGTGTAAGATTTTAAATGTTGTCACCAAACATTGGATATCTTTCAAGTTGCTTGGGTTTCTCTCTCCCTCTCCCTCTGCTCCTCCTCCCCCACCCACTGCTCTCCCCTTCTCTCTCTCTCAAATGGATAAATAAATCTTAAAAAAAAATAGCTATAATTTTTAGAAATAGTCCATTTTCTTAATGGCATACCACATTTGCTCCCCCAAAATCTCTTCCACATCAGTAAATGGCATCTCTATCATCCAAGTTCCACAAACCCCAAATCTTGGATTTATTCTTCTCTCTTTCACACCCCACAGCTAATTCATTTGATAAAACCTGTCCACTATATATTCAAAAGATTATCCAGAATCCTCTCTCCTTCTATTTCTACCATCTTCCCCCAAGTCACCATCATCTCTTGCTCAGTTTATTGCAATAGATTATTGTGCTGAATAATTTTTCTTCTTCTTTCAGATCCACTCTCCAGCATCTTCCATACCTCTTTGGGTACTGGAACACTGACCTACACAGATTCCAAGAGACTCTTGCCCTCTAGTCTAGGAAGATTCTAGCAGGATCTCCTAGGTTATAAAGAAAATGAACTCAGTATTTATTTGCTTAGCCCATTCTTGGGGCAGGGAAAGGGGGAGATCATGGTACATTGGTTATGTTCCTCTACCACAAACCACAGTTTATTTAAGGCAAATTCATTTTGTTTAAAGCAATCAGTAGGGTATAGCAAGAAAAAAGGAAAATTCTCTCATTAAATACCACCAATGTCCATTTAACCCCAATTGGTGAAGGTAATTATTTTCTCACATTTGAATAAAATCTTCTGCTGGGCCTCCTATTTTATCGGGCACTTTCAGATCATAAAAAGCTGTCTAGTCTCTTGGAATCAAAACAAAGAAAAAAATGACATTATTGCAATAATTGAAAGGCTCAATTCTCTGGTAGGTAGACTGTCTAAATGGCTATACTAATCCCTGGAACATTTGAATATGGTATCACTCCTGTGATTGTGTTATGTGATATGCACAGTTGACTTTTAGATAGGGAGATTATTTGGCCAGGCCTAATGTAATCACATGAGCCCTTAAAAGCAAAGAGCTTTTCTCAGGCTCAAACAGAATAGGATTCCAGAGAGAGTGGAAGTGTAAGAAAGACTCGGCCTTTAAACATGCAATAGGTCACATGAGGAGGAATTGGGTGTTCTCTCTCTCTTTTTTTTTTTTAAGATTTATTTATTTATTTTAAAGAGAGAGAGCAAGTGAGCAGGGGAAAAGCAGAGGAGGAGACAGAATTCATAAGTAGACTCCCTGCTGAGCATGGAACTCAATGCAGGGCTTGATCCCAGGACCCTGAGATGATGACCTGAGCTTAACCAACTGAGCCACCCAGGCACCCCAAGGAATTAGGTGCTCTTCTTAAGGAGGTGAGAGAGGTCTCTGCTGACATCTAACAAGGACATAAGTATATCAATCCTACAACCAAAAGGAAGTAAACTCTGCCAATAACAGGCATACTCTTGGAAGAGGACTCCAAGCTCCAGATGAAAACGTAGCCCTGGTCAACACTTTGATTTTGGTCTTATCAGACCCTAAACAGAGAACTCAGTTAAGTTATCTTGGACTTCTGACCTACAGAACTGTGAGCTAGCAAATGTGTGTTGTTTTAAATCACTATATGTGTGGGAATTTGTTAGGCAGAAAAAGAAAACCAATACAAATCCAATATCATTAAAGTTCCAAACTTCAAGTTCAAGCTGCTCTTCTCTAGGCAGCATCCCCTGGAAACTTATAGGGAAAAGGAAGGAAGAGGTGTGTTGCTGGTGTCTTCTCTGCTTTGCTGCCTTGCACTATTTCTCCTTAATGCTTGCTAGTCATGGTGTCTGACCCCACTATGGCAGGAGCACCAATAGGAAAAATGGTAAGAAAGGCCTCACTTGACTAGAACCACCATGATCTTCTGGTAGAGCTCTCTGACCTTGGGATTGTTTAAAATTGAGTGTTTATTGAGCTTCATAGATAATCAGGGCTGATTTCGCTTTTGGGGGGCATATCTTTGGGAGATTTCTAATGACCTTCTCCATTGCCCAGATTCTTGATACAGTCTACTCTCCAACCAACCACTCATATCCTACCCTAACTGAGTCATATCCCAAAAGGTATAAACCCCAGAGACCTTTCCTTCAGGGTTACTTTGCTTTGGAAGGCTGCCTACTAGGGCAGGGTCTTTTTTAAATGGCTTCAGCTTGGTTAACTTCTAGGGTATTCATGTGGCCCAAAGAAGGTTATACATCCGGGTCAGGGAAAATGGTAGAAGAGCTTTTGTTCTCACTGCTGTCCTCTCTCTTCCTCCTTTTCCATCACAAAGACATACGGCCAGACTTTCACTTGGAGATATTTTCAAGTGTGAGTCCAGACGCCACCTGGTAAATATCAAGCTCTCATGTGGTCTCATTGTGAGAGAAAAGAGGAGTGCCTCTTTCCCATGAGAGATGGTGATGGGTTTCACAGCATGCAGACAGCTATCTTCCAAGAAATTCTGGCATCCTTTTCGAACTCTCAAGTGAAAATTTTGCTAAAATGGACTCAAAAGGTTTTTGACCACCTCCTTTGAATGTCCTGCAGTGGTCTAAAACCTCATTTTTGAATCTGGGACCACTTGCCATGTACTGTTTTGTCCTATGTATATTGGAGCTGAGGGAGAAATAATCTTATTGTAATACAGTATTAACATTAACTTTGTTTCTGTATTTTCTACAGTTAGACTCCAATCATCTTAGAGGCAGAAACCATGTTTTGAAAAATAAAAATAACCACTATTCATTAATTATCTATATGTCAGGCAGTATTGTTGAGGGAGTGTCTCCCTGACAACACTTTGCAGCAGGTATCATTCCAATAGGAAATCGGACAGATAAAACACTGAGAAGCTGCAAAATTAAGTAAATGCACAAGGTCACCCAGATTTTAAAAATACTAGGTTTGAGTTGATATCTATATCTGTCTTAACTCTACACCTATTCGCTTTCTGTTAGGATAATGGTCTTATCAAGAAAATTCCTAGAATAAAAGGTTCCATCTTCCAAATGTTTCAAATATTTGTAGTTGCAGCATTCCATCCTTGGTGTCCTGCTATTTTCTTCTCACAAGACTCCACATTCATTACACACAACCCCAATCTGAAAACACACAGAGTGTGAATTCCAAAGGACCTGGAATGAGGAGTTTGCCCTTTCTCCTACAGCACAGAAGCAGTGCAGTAATCACACCCCCACAACACCTTCTCCCCCTTTCTCCGCTCCTCCCTTAGTTGCCTGTTCTAGGTTTTTTTTTCAGATGTTAAAGATACCTAAAAAAAAAAACTGATAGATAGTTCTTTAATAGTTCATACACTGAAAGAGAATAATTACCTCTAGAACTACTTCCTAACAAGCCCCAAACATGTTTTTTTCAGGAACACCATCTCCTTTCCCACAAAACTCTCTTTCTTTCTCATTTTCTTCTTAGAAAACTCAAAAGATATTCCTGAATATCTTATTTCAAAATAAAGGATCCAAGTGCACAAATGCTAGTAGTAAATAAACAAATAAAAGAGAGAAAAATATTACTATTCTCACTCTGACCACAGTCACCAGATGGTTTGGTCAATGACCACAGAATCTTTTTGAGAGTGTGAGTTATTTGATGATTCTCTGTTGTATAAATGCATTCAGCTTCTCTTTTCTCCTTCTCAAAGCCTCAGTTTGAAATCAACTCTGTGTAAAGGTTAAAGGTCTTAGCTGAGATTTCAGACAGTCATAGTTTAAATCCTAGCTAGTCTACTTATGAGCTGCTTGATTTAGGACAAATTACTTAACTTCTCAGTCTTTTCCCTCTATAATAATGGAGGATTTAAATCTTAAAATCCCTTAATTCCTTAAATATTACAAAGATACTTAGAAGGATAATAATGTAAGATAATAGGAAAAAGTACACAAAACACTCATCACTGTAGTTAATACTAAGCATTTAAAAAATTGTAACTTAATTATCATCATCACTATCATCATTGTATTAAAGAAGTAGGATGGAGAAGAAAGAATATATGTAGGTTTAGAATCAGAGAAGAAACAGGTTGGGATCCTGGCTTTGACAAACTATAACTTTGGACATGTTCCTAATATTTATAATCTTTGGTGTCTTCATCATAAAATGTTTTGATGATGATACTTACCTTACAAGATTGTTGCGAGGATTAAAGATAATCTATTTTAAGTGCCCAGCACGGGCACTTTGTAAAGGCTAACCTTTTACCCCTTTTAGTTCAATGAAAGTCTATTCAATACTTAGCCACACAAATGCAGGGATATACCCCTCAGAAGTTCAATAAGGGCTTATTGATGGGTGGTTGCAAGCAATCCATGATACTTAGGACACTGACAAAGAATATTATTGATTGCTATCTGAATGTTTTGGGTATGTTGCTTCAACACTACCTGCAAGAAAATAGACAAACAAGATTTTATAGTATATTTTGCCCTTAATATTGCTATCCTATGTGACTAAATTGTTATGTGAAAACCTGACAGTAGGGCTATTCAACAATGTTCATTTTTTTTTTATGAGAAATGTCTAGTAACTATCATCATGATTCTTTAAAATATCCAAAGCTATGCACCCAGGCAATTAAGTAAAAAATATTTATAAATTAGACCTACTAATTGTGTTTCTTGACTTTTAAACATGTCTTATTTACTTTTTGTCTGCTTTTAACTTTTTATTTATTTACTTATTTCTTTATTTAAATTTTTATTCAAATTTGAGTTAGTTAACATATAGTGTAATATTGGTTTCAGGAATAGAATTCAGTGATTCATCACTTACATACAACACCCAGTGTTCATCACAACAAATGCCCTCGTTAATGCCCATCACCCATTTAGCCCATCCCCTCACCCACCTCACTCCATCAACCCTCACTTTGTTCTCTATAGTTAAGAGTCTCTTATGGTGTGCCTCCCTTTCTTTTTTTTTTTTCTCTTTTCCCTATGTTCATCTGTTTTGTTTCTTAAATTCCACATAAGAGTGAAATCATATAGTACTTGTCTTTCTCTAACTGACTTATTTTGCTTAGCATAATAATCTCTAGTTCATCTGGGTCCTTGCAAATGACAAGATGTCAGTCTTTTTGATGGCTGAGTAATATTCTATTACACACACACATACACACACACACACACACACACTACATCTTCTTTATCCATTCATCTGTTGATGGACATCTGGACTCTTTCCATAGTTTGGCTATTGTGGATATTGCTGCTATAAACATTGGGGTAAGTGTGCCCCCTTTGAATCACTATGTTTGTATCCTTTGGATAAATACCTAGTAGTGCAATTGCTGGTCATAAGGTAGCTCTATTTTTAACTTTTTGAAAAACCTCCATACTGTTTTCTAGAGTGGTTACACCAGTTTGCATTTCCCACCAACACTGCATGAGGGTTCTCCTTTCTCTGGATCCTCACCAACATCTGTTGTTTTCTGTGTTGTTAATTATTTTTTTTTTAAGATTTTATTTATTTGACAGAGAGAGACACAGTGATAGAGGGAACACAAGCAGGGGGAGTGGGAGAGGGAGAAGCAGGCTTCCCACAGAGCAGGGAGCCCAATGCAGGGCTCAATCCCAGGACCCTAGGATCATGACCTGAGCCGAAGGCAGACACTTAACAACTGAGCCACCCAGGAGTCCTACCTGTGTTGTTAATTTTAACCATTCTAACAGATATGAGGTGATGTCTCATCATGGTTTTGATTTGTATTTCCCTGATGATGAGTGATGTTGAGCATCTTTTCATGTATCTGTTAGCCATCTGGATGTCTTCTTGGAAAAATGTCTATTCATGTCTTCTGCCCATTTCCTAACTGGATTATTTGGTTTTTGGGTGTTGATTTTGGTAAGTTCATTATAGATTTTGGATAGTAACCTTTATCAGATATGTCATCTGCAAATATCTTCTCCCATTCCATAGGTTGCCTTTTAGGTTAGTTGATTGTTTCCTTTTTTGTGAAGTTTTTTTTTATCTTGATGAAGTCCTAATAGTTCATTTTGTTTCCCTTGTCTCCATGGATATGTCTTGTTAGAAGTTGCTACAGCTGAGGTCAAAGAGGTTGCTGCCTTTGTTCTCCTCAAAATTTTGATGGTTTCCTATCTCACATTTAGGTCTTTCATCCATTTTGAATTGTTTTTTTTGTGTATGGTATAAGGAAGTGGGCCAATTTTATTCTCCTGCATGTGGTTGTCCATTTTTCCCAACACCATTTGTTGAAGAGACTGTCTTTTTTCAATTATTCTTTATTCCAGTATTCTTTCCTGATTTGTTGAGGATTAGTTGACCATGTAGTTGTGGGTTCCATTTTTTAGGTTTTCTGTTCTGTTCCATTGATCTATGTGTCTATTTTTGTGTTGCTATCATACTGTTTTGATCACTAAAGCTTTGTAATATACCTTGAAGTATGGAATTGTGATGCCTCCAGCTTTGCTTTTCTTTTTCCAGATTGCTTTGGCTATTTGGAGTCTTCCATAGTTCCATACAAATTTTAGGATTGTTTCTTCTAGCTCTGTGAAAAATGCTGGTAGTATTTTGATAGGGATTGCATTAAATGTATAGATTGCTTTGGTAGTATAGACATTTTAACAATATTTGTTCTTCCAACCCATGAGCATGGGATGTTTTTCCATTTCTTTGTGTCATCTTCAATTTCTTTCATAAGTGTTCTATAGTTTTCGGAGAATAGCTCTTGGTTAGGTCTATTCCTAGGTATCTTATGGTTTTTGGTGCAATTGTAAATGGGATTGATTCCTTCATTTCTCTTTCTGCTGCTTCATTGTTAGTGTATAGAAATTCAAAAGACTTTTGTGTGTTGATTTTATATCCTGCCACTTTGCTGAATTCCTGTATCAGTTTTAAAACTCCAAATTTTAGGGAGCCTGCATGTCATGGACCTATACTGATCCTCCGGGGTAGGTTCTCACAGCACTGTGGCTGGTGCAGGTTCATCCCAAAAGGGCAGTCCCAAAAAGCCCCCAATGTGCAGGGGCTTGGAGTTCATGGTAAAATGTGGCAAAAAGCCAGTATCCAGGTTAGCTGCCCTCAGCAGGTATCTCTGCTCTGGTGCTAATGAATGGGGCATTTCAATGGCACCTGCTAACTCTTTTGTCCCTAGAGAGACAGTGCCACCTCTCCCAAACACACTCCACGAAGGGGAACTGTCTCTCCCAGTGTAACCCAGGGGATCCTCAGACCACGCTGTTGGCTCCTGACCTTTGCCCTCCTCCTCCACAGGTGTACCTCTATACCCATCAGGCTCCACCAAGCGATGGCGTGGATTTCTGAAACTTTAGTCTTTGAGCTCTGCTGCTTGTAAAAACTTGCAATAATTAGCTCCTCTCATTTTCCCCATTTAAGGTTTTGGGGAGGTGTTTTTCTTACACAATGCCTTACACTCTCTTCACTCTCTCTCTCTCTCTCTTTCTCTCCTCTCTCCCTGATCAGGGATCCCTCCCCTCTGCAACACCCACTATTCTTTTCTCCCCCAATCACATCTCCCCATCTCCTACCTTCCACAATGTGGCCTCTTTTCTCCCTCTAGTTGTTGGAGTTTTTTTTCTCAGTCCTCAGATTGATTTCCTGGGTGTTCAGAATGACTTGATATTTATCTAGCTGTGTTCAAGGGATGAGGCAAACATAGGGTCCTCCTACTATTCTACCATCTTAACCTGTTATGTTGCTTTAACTTTCAAACAAAGTCACAAAATGTCCTAGAAAAAGTCTGTGGTCCAGTTTCTTAAAGAAGAAAGTAACTATATCTCTGGGTTAATCTAAAATTTGCAATATCGGTGGCTCTATAAAATATGAAAGGTAGTGTCATGGTAATTCATGCTATAAAAATAATGATAATTCTTTACATTCCTCCTTCCCACCTATACCTTCAGCTCCATTTTTAACTTCCTGTATATTTAGCTCTGATGTTCATACTTAAGCCAGGAAGTCAGATGAAGTTGAAGGATGTCATTATGAAAAAGATAGAAAGAAAATAAGAAATGTTTAACTATTCTCCATGTTCTAAACTGTTCTAAACATGTTCTAAACTATAGAACATGGATGATATTTTATAATTATATAATGGTCTTATATAAAAGTGAAAAAATATCTATCAATGCATTTCTTTTTGTTACATAAATTGAAATTTCATGATTCGCTTTATAAAAAATCTTATGTGAGATATTCTGCCAGAAATGTTTTTAAAAATCATCGGTAAAAAAATAAATTCCAAAAGTTTTGAAAACAATAAGATAATATAAGCAACACAAATCAACAACTTGTAATAAAAATAAAGAAGAATGGGGAAAAGTGAAGATTGATTATAAAATAAATTTTAAAATTTCAAGACAATTAGAAAGGCAAATCTTAAATTTTTTTATGGTTGAAGTTATAGGCATTTCCTAATTATTACATTTTATACTCAGGAAAGAAATGTGAAATACTTCATTTTAAGCAAAAATCATATTTTCCTTGAGGCTAATATCCCACTAATTGACTTTTAGTCATGATACAGCTTTTCCAATCAAATATTATTATTATGTTCTTTTCTGCACATAAATTACAGTTGGGGAGCAAGAATTCCTGTCCTCTTGGGTCCTTCTAGCTGGACTAAGAATCAAATTGACATGAGACAGATTAACATGAGAAAGTCAAATTTAACCAAGTATATACAGGGAATCCACACAGATAGGAAAAGCCCAAAGACAGGCAAAATGAGGTCTATATGTCATTCTGAACTAAGGAGAAGGGGGCAGGGGTCTGGGACTTCAGAGGAAAGGAATGCACTTCATGGGGAGATAAGAAGAGTAGATGTTTGCCCTGCCATACAGATGAGTCACTCAGTTAAAATTTATCTCTACTAATAACCCTTATTCTGGGAAGACCCCCAAACTAGATTCTTCTATGTAGTTAAGGGAGGAACAAAAGTTTCTCTTGAACCCATAGGGTCTTGATTGCTTTCAGTGCAGAATAATCTTCATGCCCAAGTGGCTCATCTTGGAGTGGCCTGCCCTTAGCTCCTACATTATCATAGACGGGGAATGAAAGAGCTGTATATTCTAAAGATTATTAATATTTTTTTTCTGTGTTCCCAAGTGAGGGCTTTGGGATATAATGTGTAAGGGATGAAAAATTTTCCCTTCTACCATTCTAGATTCTGTGGCTGGTTTAAGAACTACATTGACATATATCAGATTAACAGGGGAAAAAAATTATGTACATACACATGGGAGCCACACAAAGATATGAGACTCAAAAGGCAGCCAAACAGTTGAGACTTACATACCATCCTGAGCTAAGAAAAGTGATAGGAGTTAGGGTTTCTGGGGAGGGGATTCACTGGAAGGTGAGTGGAAGAAATGTAAACAAAGCAAAAATGGTCTCTGGTATTAGCTCTTTTCCTGGTGTAGGAATGTAAATTTCTCACATAAATTTCCTTTATAAATGGAGATTTCCCCCACCAATGAAGAAATTCTTACTTTTTTTAATCATTTAAGTAACAGGTAAAGAGCTTTTTCTGAGTCTGCTGGGTCTTGATTGCCTTTGATTCAAAATAACCGTCATGCCAAATAGCGTATTTTGGGACGGCATGTTCTATAGCCCTTCAAGTGCTATTTTATCAACATTATAAAATCTGAGTTTCCAGTTAACAATTTGAAATTATACTCAATTTTGCAAACAGATTCTTACAGAATATTTTCAATAAAGATTCATTTTCTACCTTTCAAAATTCAGTAAGACACAGTGGATTTGCCAAGGATTTTCTTTACATTTGGAAAGAAATCAACATTTAAAAAGGTTTAGCAGTTGGCACTAATGAAATAAAATTGAATTAACTCAATGAAATTGAATACGTTCAATGAAAACAGGGCCACAAGATAGCACCAGTTGGTCTTCTTACTGAATTAATGTAATTTTGAAAATATGCTCCACTGTTTGTTATGTTTTGCTATCTTCACAATACCAAATTCCACTGAAAAATTGGCATTCTTACTTTTTCAGAGAAATATGGGACTACAGAATATATCTCCTACATTCAGGAATATTCTAAGCTATGTACTTGTTTATGCTTAAATATCATGTCATTTTATTGAAGTGTTCTTCAATATGTGTGGCATGTAGTACCTGTCAAGCTGTAGGTGTTAACTAACAGTTGGTAATATTGTCATTATTCCAGAGAATAACCAGGTATTTGGCTGATTATAGTTAAGCTATCTTCTTAGTCCAGGAGTCCATAATTACAGGCTTATTCTGGAAAGTACAGTATTTCTCAAGACCATCAGATACACACTGAAAATATTAAGATATTTAAAATTTTAACACATGGGACTTCTGCTGCTTTACTTTTATTCAGCACTTGAATTAAAAGCACTATATCTAAAGTAAATAGACATCATGTCCATGGATTTCAAGGAGATGAAACTAATTACCTTCTCATAAGAATTCATCACAATCATAATCCACAAAGATGAAGAGTATTGTCTCCAAAAGGTGGAAAAAAATGATAACCTTATGATAATAGGAATTTTACTTTAGAGGCAAATTTCTCTATTTTTCCCATTTTGGATGAATCTTCAAATAATTTTCAGGTCTCAGGAAATCCCTATTTCCACTTGCATAACAGATACTCCCAACATAGCGGTTTTCAATACCAAAGTAACCTGTTTTCCCCACAATTCTACAATTTAGCAGGTTCAGCAGGGTAGTCTTTCTCTGTTTCCATATAGCATCCACTCAGTTGGGGGCTAGAGCACATACTTACAAGTTGGCTCAATCACATGGCTGACAAGTGGGTTCTATTTGTCAGGGGGCACTTAAGTGGGGCCAGAGACCTCAGGTCCTTTCCATATGGGCCTCTCCCTGAGTTGCTTGGCTCTCCTAGTGGCATGGTGGTTACATTTCAAGAGCAAGTACCCCAAAAGAACATGGCTGAAGCAGTATCACATTCATGACCTCACCTCAGAAGTCAAAATGTCTCACTTTTACCAGAGTAAACAGCCTATCCAAATCCAAAGAATCCATGGAACCAACATTTCAAATCAAGAAGTATCAAACTCATGCTGTAATAAGACTATGTGAAGTGGGAGATATTTTGGTAACCATTTTTGGAAAATACAATGTCACAGTTTGTTTTCTAATCATAAAACCTTCAATACCTCCCATAAGCAAAATACTATTTTCCCCTTTCCTAAGACACATCCCATTAGAGCATCATCAGCTTGAAGTCCACAATTTGTTACCTCAATCAGGTCTAGGTGTAGATGAAGCTTTTGGGTAGGGTTACTTACATACAACTTTCTACGTACTATGTCTCTTGATCTAAAGAACTGAGAACCTAAAGATATATTATTTACCTACCACACACATATATTTGTGAGATAGGCAACAGGGATAGGTAGGATCATTACTATAGACACTCTAATTCTAGAAGGGAGGAAATTTAAAAGACACAGCAGCCACTGGCCTATAAAAATTCTGAAATACAGAAAGGAATATACTGTCAATTCCATGATTAGGGCTAAGATTTACTGCCTGAGAACTGTTCTCTGTAGCTCTTATCTCCACCCTCCAGACTATTGCTTTTGGTCTCTGAGTCACTCTTCCTTTTCCATAGGAAACAGTCTGTGTTTGCAGTAATTTTCTCTGCCTGCTTCCTGCCACAATCATTTCAGAATCTAAGGCATTTTTTTTTATTTGATACTCTTTTTGATATTTTAGTTCAAACTGGTACAATTTTTTCAAAAACTTTTAGGTTTGTTGCCTATCAATTTATAACCCGGGTGCCTGGGTGGCTCAGTTGGTTAAGCGACTGCCTTCGGCTCAGTTCATGATCCTGGAGTCCCAGGATAGAGTCCCGCATCGGGCTCCCTGCTGGGCAGGGAGTCTGCTTCTCTCTCTGAACCTCCCTCCTCTCATGCTCTCTATCTCTTTCTCTCTCTCAAATAAATTAAAAAAAAAAAAATTTATAACCCACTCTACTAGACAAAAGCCATATCCATAGTTTAAGGTAAGCCCTTCTCTACCTTTTGTTCGGGTGAAATTTCTATGGGACAATGGCTTTAAGATTCCTAGAAGACCATTGTAATAGAGTTTGTAAGACATGCTCTTGTATCTTTCTGAGAACTCCTCGAAAGGGTCTATGACGCAATACTGTAAATGTTTTTCCCTTAGGTCTTCAAGGATCTCACAAGTCTTCTCTGAATGGGTTTTTTCCCTAGATGCCCTTTCTTAATTTCAGAATAATTTGCTATCTGGACCATCTGGGATTAAAAGAACAGTGTTCTGATTTAATCTCAAACCCATTAAGTCCTGATTCATTTATACATCCCGAAAATTTCACCTAAAGATTTAATAGGCTTTTCTTAAGCTCATCTCCCTCCTCTTGCATTTTCCTCTGGACATCTAGAAGAAGCAAGTCAGCAATCCGATATTCTGTCTCAAAATTTTCTTACCTACATCATCAAGTTCACAAAATACATTTCCTTTGGTTCACCCTACTGCAGGTGGTGTGTCAAACCTCTTACCACTACATAACAAGGCTTCCTTTTGTTTCAGCCTCCAGTAACATTTTCCTTACTTTCCTTTACGCCCTCACTGCAAATACTGCCCCAAAGTTTCCTTAGACTTTTAGTAGTAATTTTCTAGAAATTCTTTTGGACATCACCTATCGCAGTTACAAAGCCAATGCCACTTCCTGGGGTTTTTGTCATGACAGTATTCCACTCGATGCCAAAATCTATTCTAGTTATTTATTTCTATGAAGCAAACTGCACCCAAACCTTAATGGCTTAAAACAACAATAATCCTTTGTTTTGTTTGCAAATTGGCAATTTGGGCAGAGCTTTGTGGAAACAGCAAGAAGATGCTAGCCTACAGCTAGGAACTTGGTTTGGGCTTTGGGAATGGAACTTTCATACAGATTTCTTCACTGGCTTCTTGGGCTTCCTCATGGCATGGTGGCTGAATTTAAAGAATAAGCATTCCAAGAGAATCAGGCAAAAAGAAAAATTACATTTTATGATTTGGTATGAAAAATCACCCCGCATCTCTTTTGCTGTTGTCACAGATATGAAGACAAAACATGAAGCCTTTGCTTGTTCAGGCAGTGATTTCAGAAGATAAACTTTTCTTGAATTTTGCCATCCCTTACAAATCTTACAGATGCTACAGCACAACATTTATTGGGAAAATCTGATGACTTATCAGCTTGGATAAGGAAGCTCTCTTTGACATGTCATCAGTGTGACAACTTCTGGAGCTCTTTGATAATGGAATCATATCAGTTCTTGTTAAGTACCCTTCAATGTGAAGACAGACTTTTACTGCATTCCCCATTGTACTGTTGAGTAAAATGACTCAGAACATTATAATTTTTCATCAGCAACTTAATCAGAATTGTCAACAATCCTAGGCATAGAATCTTCCCTTTCATCTCACACTTTCCTTGAAAAATGGTCACACTGGGTCATCAGACATGTTTCTTAAACACTAATGAATAGCTAAATGATAAAATTGCATAATACTTCAAAAAATCATAATACAATTCATTTCTAATCTACACAATCCATACTTCACAATGTTTACAACAGCAAAATATAAAGGATAAACTGAGTCATAGTGAGTAAAAATGTCTTTACAATGGAAATTTCCCTCTGATTTTCTATTATCTCAGTGGAGTTGGTTTACTCTTCTAAGTCATCTGGATATCCAAGAAGGTATCTGATGTCACCAGCCTACTGCCCTCCCTTCCACAAACTGTACTCTCAGCAAATATCAATGGCTTCTCCTATCTCACATCAAAAATAACAACCAAATAAATTCAATCCTACTGCTCATTGCCATA
Organism: Leptonychotes weddellii; assembly: GCF_054177405.1. Classification (NCBI taxonomy): domain Eukaryota; kingdom Metazoa; phylum Chordata; class Mammalia; order Carnivora; family Phocidae; genus Leptonychotes; species Leptonychotes weddellii. Next base: position 87,413,323 of record NC_138369.1, read on the forward strand.
AGGACTGAAGGATTTCTAATGAAATTGCTAGTAGGGCTGCTCCATCAAGGTCCACCACTGTGTGAAAGTGTTAGCATTGTATGGAATGTGAAGTTTAAAAAGAAACATTTTTGTTTTGCTTTTTTAAGTCATGTTATCTCACTGAACTCATAGCATTAAATTATAGATCCCCACGATTCCACAAAATCCCACTGAAAACCGTGTTCTAGAGCAATTTTAAATCCTATCATGAAGAGGCATTTAAATGCTTTCTAGGTCCCTTACTCTTATTTGCATATATATCTGCTTGAGTATATGTATTTGCTAAATGATTATTTTAGTGAGTGGGAATTAAATGGAAAATAAAGAGAAATTTAGAAAGCCAGTCTTTGCTTTTAATGAGACTCAAATCTAACTGGAGAAAAGATAAATATGGTATAAAAAATTAAAGAACTAAATGTAGCAATGATAGAAGGCCATAAAAGAACAACACAGAAATTATAAGAAACAAGCAAACAAAAACTAACAGAATTTAAATACAAATATTCTGACACTCAAATTTGACAATTTGGAACTTTCTCAGAGCCTTTTGCTCCTGAAAAACAATGAAGGTTAAGAAATCCCCCCACTCTTTTATGTTCTGGGAAATAGCTTACTGCAAGCAACATCCTTCTGCAAATGGCTTAGATAAGATAGACTTAAAGATGACCCCTTTGTTTACCTATGAAAAGTCTGGACACAGACTGTCCAAATTCACATTTTTTTGGTCTCCTAAATGATTAGCTGAATGATTTATTCCTATTGATGGATCTGGACAAACTGTGTACTCATGTGCTTTGACCAGATTTTAATCAGGCTTCTCCCTTGGCCACAGGACTTGGACCTTGAATTATTTCTGAACTTAAACAAGCACTACAATGCAGAACCACTCCTCTTAATGGCCCCTCCAGGAAATCCACCGACCTCAGGTGAAAAACTTCCCTAATAAACTTCCTCTTGACTCTGTTGGAATAGGCAGTTAGATAGACGTGAGCAGGAGGGGAGAAAGGAGTATGAGAGATGAACAACTGCAAGGGACCACTCGGTCTCCACCCAAAGACCATTCCATCTCCCTTAGACCAGCTCCTTTTGTGGTTTAGCACAGAAGATACAGGCTACAGGGATGTTCCCAATTTCGGAGCAAGGCTACAGGGACATTCCCAAGTTTGGAGCATGCACACTTAAGAAAGACCGTGTCTGCTAGTAACCCGGAGGTTATTATAATATCATTATAATACAATCTGCATTGAGGTTTGCCGGCACCCCGTACTGCAGGTTGCACTTAGGCGCTCATGGGAAGATGACTAACACAAACTTGCACAGAATGTTGAAGGGGAAGAAACCAAGGCAGATCCAAGAGTGGTTCGATAATGACAAGATGTTTGGGCGGCAGGGGAAGGAGGGGAAGAAACCAAATAAAGTCCCATAAAAGAACTCAGTGAGAAACTCAATCAGCCTGCTCCTCTGTCTCTGGAGTGTTACTGTTGCTTTTTGCTAAATAAGAAACTTTTGCTACTTTATTCTCTCTCCAGTCTCAACTGAATTCTTTGCTTAGAGAAGGCAAGGAAGGATCCAGGAGTTCCACATGGTAACAACACTACCTGCTCTTCCCATTGCCTCACAATAATTCTCTCTAGCCTTGTTTAATCCTCCTTGTCAGAGAAAAGTCCTTTCTGTCTGACCTTTGAGACACCTGGAGATCTCAGGTTGTGGCTTCCTCCTGTGTTGTAATAATCCCTTTCCCTTTTGTGCAAGAGTTTTTTCAAATAAAGTCTCTTTTTATGTAAGTCCAGCTTTTTTTATTAGTTGAAAAATTCTAGTAATATGTCATATAAAAGATTGAAATCTAGATTTATGTACAAAATACTCATTTCAATATTATATGTAATAATAAAACACTGAAACAACCTCAAATGCTACTAAAGGATTGTTTTAAAAAATTGTGACAGAGCCATGCAGTTGGGAGAAAAAATCAGGAAGACCTACATGTATTAATAAGGAATATACCTCAAATATATTGTTAAACAAAAAAACAATGTGCAGAAGACCTGTTTTGTGACCTAATATGTGATCTGTTCTGGACACTGTTCCATTTGCACTTGAAGGGCTTGTGTATTCTGCTGTTTTAGGATGCAGTGTTCTGAATATATCTATTAGATTCATCTAGTCTAGTGTTTCAAAGCCATTGTTTCCTTGTTGATTTTGTGTTTGGATGATCTGTCCATTGATGTAAATGGGATGTTAAAGTCCCCTACTATTATTGTATTACTCTCGCTTATTTCCTTCATGTTTGTCATTAACTGTTTCATGCAATTGGGTGCTCCCATGTTGGGTGCATAAATATTTACAATTGTTATATCTTCTTGTTGGATTGTCCTCTTTATTATTATATAGTATCCTTCTTTGTCTCTTGTTACAGTCTTTCTTTTGAAGTCATTTTGTCTGATATAAGTATTGCTACCCCTGCTTTCTTTTGACTTCTATTTGCAGGATAAAGTTTTCTCCATCCTCTCACTTTCATTCTGCTGGTGTCTTTGGGTCTGAAATGTGTCTCTTATAGGCAGCATATAGATGGGTATGTATGTATGTATGTATGTATTTATTTTTGATGTAGTGTTCCATGATTCATTATTCCCTCTGTCACGCTGTGTCTTTTGATTGGAGTGTTTAGTCCATTTACATTCAAAGTAATTATTGATAGAGGTGTATTTATTGCCATTTTGTTACTTGTATTGTGGTTGTTTAGTAATTTTCCTCTGATTCTTTCTTCTCTTGCCCTGTTCCATGGTTTATTGGCTTCCTTTAGTGATAACTTGGATTCCTGTCTCTTTTTCCTTTGCATATCTATTACTGGTTTTTGATTTGTGGTTACCATTAGGTTTGTATATAACCTCTGTATATTGCAGTCTATATTAAGTTGATGCTTGCTTAAGTTTGAACCCATTCTTTTTTTTTTTTTAATTTTTTTAATTTATTTATTCATGAAAGTCAGAGAGAGAGAGAGAGAGAGAGAGGCAGAGGCAGAGGGAGAGAAGCAGGCTCCCTGCCTAGCAGGGAGCCCGATGCGGGACTCGATCCCAGGACCCTGGGATCATGACCTGAGCTGAAGGCAGACGCTTAACCGTCTGAGCCACCCAGGCGCCCCAAGTTTGAACCCATTCTTTACTCCTCTCCCCCCACACTCATTTTAGGTATATAGTATCATATCTTACATCCTTTTATTTTATGAATCCCTTGACTGATTTTTATAGAAATAATTATTTTTACTGCTTTTGTGTTTTTTACTTAGGATACACTCATTTGTGTAAATATTCATACACATATTCCTATATACTGACACTTTATATTGTAGAAGAGGGGAAAAATATATTTTTCCTCTATCCATCTTAGGTTCTCCAGCTGGTGCCCTGAAAATTAGACTGGTAAAGGACTAACAAGAGAAAAATAAACAGAAGTTTAATAACATGTGCATTGCTCATGTACACATGGGAGCACCCATTAATGAGCAACCCAAAGGAATGGTTAGAACATGGATTTATATACCAATTTAGGCTAACAAAGAAAAAGGGGCTTGGGGCTTCTGAAGGGAGGAGATAAGTTTCGGGAAGAGGACCTGGAAGACAGTGGTAAATAAGTTTTTTTTCATAGTTTTTATTATGTTGTTTTAAGATTTTGCCTTCTCAATTGATAGGGTTGTTAGGAGTCTTCCTCTTCCTGGTGTGGGAGATGGAGACACCTTTACAACAAATGGGAATTTCCTTTGCAAAAAGAAAACTTTTGCCCAGTATTTAGAGATTTTCCTGCATCTATTGCTTCTCAGTGACCTTCAGCTCAAAATAATCCATTTGCCAAAGAAGCATATTTTGGAGCAGCATATTCTAATGTATATACTTGAATACATGATGCCTACTTCTAAAATGATAGTCGAATGAGGATATTATAATGATTTTGCCTCTGGGAATAAGGGTAGGGTCTAGGTACAAGGGAAATTTACTTTTAATTCTAGAATTTTGTGCGGCTAGAATATTTTACTACATGCATGTATTATTCTATTTCTTTTTCAGTATAGTGCCAGTTAAAAAATTAGTGCACTAACTTGTGATGAGTACCAGATATTGTATGGAAGTGTCGAATTGCACACATTGCACACCTGAAACTAATACTACACTGTATTTTAAGTAACCGGAATTTAAATAAAAACTTAAAAAAAACAATGCACTATAATGGAACAATTTTTTAATAATAAATCTAATAGAACTGTCTAACTCCAAAACCTTTGTTATTCTCATTACTCCAAAGTGTGACCTGGACACTGCAGACCTAAATCCTTCTCCCTGATCCCTTAGGGCCTCCCAGGATTAGGAACAGCTACAAGAGTTGGGGAAAACTACAATCCCAAGGAGTGGGATCTGATCTCATACTTCTCCTTGGTCCATCTCAGAGTTTTCTGTACACTTAGCAGGTATCTGAGAATATTTGGCAATGCAATGAAATAATAGCAGTAGGTGAAATTTATACAGAATTATAGAATGTTTCTATTTGTGTGGTTGAAATGCTTTTGAAGAAAGTATTCTTTTCTGCCCCAAAAAACAAAGATTTCTTGAAAATCAATTGCTTTGATGATAGTAATGATATAAATATTTTTCTAATAGTCCCAATTACCTTGTTTCGTGCAGTTCTTTGGACTAAATATAGGTTGATTTTTCTTCTTCTTCTTCTTCTTTTTTTTTTTTTTTTTGACATTTTATGGGCTAACTAAACTCCCTGGAGGGACATTGTCTCTTTCCTGAGATTTATGTGGCCTGAATGGTAGGGATGATAAGCACTTGCTGTTCAATAGTGTAGTTAATACTCAGCCCCAGGATAAGAGAGCAGTGAAGCATTCCATACTCTGAGATACAGTGATTCTGCAGCAATCAGCCACACTGTTTCTTTTTCTGAGGAAATTTGCATCAAAATGCTCAGTCCACAGGGAGCTCAACATTCACTCACTGCTCACTGCCCAAGGAAAACAGCTATTATGGTCATTTCCCAGTCTTTGAAGGCAGAACAAAAAGCAAAGCACAGCAAAGTAAAAGAAACACTATTGTAACAAGAATTGCAGAGAAACAGCTGTCTTAATAGGAACCTCACTCTGCCTTAAGGTTTACCTTACTTGAAACATATTCATATCTATCAATTATTATGAATTATTATTTTCCTCATAGTCACCATCTTTATGGTAATGTTAAATATGGGTGAGGGAGACACACCTATCTTTTTATTTCTTACATCATAAAGTATCTTATCTTCTCTTTGTCTTGTTTTCACTTATTCAATAAAGGGAATTTGAAGAGTTTCAGGATGTGTTACAAGAAAAGAAATGAATGAATAAATAAAAAGGAGGGGAGGAGGGATTAGTTAAAGTTGACTTGGACTTTGCTTGCTAACACATTTAGGTTAATGCTGAAAATTGTACTGTTCTATTTATGTTTAGATGTTTAGATATTTATGTTTAAATGTTACAGGTAACATTTTCTTTGCTACAATGCAATTTCCTCTTTCAAATAAACACATCAACAAGAATTAAAACCAGAAGATGAAATAACACCTTTGATTCAACTAGAAACAGCTCCAATGCAATGCTATAACCCATATAAAAGGGTTGTTAATAACAGTGAAAATAGTATCAGGCGAAATGAAGTTGCTTATAGGGGATACTGCAGATATTAAGTAGAAGCCATGTGTTGGGGAGGAAAAATTCTCAAAGAAAAGAATGATGGGTTCAAAGAAGGAATGGTAAAACAACAGATGTGGTGAAATAATTTGGTAGTACCAAGGAAAAAATAGAAGAAAAAATAAACTATAATGGAGTTACAGTTAGAGAAAAAAACATGATAGACACTTCCAAAACAAAATCGGGCAGTAATACTGACATCTAGATATTCTGAAAACCCTCTCACTGTAAAACATTTATAACATTATATATTTAAATTAAAACATTACATATTCAAAAACAGTAGATAAAATGTCAAATGAATAACTGAGCTTGAAAAACAGAAAACTAAATATTCATACTGAAAAAAAAATTAAGGAAGGACATGATTCCAGCTGATGCTGAACCCAAAAGGATTTTGCCAGGGCTCAGTAATCTAGAGCTTTGGGTTTCAAAACTACATAGAATATAGGTTCTTATACCTTTGTAAGGTAAAAAGTTAGAACTAAGTCTCCAAAAGAAGTTAAAATGCAATGGGCTACAATACACAGACTTTTTAATTCCAGAACTGTAACTTTTAAAAAAAAATCATACCAAGATGAAAGGAATGAAAGTCAAACATTATTTAGAAGAGGAAATAATTTTCTAAATTTCTTAAAAGCCCCTGACAGAGGCCACCACGAGGTCATATAAATGATGCTACTTGAAGTGGACATGTGGTAGAAATATACAGATAATTTGGAGGAAACTGAAAATATTATAGACAATAGTATGCTTTTTAAAGCATAGCTTAGTGGAGGCTTCAAGCCCTCCATTCAGGCATTCAGCTTGGTGAGAAACAACAATGTAGCATGTTTTGGAAGCACCCTTTAAGATAGCCAAGTGTCCCCAAGGCTAGCTATATAAGAATCACAGCATATCCAGAACATCCAATGTGTCACAACTGGAATGGGGTGGCACATGGGTGTGGTCAGAAGACCAGAAGACCAATGGAAATCTGGAACCATGATAAAGGGAGCTCAGTGTTCAAGGACTTTGCAGTCAGAGACACCCAGTTGCCGCTAGGGTATAAAGAGCTTGACAAGCTGCAGTGTTCATCCATGATCTAGCTTTCAAATCTCACTACTCTCAAAGTAGACTGCAGCTATCACTGACACCTTGATCAGAGACTCAGGACAGACTCTGAGCTAAGCCAATATCAGGTTCCTGTTCCACAGAAACCATAGAATGATAAATATGTGTTGTTTTAAAAAGCTGCTAAATTTGGGAACAATTTGTTACACTGTAGTAATTGCTAATATGCAGGGTAACTCACAGGGGCAGGACCCATTATTTAAAACATGGGGAGCCAGGACTGGGGAAAGTAGACACTACACATGGATGATGACTTATAAGGTACTATAGTCCATCCCTCTTTTATTCAGCCCTTTTATGTATTTAGCCCACTGAACTTCCAGCTATAAATAGTCAGGTAGGTAATGTTCATGCTGTCTAACATAATTCACAGAGAACAACTGATATGATAACAAATGCCCCAAACTTAAAACCATCTCTAATTGCTAAACTCCCCAGAGAGACATCAAAACCCCCAAACAAAGTCATATTCCTTTATAGAATTAAATGATGGAATAAATTCATGTACAACATTTTCTTCTACAAAATTTCCTATTTTAAACTGATTAGTTGAAAGCCAAAATGAACAATATTCTGATGATGGCTTTAAGTATGGCTCTTTATTCAGCAGTACAATCCAAGTTAACTTTCACTGACTGATGCAGTTAAATTTAAATAAATAAAGTTAAATGGATCTTGCTTCATTTCATTCTGCCTTAATTATCTATTTAAAGGCCCTCCGAATACAGTCATATTCTGAGGTACTAAGGGTTGGGACTATGACATATGAATCTGGGGTGGACACAATTCAGCCTCTAATAGTACTCAACCTTTCTATACTTCCAGCTGGATAGTAGTACACAGGAACATATCAAAACTATGGCTCCTATCACTACCGCTGTAATATCTGAAACCAAACACAACCACTGCAGCAATAAAATTTCCTAAGAAAAGGATTTTGTTATTCCTAGTCATAAGTCATAGAAGAGCTCTGAAAATAGATAGACTGTTGGGGTCTAAACCAGACAGAGAAAAGAAAGGTTAAAAAATATGTACATATCTTGGGTTTATTCTTATTAAGATGGCAATCTTTTGTTGCCCAATCTTCTTTTCCTTTAGCTATAAATTTAGTCTAACCAGGGGAAATTTCCTACCAAGATATTAATTTTGCCTAGTATTTTCCACAATCTTGCAGAAAACCAAGCCCTATGATTTGCTTTGACTCTCCCAGATCTTATTCCCTCAGTGCCCTAATCGGAAACAACTGTTGCAGTGTGTTTTATTCACATTTAAATTCTTAGGGCTTGGCTTAGTGTTACCAATCCACTGAAAACATACACATTTCTTCCTACAACCCATATTCCTAAAACAGTAAGACCAGGCTTGCCTTGAAGAAGCACTACAGACTTCAGCACCAGGTATGAAAACAGAATCTGAAGTGATGATGATGATGATGAATTCTGAGAAAGCCTCTTTTCAAGTGACCTTTCCCTAAAAGCTCTCCCTCTCCACATTGTAATGTGAATATATAAAGAATAAAAACTGCTTCTGCAATCAAAGATTCCAGGTCTCCTTTCTCTAGAAATAAACCATTAGTTCCAACTAAGACCAGATGCTCGCTGAGTGTGAGGTCTTGAACAGAAACTATGCTGCCTTTCTGATTGCAATAATTGATTCCAACCATAACTGTTCACACTAGCTGCCCAAATCAAGAGATTCAATCTCCTTATGTGGAATTCTGCCCTACAACATAAGTTCCTCCTCTCTTCCCCATGAAATAAACATGGCAAGTTTATATGAGATAAAATTTCTGTACTCATTAAATGCCAAGAATTAAAATGTCATGAGAAAGCTCTTGGTGTGGATGTGCAACAACAAAAACACTTATAAACTGCTGATGGACCTATTTATTTATATAACCACTATGGAAATCAATTTTGCATTAGTAAATCTAGTTCAAATCTAAAGATGTGAACACCATATGGCCCAGCAACTCTATTCCTGGTTGTTTTTTTGCCCTGGAGAAAATCACTAGGGTGTTCACTGCAGCATCATTTGGAAGGGCTAACACTTCAAATAATACAAACGTCCACTGATATGGGAATAAATAAAATGTGGTAGAGACCATAGTGGGATATTGCACAGGAATGGAACTTATTAGATTAGCAATAAAAAATACATTATTAAACAAACAAACAAAAAATACAGACTATTACTTAGAGTATAATTCCACTTCTATAATGTTTATAAAGCAGGCAAATAAACCTAAGGTTAAGAATACATTAATACACAGTAAAACTATTTTTTTAAAGAATTATAAACACCAAATTCAGGAGGTAGCAGTACAGACAGATCTGAAAAGGGACAAACAGTTTTCAAAGAAGGAGATAATATTCTACTTTTTAAGCTGGGTGATGAATAGAAGAACGTTCTATGATTTTAAACCATAAACATATACTATGTATATATTTTGCATCTTTGATATATTTTATAACAACTTAGAATTATAAAAGGTGGACATGTTTTAAGGAACTAAAAAAGAAATAAAGGCCATTTGTTTTTTAATGTAAACAAACAAAGTTCTGAATTGAAACAAAGTTCTTGCCTTATCTTTGCAATATAGCATCAAGGAAATAACTTATTACTCCATGTTGTATAATTAAACAAAAGCTCTGCATTGTATTATAGTGAAAATGTCTAAAGAGTTTTAGAATTAAACAAATTAAACCATTCACATTTGCATACAAATCTACAAAGCTGCTTTTTAGAAGTCACTAATTTTCAATTTTGATAATATCTAAGTTTGTAATAATTCCATACTTGGCCAACTTTCAGATTACTTTTGTTAATCATCTTTTCATGTATCTGAATACTCTGCTAGATGTGAAGAGAAAAATATTAAATCAAGAGAATGAAAAGCAGATAAATGAATAAGCTCATTTGAATAAGGAAAGTAATTTAAAATATTTTAGAAGATGAAATTTGTTAAATAACAATACTAGATTGTTCCATTAGAAATAGTTAATTATATAACAATAGCTTCCTATAATGTTTTCTAACTGGGAATTTTGCTTTAGTACTTTTTAATGTTTGTTTAATTTATGACACTGTGGGGGGGAAAAAGGATAATTTATCTCAATAAGTTTTGTTTTTCCCTATTTCATAAGTGGACATTTCACTATAATATCCTGAGAGAGAATAGAATATCTATGTAATGAGTGTTTTGTATCTATCTGTTATCTCACAGATGTAAAATATTTTATTTGATATATAATAAAAAGTTATACTCATAAGTTACAAAAGAATAAATTAAAATGAGAATTATCATATGAAAGAGGGGTAGGAATAAGACTATTGGGGAATAATTAGATACTTAGAGGTTTTATTTTTCCTTGTCCTAGGATATATGCCAATTTGTGGAATACTAATATGATTAGAAGATTGACAAATTTTAACTTTTAAACCATGGATTTAGCATTTTGGAAAATGTCATTGAATAGTTCTTACATTCTCATTTTTAATCATGAAGCTTCTAAAACCCAGAGAAGGAACTGAACTTTCTATCAGCGTGGCTGGGTTCAGTTTCAACTGTTCTGCCATCTAGTTCACAGTTCTTTGATCAACATGACTTAGCCCTGAGTTTTTCAATCACGTTCTCTATACCTTATGCTGATGTTGCTACAATCAACAATAATGGTAATGTTTTAATAAAAGTTTCTTCACATACAAGAGTTCCACAGAAATACATTTACTCAAATATTTACCCATATTGTAAAGGCAGTGTTTACATTTTAAGATAAAATGTTATTTAAATTAAATTTAAGATTAAATTAAACCTAAGAGAAACTAAACTGGGAGGAATTTAGTGAATGAAAAACAGTGACACAGCAAATCTTATTACTATATAACTCAAATTTTAAGAGCACCATGTTTGATAAACAGAATTATCTTGTGCAATTATATAAAAATGTATTATTATTATATTATTATATAAAAATTTATAAACATAAATACAGTTACATATTTTTCTGTACCCTCCCAGTTACTATAAACCAAACTAATATTTATGGAGAATTTACTATGTGTAGTCTAAATCACTGATTTATTTGTTCTGATCTAATACAGATTCCTTTATACTTATATTTAATTTTAAATAGCAAAATAATACTATAATAAAACATACAAATGTTTTATTTCTTCAGTTATTGACCACAATCCTAAAATAATTATTCAATACAGACTAAGGAACAGGTAATTTAATAATTATATTATAAGTCATTACATTCTTAAATAAGAACTATTATAGAATTTTAAGGTTGGAAGAAACCTTAGCATAGTTAAATGGATTTAGCAGGATACTGAACTTATTTGCTCTGGAAAACAAAAATTGCTCACTGGTGTATAATAGCCAAACATTCCATCACAAATGGATTGAATCAGATGTTAGAGCTTCAAACTAGATATCATGTATTAACACGTCCAAAGAATGATGTGTCATCAGAAGAACTCTTTAGAAACTATGGAAATGGGGGAAAAAAAAAAAGCCATTGATGACAGTGCTCATCTAAGAACCAGTGGTCCTTTCTGCAGGGGAACATACTCAAGTGTCTTTGAGGATTCTTGTCCCTTTGGCAAAAGCATTCTCAAGAGCCTCGGACTGCAGTCACACACTGCCTGGTCTTGGAAGCTGGCCATTGCCTACTGGGCAACTCTGAGCAATTTATTTCGGCCCTTTGCACCCAGTTTCCTGATGTAATGGGCAGCCTCTAAATCACTGTTTCCTTGTTAACTAAAATAGATGTGGGCTTTGATTTTCTCCATACTGTCCTTAAACCATATATCAAAATGTTTTGAATTAGTGGAGATAAAAAAAAATATTTTAAAAAAGATCATTTAGGGGTGGCTGGGTGGCTTAGTCATTAAGCATCTGCCTTTGGCTTGGGTCATGATCACGGGGTCCTGGGATCAAGCCCTGCATCGGGCTCTCTGCTCAGCGGGAAGCCTGCTTCTCCCTTTCCCACTCCCCCTGCTTATGTTCCCTCTCTCGCTGTGTCTCTCTCTGTCAAATAAATAAATAAAATCTTTAAAAAAAAAAAAAAAGATCATTTGGACATATACTGTGAGGAGGGCATATCTTCCATGTCTTCGGAAAGGACAAAGGTTCCAGAAGAAATCAGTGGGATAGAAACAAATGGGGGTACAGAATGGGGAGGTCCTAGGGGTCAGGAGGGGGTGCACCCTTCAGCACCTCTAGACAGGGTATTCCCTTGGGGGCTGGGTTGGGTGGGGCTTCAGTATTTGCAGGTGGGCAGGTGGGCCACCTAGGGATGTGGTCACTGTGGCTGGCCCACAGCATCGCCCTTCCCAGGTAGACAGGGTCTAAGGCCTACTCCCTTAGCAGCAGGGGCCCAGATGGGCCCTGTCCAGAGAGGCTGGACAGAGACAGCACTTTGCTGGGTTCCCTGGCTCTACTACCACATAAGATTGTTATGATAAGTAAGTGAAATAATACAAATAAAGCAGTTATAAAAATGCCTGCACCCTTTAAGAATTCAATGTCTTGCCATATTCACTTTTTAGTTTTTTTTATAAGATGGATATATCACAATCTCAGAGAGGCAGCATAGTGTAGATTTCACTATGAGTCCAGGCTGCCTAATTCCAAGTGAGGCAAGTAACCATGTGACCTTGGGCAAATAACTTAATCCTCTGTGCCTTAATTTTTTTATCTCTAAATCAGATGGAATCATAGCATTACCTTACAGGATTATTATGAGAATTAAGCAAACTAGTAATTGAAAAGCACTGAGGGGGCACCTGGGTGGCTCAGTTGGTTAAGCGGTTAAGCGCCTGCCTTCAGCTCAGGTCATGATCCAGGGGTCCCAGGATTGAGCCCCGCATGGGGTTCCCTGCTCAGCGGGGAGTCTGCTTCTCCCTCTCCCTCTGTCTCTCCCCCCTTGTTTGTGCTCTCCCTCTCTCTCCCTGTCTCTCTCTCTCAAGTGAATAAATAAATCTTAAAAAAAAAAAGCACTGAGACTATTAATTCTGTTTTCAGAAGTATTAAATGAATTTTTAAATGAGGTTATCATGTATTTCATTTATTCAAAGCATATTCTAACTCTGAGACTGCAAAACAACATTCCAACATAGTTTCACTGTTCACTTTTCTTTGCCCATAGAGAAGGAATACACTTTTCACACAGAATGAATAGTTCTGTCATTTTGACTTATTTCTAACTTTAAATAAATAAATGGCTATATATGAATGCAGTATTCTATAGCTAGAAGCTATGAGATTGCCATTTCCCAACAAAAACAATACCATGATGACAATGACTTTGAATTTTGGCCATACATACTAAACACAGTTCATATGGGGTCAGTATGAAAAATACAACATTAAGTATTTTAGCTCTTTAGCCAAATACATAGATTCTAGTCACAATTTTGAAACACCATCTTTGAAAGTAGAAGATAATAGTATTTATCCAAAGGTTACACACAAAATGGCTAATTCCATGCTAATCTCTGAGATAGGAATACTCTACATGCAGGCAAGAGCCCTTAACCTTTTTTTTTTTTTTAAGATTTTATTTATTTATTTGAGAGAGAGAGAGAGAACACTTGAGACGGGGGGAGGGTCAGAGGGAGAAGCAGACTCCCTGCTGAGCAGGGAGCCTGATGCGGGACTCGATCCCGGGACTCCAGGATCATGACCTGAGCCGAAGGCAGTCGCTTAACCCACTGAGCCACCCAGGCGTCCGAGCCCTTAACCTTGATCAGAATGTATTTCAGTACTTATTCCATGCTTGTTGGGTGAGCTTAATATAATTTAATCTTGATCATAAGACTTATTCTACATATATGTAGTTTTTAAGTTGCATGATTATTATAACACATGATTTTGATATAAATTAAAGGGCTCAAAATAATAGTCTAGGAGTTTTGCCATATTTTTCTACTTGCTAGAAAATTACACATTATTTGGTTGTTAAATGCTTAAAAAAAAAGTTACTTACACTGGATAAATAAAGCAACACATTTTTAGTGAGTTGATTTTTATTAATTGTCTTATTTGAGGCAAGTGTCATTAAAAGTTATATTAAAGTTTTGATTTCACAGGAATTTTGCAATATATCTTATATTCATAAAAGGAATTTATGGAAGAAGAGGACAAATACCAAGAACATACGGTAGGACCCATGTGATGTCTTCCATCCTCCTTTATACCACAGATATTCTTTGGAGGAAAATATCTCTATTAAATCTCAAACATTTCTATGTCAATGCCAAAAAACCCATACAATTGAAATAAGACATGGAATGAACTGCACATAATACTTATTTTCATTAAGGTATACGGAGATTATGGAACAAATAGGATAATGTGTTTAATTTATAAAGTGATTAGACAACTGAACTGTATGTTAAAGCACATTGTAAACTACTTAGTACTCTATAACTGTAAAATAACACCGTTTAATAGAACCTTACAAACTGAGATTATTAGTACTAATTCATGTATTTACATACAGAAACTTTCTTTGCACAAGTACACCAATATCTAGGAAATGTATTTTTTGTTGATCTCAGGGCCAAATTCTAATTAGTTTCCAAGTAAAACTATTTGAAGTTATTTTGAGGTATTTTGATTTCTCAACTTTATTATCCCAATTCAAATCTCTTTAAGATTCACTTAGTGGGGGAATGCCTGGGTGGCTCAAGTCGGCTAATCATCTGCCTTGGCTCAGGTCTTGCTCCCAGGGTCCTGGGATCGAGTCGCACATAGGGGCTCCTTGCTCAGCAGGGAGCCTGCTTCTCCCTCTGCCTGCCGCTCCCCCTGCTTGTCTTCACTTGCTCTCTCTCTCCCTGACAAATAAATAAAATCTTAAAAAAAAAAAAATAAGGAGCAGCTTAAATCAGTTGAAATTCATAAATAAAGAATATGTTGCCTCCACAACCCCAAAAGCCTAAGAGATATTGGAAATTGTTTGTTCTGGCTCTACTAATAGCTAACAGCTGTAGAACCCCTTGAGTGAATTTTTCATTTCAACTGTTGCATGTTTCCACTCCAGAATTTCCATTTGGTTCTTTTTTATGATCTCTATCTCTTTATTGATATTCTATTGTTAATGAGCTATTACCATAAAGTCTTCTGTTAATTCCTTAAGAATGTTTTGCTTTAGATCTTTGAACATATTTCTAACAGCTGCTTTGAAGTTTGTGTCTGCTGAGATCAACATCTGGACCCTCAAGGCAGTTTATATTACCTGTTTTATAGGTCACACTTTCCTGTTTCTTTTAATGCCCCTTAATATTTTTGAGGAAAACTGGAATTTTAATTAATATATTGTAACATTTGTGATACCGATATCTCTTGACTGTAGGCTTGCTGTCATTTTTGTTTGCTTATTTAATTGTGTAGTGACCTGGCTGGACTAGTCAGGGAATCTATTTTTGCCACAGTGTTTTCAGCCTCTGATGTCACTCATCAAAGGATATAGCCTTGGGCATGCATGCAGTCTTTCTGACCATTAGGAATGACTGTGGTTTTAACTGGGTCCTCCTGAATTCTTTTCCTGATCTCCTGTTTAGACTTCTAAGTGGTCTTCCTCTGTTGTTATTACTCACTGCTGGTAGTCTTTGTTTTCGTTTGCTTGTTTGTTTGTTTGATAACTCCTTGGAACATAAATTGCTCCATGGTCTGAACCCACTGAAGTGAGACGCCTTGGCAGGATTCTCTAGTCTTTGAGCCTTGCTCTGACCCTCCCCTGGGCAGAACCTCTACACTATGGAGAAGAACTAAAAGGCAGCAATGGAAAACCGCTCTTCGCTGACTGCCCCCTGGATCTTTCCCACGGAGCAGGAGTGGAGGAAGAAAGGGTGCACGCAGCATGAAGGTGAGAACTGGTGTCATTGCCTGGCTGCTACCACCAAGTATGGATTTTCTGCAGCCCAGAATCAATATTCACTGGCTGCCAAATCTACGAGAATAGGTCTTCCACACTATGAAGCTCAGGTCGCTGGGAGCTGCCACTTGGCTGAGCCAACTGGAACAACTTTCTTGCAAAATAGAGCTGTGCCCGAAAAGTGACTTCACCCTTTGCCAGGTCCCCACCCAGACCCTCATGCATTGGGAGCTAGGGGTGGGGAAACAAGCAGCAGCACCCGGCTGCCACCATCCACTAATTTAGGCCTTCTGTGACATGGAGGTTTCCAAAAATGGGTACTGTCAGGATGCCAAAAACACTCTGAATACCTCTTCTGCCCCAAGAACATGGGAGAGGATAACTACCACTCAGCTGCTGTTGAAACAGTTGAAGCAGCTCTTTGTCCAGGAATGGCTGTGGGATGACAGGTGCAGTCTCTCTCTCCAGTACCACGGCTTCCCATTTCCTTACTGAGTTTCTATAGATTTTGTGGAATAAATGCTTCTCAATTTGTTGTAAGCTCTTTGGTCTATCTCTATAAACTTTGAATGATTGTCTTTGCTAATTCTGACTAGCTTAATATATGTCCCTTTGGAAGAGAGATTTCCTGAGTTCTTTACCCATCTTTCTGAAAATCCTACCTTGTTTGCTTGCTTTAATTCTCCTTTTCTGATGCCTGAGAAGCCCAGAGGATTACAATAGTAGGCTAACCATCCCAAAGCATTTATGTCATTTGACAAAATGTTACCAGTGTGCATTATTAGATTACCAGAACCCTGTGTTCATTAAAAAACTGTTGCCAGAAAAATTTATATGTTCTGCATTTGCCTCAAGAACTACTCAATTTTGTCTCAATTATATTAAAACAACATATGTTCAATAGTAGTAACAATGATGAAAATGATTGCTATAGGAATATTGTGTTGACATTTCTATTTCTCTTGCCAGAAAAGTTTCCAATTAAATCAATGGTATATAGTCAGTTAAATATGAATTATTAAAACAAGAGGATCAGTTAAAAAGTAGAAAAGTTCGGTGGGTTTTTTGCCATTATATTTTACTTCTAGGGCATATTTTCACTATATATTTAATAGCTTCAGTTTTCTAAGTAGTAGAATTTAGGGGAGAATAATATAGAAAGGTTAGTAGATGGTTCAATTTTTAGGAATATACCAGATAAAATGATGTTTGAACTTCAGAGGGGAAACAAAAGATCTAGAAATCCTGGATTGTTTATTTATTTATGTATGTATATAAATGCATCAGTGAATTTGCAAAAATGAAGAGAAATCTCCAGGGGTCAAAGATGAAGGGATTAAAACCAGGAAAATGGCAACATCCACTAACACTGTACCGCTTCTCTGGCGGATAGTTATGTACCTAATGCATCAAATTTCAAAGTAAGGTATGTGTGCATCCACCCTGAGAAACTGATGCATGAGATCCTGCATAAGATCTGGAGCTGCAACAAAATATTAAACTATTTACATTTACTTTAAATACCGTATTTTATTTTCTAACTTTGGATGTTCAATATATTAGTAATGTAGTGGAGAAAGATTACAATTAGAAATGAACACTGCATAATTTGGGAGTGCCTCTCAGATATTCTTTTACAGATAAGAGTGCAGTTGGGAAACCACTGACAGAGGGACTTTGGTTGTAAGGAAAGGAGAATGTGCAAAATGCCCTGGGCTTGTTCTGGGTCTCTTAAAGGGCTACCCCACTGAAGGAAGTAAGGAGTAGATTAAATCTGTCCTCCAGCACAAAAAACTAATAGCAAAGCTTATCTACATCAGATAATGAAATGTAGAAAAAGCAGAAACAAATAGAAATGAAAAGATAATAAAGAATAGATAATACAAAAGCAGATGTCAGATATGAATTTGAATATATCAGTGAAGCAATAAATGTAAAGAAATAAATTATTCTAGTTGACAGATTTAAAAATTGGCTAAAAAGCAAAATTAGAGCATTTACCTTTTATAACATACCCATATAAAATATGAGGCACAGAAATGTTGAAATTAAGTAACAGAAATTGCATACCAAACACTACCAACAATAACAATTGCAAAAGTCATATCAAAGTAAAATCAAACAGACATCTTGCTTAAAGATACTAGCTAGGATTAAAGATAATATAATAAATTATTCAAAAGTTTACAGCAGTTATATATGTACATGTGTCTAATAATATCGTCTCAATTTATAAGGCAAAAACTAACACAAGTAGAGAAATAAATGAAAATTATTATCATTACAGGAAAATCGAAACACCATTTTCTCAGTAACTTATGGATCAAGCAAATTTTAAAAGTTGTAAGAACAGAGAAGCTTTTAATCTGCAAATAGCAAGCTTGATCTAATGGACATATATAACTCTATACCCAAGATTAGAGATTTACCTTTGTGATCAAACACCCATGGAATCTTTCAATATAGCGGTGATATAAAGTGATGAGGATGGGGAAAGCTTTCTGTTAGTTCCTATGCTTACCACCAGGCCAAGGATCTAAGTTTTTTGTTTGTTTGTTTGTTTCCAGAAACATCTGTGATTTTGGAGAAAAGCCTAGGAATGTCTTTCTTATGGCCCTAGTTACCAGCGGGGGGAAGAACAGGCAGAGTCAAGCTTACAGACAGTTTCTAAACTGGGTATAAGCTTTGAGGTCATTGATTGGAAAGCTTTTGACCATTAATATGAAGCCCAGGTAGTAACTGAGGGATATCTATGAAAGAAATCTCTGCATCTCCTTAATCTCCAAATAAAGAATAACAAATTCATAATTCCCTCTAACATGATACAACTATCCTGTGTACAACTGACAAAGCACTAAAACCCCTTCCCCAGGGGTGCCTGGGTGGCTCAGTTGGTTAAGCGACTGCCTTCGGCTCAGGTCATGATCCTGGAGTCCCTGGATCGAGTCCCGTATCGGGCTCCCTGCTCGGCAGGGAGCCTGCTTCTCCCTCTGACCCTCCCCCCTCTATGTACTCACTCTCTCTCTCGCTCTCTCAAATAAATAAATAAATCTTTAAAAAAAAAAAAAAAACAACCCTTCCCCAGAAGAGGGGTTAAAGTCCTTGAGTGTTCCTTACTCCTCTCATACCCCATAACTTAAATACTATGATGTAAAATTAACCATACTTAAATACTGATATAAAGTCAACATATCTTACGTTACATGATAAGGGACTAGAGAGGAAAGAAGACAGATTTGCCTAACATGTATATATATACACACAAACATATTCATAACACAATAAGGAGGAAATACTCATGACAATTACAGTCTTCATTTCTGTAACTGCTCATACGGTCATAGCTGATATTTACAGCTACCTTCTTTTAGTATACCTTCTGCATTCCCTTTGCCTTATAAAGCACCTTACTGGTCATGGTTCTTTACCTGGTGGGATGAACCAAAACTTCATTTCTGAAGGGTCTGGGCCACTAGTTTTCCTGCCTGGATTGGGTTGTTATAGCTTTCCATTGACTTTCATCACATGGCATAGTAATGCTAAGAGATACTTTAAGGGATCTCCTGAATCCCAAATACATTCTCCCTTACCTCCATTGTGGAATAGCAGTCTAATTTTCCTGTGGTAATCAGGATCAATCACCCCAGCCAACACTGTAACTCTCTTCTCTGCCAGTTGCTTCAAAGGAATGAAGAGCCAAAGTGGCTGAGTGACAGTCTTAACTTCTAATTCAACGGACTCATTGTTGCATCCCCTGGTGAAAGCTTTCCCACTCTGGAATTCAGGCTTCTAGGTCAGCAGAGCATAAAATCATGGGAACAGGAAGTAAAATTTTGCTGGTGAATCAATAGGGATAATAGTGAGTGGTATCTCTCCCATTTCCACTCCTTGATTCCTGGTTGGATCCTTGAATCCTGGCTATCAGACAAATAACACGAGGTACTGGCTGCTGACTCAGAGCTTACAGAGCCTTTAGAGAACTTTATCCCAGCCCTGAAAGATACGCCACCTATTTGGCAATACAATGGAGTCTTCAAAAGTCCATTCCTCCATTCTATCAAAACAGCCACTTCAGGATGGCAGGCAACACAGTAACACCAGTGAATGACATGAGCAAGACCTATTGCTACACTTCCTTTCCTGTTAAGGGAGTTTCTGGATCAGAAGCAATGCCATGCAGAATGCATGACTGTGAATAAGGCAACTTAAAGTGTACAAACGGTTGTTTTGATGGAAGCATATGTACAGAGAAGGTACACCAATATTCAGAGCAAGTGTCTGTACCAATAAGAACAAAATGCTGCCCTTCCGTGATGGCAGCTGCTCAATGTAATCCACCTGCCACCAAGTAGCTGGCTGACCATCCCAGGAATGGTGCCGTGTCAGGGGCTCTGTGTTGGCCTCCACTGTCGGCAGACTGTTCACTCAGTGAATGAGGTAGCCAGGCTGGCCTTGCTGAGTGGAAATCCACTTTAGTGAGCCCATGCAGAATCTCCATCCCTGCCACCATGCCACGCTGTACAGAAGCCCATTGGGTGAGGACAGTGGTAGCTGTGGAAAGAGGCTGACTCCATTCTCATAACTGCATGAGTTCAGCTTCCTATTTTATTTTACTGCCCCCACTTCATTCCTCATCCATATTCCCTTTCCCCTCTACATAGCATTTCTTTTAATGTGTTCCATCCTTCTCTATAGACATGTACTTTTTTTTTTAATACTCAGTACTGTTTTATGTTTATGCTTTTAATTTGCATAAATGATACTGGATCATAGTTTGTATTCCGTTTCTTACTTTTGACAGATAAGATAATTAGGACTCAAAAAGGTCAAGTAACTTTCCCAGGGTTACATAGCCTGCTTATTAACACAGGAAACTCAAACCACAGTGTGTTCAACTCTGAAAGCCCTTGCTATTTGCTGTATGCTACACTATTTTCACGGATGCATGGTATAACCAAACTTGTGGCATATGGAAAAGTTATGTTATAGAAGCTTTACTGAATTTAACTTTACATGTATATTGCAGGCAAAATTCAACTTTTTTTGAGACTGTAGCAAGGAATAGTATGCCATTTGTTCACTTCCTATTTGTACTTAGTATCTACTCATATTTGCAATCCATTATGACTACTTAATAGCAATATCTGTAGGTTCCATAGTATGTTAGTTTCTATAAATCTAAGTTTATAAAATCTGGAAATTTTGTCTTTCAGGGGGGAACTAGGTAAAACACATGTCAGAATGATAAAAAATAATAAGAAATGGAGTCTTTCCCCCCACTTTCAGCAAAAATTAGGTTGGTGGATTGCTTACAGTTTACAACAATAATTTTTTTCATGCTGTTTCTGCCCTCCTTTTAGCAAAAAACATTTTTTTAAAAAAGGAAAAAAAATCCCTTTCCATATGATCATAATTTGTAGCCTTAAAAAAAAAGAGTAAATAGCTCATAAAGTTAAGTTGAAACATTTCGTGGGCTGAGTGCTCTCGAAACCTCACCTCGGTGCCTTGAAGAAACCATTTTCCAAGAGAGTCAGAAAGAAGAAAAAGGTTACAGTCAAAGCAAAGCAAACATCAACAGCAGCTTTGGCTAAGCCAGTCCACAGCTGACTTGCTAAAGGCTCTGTGACCCCAAGCCCCTCCTCTCCTGCATCCTCATCAGATGCACTTAACCGGTTCCCTCTGAGCAGGGTGTCTCCCAAAGCTCCAAGCGAGTTACTTCACTCTGAAGGCACCGGGATGCCTTACTGTAGGCTACACAGCTCAGCTCGTTCCTGCTACTGCTGAAAGGAGAGGCCTTGAAGCTGGGGGTTCTGTGCCAGTTAATGAGTTAAGGTACAGCTGGTATAAAATGAGCATACTAGCTCTAGATAATGAGGTGCAGGAGAGTGTCAGGAGGCGGGGACCCATGTCAATCACTGGGAGGTTTTAGCATTAAATGCAGAAAAAGACAATATGTATTCATGGACTTAGGGTTTTTTTGTTCTCTGACAAGACTCCGAGCACACTTGATGCCTAAGTAAGACTGAGCTCTCATATGTATTTAGTTATATTTGTTATATGCTCTAAGAAAGGTACTGTAATGCAGGGATATTTTATGAGAAAAATTAAGTTGTTGCTTTATCCATGTTAGAGTTAGCATGGATCAAATTTTTAAGTTGTATTTCAAATACAGGCACTCTTTTATTTGTATTTATTTTTTTCACATATTTTTTTTTCATTTTCCTGTTCAAGCAGATTCTTATTAATAGTCAACAATAGATTGGAAGAGTTTTCCTAAAGAGGAGAAATTTTCCCACCTTTAATATATCCTTTAATTATGGCTATGCAAGATGGGTTTAATATAAGATTATAGTGACTCCCATGCACACTTTCTTTGCCCACTGGTTAGAAGAATTTACCAAAAGAGCATTTGCTGGTTAGGAGAATTTACCAAAACAGCATTGGCTTGACTTATCACATCAACATGAAATAACCCTGAGCCTTTATTAAATTTTCCAGGGCAGACAAATTCCTTTAGCTCTGTCAGAGTTCACTGGTTAGTACAGGTAGAAAGGTCAAGGAATACCTGATGCTATAATTTATTTCTCCTATATCTGATATGCTTCAAACAACATATTCCCAATTGTGCGAAAAAGAGTCAGAACCCGGCAGCAGTAGGTTGAAATGTATTGGTAAGCAACCAGAATGGAGAAAACAGCACATACAAAGGTAGGAAATGAAATAACATTATCCAGTACCTTTTGTTAACCAAGTACTATGCTAGGTGACTCACATATGCTTTCTAGGTAAGTTTTCCCAAAGAGTTTCTGACAAAGATATAAATAGCCCCATTTATTAATGACGAATGTGTCTCAGAAAGCTGAGTAAATAGGTCTTAAAACCTGGCCAAGCCTAAAGTGAAACCTGAACTTTCTGACCAATAAGCTGTATAATTTTTATTACTAAAAATAGTAAATAAGGCAAATATAGGGTCAGAAAACAAGTAAACTGATAGGAATTAAGAAGATATATGAAAGATTAGCTAAAGTTTAAAATGACATAAGCAAGCTTTGTTTTTTGTTTGTTTGTCTGTTTTCAGTAACCTTTGGAGTTTAAAGGTTAATTGGAGGCAGTCATAGGGTCAGACCAAGCAGTTAACAACCTGGAGACCTACTAAGGGAAAAACATGGGCCAGAAAACCTGAAAGGATACCTTTTGCTTGATATCTAATAGAGACTCAGCTTGTAATGATAAACTCTAGCTACTTTCAAATTTAACAAGAGTTAGTAAATAAAAGAAAATCTGGTCACAGTTACTCAGGTAAAAACTGCAAACAACCAGCAGATTGTGCATGTGTCAACGATTTACTTCTCAAGCAATCAGGTGAACCAACATGAGCTGATAGCAGATGAAGAAGGAGAGAGAGAGAGAAGGGAAGGAATGGAGGGAGGGAGATGGGGAGAAAGAATAGGAGCCCAAACAAGGCAGCTTTGAGAGTGAGACGTGAAAGAACAAACTGGAGAAATATTGAGGAGAACCTGGCTACCAATGGGTTCAGGATAGAAGGAACAGGAAGGATGTAAGATGACTTGTATTAGGTGAAAGAAATGCCCATTACTGAGATCAAAAATGCAGGAAAATATAAGAGGGGCTGGGCATAAATATTATGCCATTTAATTTATCTGTATATTTCTTTTTTTTAAGATTTTATTTATTTATTCATGAGAGACAGACAGGGAGAGGGAGAGAGAGAGAGAGAGAGGCAGAGGGAAAAGCAGGCTCCCCGCTGAGCAGGGAGCCCGATGTGGGACTTGATCCCAGGACTCTGGGATCATGACCTGAGCTGGAGGCGGATGCTTAAATATACGGAGGCACTCCGTATATTTAATTTTTGAGAAAATTTGTTTTTCCCCTTCTCCAAGATTCCAAAATAATTTATAGAGTTACTTTATAATAATAAAATAGCATCATAAAATTCAGTTTTTGAAAACTCATGTTTTTAAAAACTCCCATATGACTTTCAAAGACATCAGAAACAATTTACAGTTCCTATTTAAAAAGCTTGTTGAAAAAAAAGAAAAAGCTGTTGAGATTTCAGTTTCTTTATATTGTTAGTTATGTTTAGAACAAGAACAGTATAATGAACATACACTGAACTGAAACATTTTGTATAGAATTCTAGAGTTATTTCACAATGAAAGAATGATTTAAGAAAATAAAACAGTATGGAAAATTTCAGTAAGTTATGTACATTCAGTAGCAAAAGCACTACAATTAAAGAAGTACTGTAGGAACCAAAATCAAGCAAGGTTTTTTTTTTTTTCTTTAAAGAGAAAGTTGAGGCATGACTGTTTGTATTCTATTTATTGGAGACTAAAAAGTCAATTATATCTTTGATCTTGAAATAAATAATAAAATCATTAGTTCATAAGCTACTATTTAATAAATAAGAATGAAAGATCATTTTCAAAAAGGAATTATTTTGTTTCAAAAATTCTATGGAAATTTTGGTGTCAAGTAAGGGAAAGAGAAGGAATAAAAACTTAATACATTGGTCCAAGAGTAGTGTATTTTTTTAAATAGCATACAATTTATTTTTAAAATTATCCATAAAATAGAAGTGATCACTGTATTTGGACATCCAAGGCTTATAGCTAATAGAAAAGCCCCAAAATGGTCCTTGATTGCAGTTAGTAAATGGAGGCAAAAATTACCATTAGACGACTGCATTTATCTAAAAAAAAAGGGGGGGGGTGCTGGATATATCCTTTCTATTAAGAAGAATTAGTATAAAAAAATTAAAGTAGTATATTTTACTGGAGGAACAGAAAACACTGAAAAAAACACTAGCAGTGTGTTAGGAATCTTTCACTCGTTAATATTTTTAAAAATATATTCAATTTTCATATGTTTAGGAAATTTTATACTTTATTAGAAAGTTGTCCATTTCATATATATTTTTATTTTTGAAAATATGTCCTGTAATATGCTCCTAAAATTTTATTAACAGTCTAAGATAGCCATGGCTACATCTTATTTCCCATTCCTAACACTTGTATTTGTGATTTTTAAATTTTTTCACATATTCTCTTAGCATATTTGCTGAGTAATTCTATATTTTTATGAACCTTTACTAAAAGGTTCTGTTGCTATTTTCCTAGGTTGTTTTTTTTTTTTTAAGATTTTATTTATTTATTTGAGAGAGAGAGAGAAAATGAGCCATGGGGAGGGGCAGAGAGAGAAAGAGAGGGAGAAGCAGACTCCTTGCTGAGCAGAAAGCCTGATGCGGGCTCGATCCCAGGACCCTGGGATCATGACCTGAGCCGAAGGCAGCCACTTAACCGATTGAGCCACCCAGGCGCCCCTATTTTCCTAGTTTTTAAGTGGAATTTGCACACAACTTATTTTCAGTCAAAGTTGTTGCAACTCCGGCCCCAATGTAAACAATAACCCAACATCTTTGATATGTATTGAATGAATACCAGAGGAAAACTCACTCAGAAAGGAGAGAAGTCTCATGAGGGTTAACAAAATGAAGTGTAAGCTTTCAATGATTTTTTATGCCAAATGGAAACACCAGTAGAAAGACCTAAGGCATAGATCTAAATATCTTACAAAAAGTCATTTGTTCGACAGCTAAGGGATACCAAGGGCCTCTTGAAATGTTCACTTGTGGACCCAGAAATGTGTTTTTAACAAGTGCGTATGCCTTTTACTGATGCCTGGCTTTTATGAAATTCTTTCTAGTTTACAAAGCTTTTCTGAATACATGACCTTTCTTAACATTCAAAAAATAGAGTGACATAGGAAGGACATGGATTGCAATTTCTTTACTCCCTCCCTCCCTCCTTCCTTTTCTTCCTCTCTCCCTCCCTCCCTTCCTTCCTGTCATTTCAGGAAACTAAGTTTCAAAGAGGAATTTGTTCAATGCCACTTAACCAAAGGGAAGAACTATTCCAGGATATGTATCTTCTGAGCTCTCAACCATTCCTTGTATTCTATTTACTAGCACACACAAAAAACTTAATGGTAGAAAAACATAGTATAACTGGAGTGATATACTACTTTCATATAATTCACCAGGAACATTCATGACTCATAAAGAACAAAACTTAGCATTATTTTCTTTATTATTTCTAATATTAGAATAATATGTGATTGCTTTATTAATGTAACTAAAAGAAATGGCAAGATGGGTTTAAAGGAATAATAGGCTTTAAAGGAAGTTTTAAGAAATGCCTCCAAGAAATTTAAATCTAAATGATTAAATATGTCATCAAAACAAACTCATAAATTATATAAATAACATAGCTCCATACCTACATGTAAATACTTTAAAAAATCATTACCCTTAGTTTTATTTAGACATTTTATAACTTTAATAGCTTTATTTTAAGCAATGAAAAAATTATAATCAGGGATGTGCAATGAATATATAAATGCTGCAGTATTTCATAATTTGCCACCATGTTACATCTGCTCAGAATGTCAAGTGTAATTCCTCATTTAACTTTATTGGTTGAGGAACACTTTATCAAATTAAGGTTAAAATTTAACCGGCACTGTAAGTTCCAACTGAGGTTCTAAGAGCTCTAATGTATGAAAATGAAATTTCTTCTCTTCCATGAAAATCTGCATCATCAATTTCATACCATATTAGAAGATTTTTGTCTGAATAAAATGGACCTTCCATCTCTACCAAAATACCGACTCTTTAAATCTTTCATGATTTATTTGTGATTTTGTCCCTCCCCATCCCACCCCCCCCCATTAAATAGTCATGGCAATAAATCTTCAATATTCTAATAGCTATTCAACAAAAATTTAGGGCAATTTCAAGCCTGTGGCTATAAAACAATAAAATGGATCCCTCTAGAGGACATTCTTATAATCATTCTTGCTTGAAAACAACATTTTTTCTACATTCAGCTGTGTAATATAAATACAACCTCTTTTTAAATAGAAAATACCCAAAGTGGCAGGTGTGACTGTATTATTATTTCTTTGCCAATTCATAAGGGATAACTAGTATTTAAAACTACTCAAGCGAGTTTTACATAACCTTCCAAACAAAAAAACTAAAGTCATGGAAACAAAACAAACAAAAAGAAATTACAATGGTTATATAAGTCAATTTAATAACTTAAATATAAGTTTAGCTTATCATTTAGCCATCATTTTACACAGGAAAAACCTGATGTCCAAGTAATTAGAGTAACAAAGTCACAATTATTACCCACTGGCATTGGTATTCAAGGCAGAGCTTTCCTCATTGCTGTTACTTTAAGAAAATGTTTCACAAACAAAGTCGCATGGATTTGCAATGCCCACCCATCTCCTTCCCCGAGGCCAGATCCCTTTAACTTTTAAGAAACTCGAGGAATGTGTACTTTCTCCATGCACAATGCATTTTCGGTTTGGTATATACATTTTATTTTATTCCATTATAGTAATAGAGTTGAGGGATAATAGTATTCTATGACAGAACAAATTTATCCCTAAATCATTTCAGATTGAATATAAATAAGAGGTATGTAAATAGAGCAAGGGTGGAATTAGCCAGGAAGTCTCTGGGTCTGTGAAGGCCTCAGTAAAATTAATTCTTTTAAATATGAAAGATTAAATGGATTTTGCTTTTATTTTCTTAAACAGATTTAGAGACTAAAGAGGCTCAAAAAGGATCTCTAGGGATTATATGATCCAGATTTCTGCACCCTCACCAAATGTGGAAAAAAACCCACATATATCAGGCCCATTTTTAAAGGTTTCTATGAAAGTGTTGAATGGACTACAGACCTATTTCACTAGTAGCTAGTTACACAAATTTACAGAACAAATGTTTAGAATTAGAGAAATCAACTTTCTCAGCATAGTAAACTAGCCTATCCATGAGTACCTAATAAAACATCTATTTTCTCCTTTCTTTAAAACTGTAATCAATGTTTAACCTTCTCAATCTTATTGTAATTTTCATCACTTGAAAGGTATCAAATCAGAGCAGTGAGGATCAGAAAGGACCTAAAAAATCTCCCTTCAACTCAGGACAGGATAATCTCATGATATGTAAATGAATCCACAAGGAACCAGAAAGACTAAATAACACACAGAAGGTCACACAGATGTTAAGTGACACAAGAGAGGCTACAGGGTAGGGGCTTATGCCTCAGTCTATCTACCTCTTTTTACTACACAGCAGTGCTTTGTTATAAAACCCTCAAAATAGCTTGGCATCAAAAATACCCCAACCAATAAAATACTCCACAAGTACTCCATAATCAGTTACCTGAGTATCTGATTAACTTATTGATTTGTTTGAATGACTCAGAGCTGCACTGCCCAAAAATAAATATGAGATTATTTTTAAGAATCAAAGTATGGCATTAAAGCACGCAGGCTTATTAATGGACATAGGTAGATTTCTATTTCTTCTGTTACATACAACCTTATCTATGAAGTAAAGATGTATTTCTGTTTAAGTAAAGGTGTAAATAGAGAATTTATATTAGCTTATATAGCTCTGGGAAAAGTAGAAGCTGTATAAACAATAGGAAAGACTGACCTGACCCAGAAAGAGGGTCCAACTGTGTCTTATAAAATATTAGGTCAGCCAAAAAACTTCAAGATGAAAACTGCCTGTACTGATTTATTTTCAATCTCCGGGAAGCTGTAGCCCCTAGGTGAACTTACCAATTAAGATGAGATGCTAATGAAGCGGAATGAAGAAAATAGTAAAACTAAGCTGAGCCATCAGGCATATAGGACATGATGGATTTGGGGGTACAAAGGGATGGAAAAGGAGTGCAAAGTAGAGCCCAGAAAAATTGAAAGGACCATGTCTTGATATTATACATAAATCAGACATCTTCCCTTTATCAGGGAATACTTGATGACAAACTGACTAGCTCAACCAATCTGTCATACTTTTATGCAACTGGCCACAGGAAACAATGTGTGACCCCTTCAGACCCTTCATGAGCTCTGTAAGATTAAACTTATTTATAAAGTTACTAAAACACTTTTCACAAAATAAACCACCCTTAACCTCATAAGTTCATAACCCCAGTGTTTAGAACACTATCTGGTTCATAATTGATGCTCAATAACTATGGGTAGAATTAATGAAGTT
The DNA here is from genome assembly GCF_054177405.1 of Leptonychotes weddellii. Taxonomy (NCBI): domain Eukaryota; kingdom Metazoa; phylum Chordata; class Mammalia; order Carnivora; family Phocidae; genus Leptonychotes; species Leptonychotes weddellii. Next base: position 87,442,163 of record NC_138369.1, read on the forward strand.
GATGCTAATGATTTTGCAATTCAGCAAGAGGAATTTGAGTTTATTTACAATGGTAAGACTTTGGCAGCAGCAGAAGATAGAACATTTGGTGAAAAGGGATGAGAAATTTTAAGGCAAAAGGTGAGGCCATTTTAACCCAATTTGAAGAACTAGCAGAAGTACTTAAGAATTACATGACTGGTGGGCGCCTGGGTGGCTCAGTCGGTTAAGCGACTGCCTTCGGCTCAGGTCATGATCCTGGAGTCCCTGGATCAAGCCCCGCATTAGGCTCCCTGCTCGGCAGGGAGTCTGCTTCTCCCTCTGGCCCTCCCAACCCTCCCCCTTCTCATGCGCTCTCTCTCTCAGTCTCTCTCTCTCAAATAAATAAATAAAATCTTTAAAAAAAAAAAGAATTACATGACTGGCAGGTGCACCTGGCTGGTGTGGTCTCTTGAGCATCTGACTCCTGGTTTCAGCTCAGGTAGTGATCTCAGGGTCTTGAGATCAAGCCCCGAATAGGTGCCACACTCAGTGTGAAGTCTGCTTGAGATTCTCTCTCCCTCTGTCCCTCCTGCCCATGCTCTCTCTCTAATAAATAAATAAATAAACCTTAAAAAAAAAAAAAAAAAGGCAAGATGGCGGAGGAGTAGGAGACCTGGATTTCATCTGGTCTCAGGAATTCAGCTGGATAGGGATCAAACCATTCTGAACACCTACAAACTCAACAGGAGATCAAAGAAAAGAATAACAACAATGCTCTGAACAGAAAAGCGACCACTTTCTGGAAGTCGGGCTACTGTTCCTCCAGCAGGGACCCAACAAGCGGCAGATCCGGAGAGACTCACCTTCCTTCCCCGAGAGGAGCGGCACGGGAGTGCACCGCAGGGATCTGCTGGATTTGGAGACTCCACGCCCAGTCGGGTGCCAGAGATGGAGACACTCGGTCACAGGCCGGGTGAGTACGGAGTGCGGCCAGAGACCGGGGAGTCGGGAGTGACTGACTGCTTTTCTCTAGGGGCTCACTGAGGAGCGGGGCCCCAAGATCTTGGCTCCTCCCGGGCAGAGATTGGGAGGCCCCCGTTTTCACTCTCGGCCTCCAAAGCTGTACGGAAAGCTTGCAGGGAACAAAAGCTCCCGAGAGCAAACCCGAGCAGATTACTTAGCCCAGACCGGCAAGGGCGGGGCAATTCTGCCTCTGGCAAAGACATTTAGGAACCACGGCAACAGGCCCCTCCCCCAGATGATCAGCGAGAACAGCCAGACAAGACCAAGTTTACCGATCAATGAGAACAGCAGAACTCCACCACTAGGGGAATAATGCACATAGAATTCATGGCTTTTTTACCATGATTCTTTAGTCTTTCAAAGTTAATTTTTTTT
>NC_138369.1:87444021-87532207 GCF_054177405.1 Leptonychotes weddellii
GAGGACAATAGGAGAAGGAAGGGAAAACTGAAGGGGGCGGGAATCAGAGAGGGAGACAAATCATGAGGACTATGGACTCTAGGAAACAAACTGAGGGTTTCAGGGGGGAGGGGGGCAGGGGGATGGGATAACTGGGTGATGGGTATTAAGGATGAGCACTGGGTGTTATACACAACTAATGCATCATTGAACACTACATCAAAAACCAACGATGTACTGTATTGTGGCTAACTTAACATAAAAAAAGAAAGAAAAAATTAATTAAAAAAAAGGAAAAATGCTTTAATTTTCTTTCTCTAAAATCTAATTGTATGATACTTTTAACTATTCCTTTAGCTGCCTTATTTGCAATATTAAGAAAAGGTGTTAATATTTTTGAAAGAAAAGAAAATGTTGCAGAGTATTTACTAGCAAGAAAGAGGCATTCACAGTACCCTGATAAATGAATAATGCAGGTTAAGGCTATTACATTTAGTATATCATGTTTATAAATGCTATGTTGATGAAAACATGTTCACACATATACAATAAAACCTATACCCTTAACATCAGTTATCTGGTGTAAAAAGATGACACATTTATTTCATCTCATTTCATTTTATGGGTTTGTCTTTTTTGGCCTTACTTTTTTAATATGAAAATTTTAACTATTTCAAAATTAAATTTGCATTATCACATGAAATTCAATATGGAACTTCTATGTGGATAATAATAACATTAAGACACGCTGCTGGTGGAATAGCCACGTAGCTTATTTCTCTGGTTTATTCGTAGCTTTGCCTTCTCTCACCTAGTCTAGCCTCACTGGAACCAATTGCACACTCCTAAACCACCAGAACAGGCTGAGAGAATTTTCACCACAGAAAATGACACTTCCCCCCACTTTGAGAAAGCCTAACTAGCATTTGAACATATTGAACCAGCCATCCACACCTTAATTCCTTGGTATTTATAACACAAGTATAGTATTATTATAGAGAATAAAACATTCTGAGACCCAAAATGCATAGATCTGTTCCTGACTCCACTACCATGTAATTTCAAGACAATCATTTCCTCTATTGATGTCACCATCTTTGAAATGGAAGCAAAAGTGTGTTATCTTCCAAGGGCATTCTGAACTTTAACCAATAAAGCAGGCTCAGGCTGGAGCAGCTCATTATACCCTTGCACTTTGCTATCATTAATATTTCATTTGTGCAGAGGACTAACCAAAATATAAAACATAGTTTAATTCCACATTAATTTTTTCACATGTCTTGAAATCTGGTAAGCCCTTTAACTATCATATATCTCCACGGAAGCATGTCTTATTTTATTTGTGACACAAGAATAAATTCTAATATAGATAATGAATTTTAGTGCTTCTGCACAATTTATGGTGATAACCAAAAATAAATTAACATTAAAATATTTTGCACAATTTATATAGAAGTTGGCTATTTCAAAAATACTTCTGATGTTGTATTAAGCCTGTTAAATTACTCTAATCCACCCAAACTCTCTAGGATGGGTAGTACTATAGCAGACATCCATAATATCTGTGTACTTCAGGTTTTTTCCAATTTCATTGAGAGATATTATTGACATATAACATTCTGTGAGTTTAAGGTGCAAAATGTGATGATTGGATACATGTACATATTGCTAAATGTTTACCAGAATAAGGTTAGTTAACACACCCTTCACTTCACATAACTACCATTTTGTTCTTGTTTTGTTGTTGAGAATCTTAAAGCTCTACTCTCACAGCAACTTTCAAGTGTACAATATTGTTAACTATAGCCATCAGACTATACCTTAGATCCCAGGAACTTATATCTTATATCTGAAAGTTTGTACCCTTTGACCAAAATCTCCTCATTTTCCCGGTCCCTCAGCAACCACCATTCTTCTCTCTGTTTCTATAAGTTCAATGTTTTTAGATTCCACTTGTAAGTGAAATCATACAGTATTTGTTTTTCTGTCTGACTTATTTCACTTAGCATATTGCCTTCAAAGTCCTTCTATATTGTTGCAAATGGCAGGACTTCCTTCTTTTTTATGGCTGAATAATATTATAATTATTATATTAGTATATATTATTAGAATATATATTCCATATATGCATATAATATGTGCATATTATGCACTTTGTGAGTAGTTATATGTATAGCTATCTTCAGGTAGCAATGGTCTTCCTTGCTACCTTGATGTAAACAGTACTTCTTCAGTGTTAACACCAGCACACTTTTTCCAGGCTTCACTATGGTTCATATAGTAATCATTACCAAAATTAAAACACAACTTCTTCTGCAGCATGGGGTTTTCATGATAAAGAAAACAGAATCTGGTAGGACAGTTATCTCTCACATGTATCTCACATCAGGAACTCATTTCCTCCCTGCATCAAGAACTTGTCCCACCATAAGGTTATCTATCTGAGAGAGTACTTTTTGACAATGTTATGTGTTAATATAATTTGATAACCATCAGCGATATTTAATAAAATAATGACAATTACTTCTGTTGCTTTCTTTTAGAAGCTAATGTTTATTCATAACTTTGTTTTTGTTTTTAAATTTTCTGGGCAACAGTAGGAGTCTTGCTAAAGGACTAAAACTTTGGATCCTTCTCAATGTTTAACAACTAAATTCAGTAATTATGTGCAAAAAAGCCGTATTTTTCATTTATTCTTGAAAAAAGCAAAACCAACTAATATGGCTAACTAACCAGAACACTGCTTTGTTTGAAAATTATGCAATGGCTTCAATGGTGTCATGATGTTATTTCACAAACTTTCAATATAGTGTCCAAGGAATAGAGGTGGATGGACCACTGGTCCAGTAAAATCCAATTTTCATATATACAGTTCTTGTTAACACTTTTTTTGACTGCTGTGTAAAAGCATTATGTCAGACTTACTTGCTGTGGCCATCCAATTAATTCTGCACTTAAAATGTAATAAATTTGTATTTGTAATGTTTGAGTTGTAGCATTTATGTTATGATGTCTCTCTTTATCTTTATGATTTAGTGTACCACCTTTGAACTGTTGATCCATTTCAGTTATTTAGGATATCATAGACCATTAACAGCAAAAACCAAAAATTCAAATGTGGAATGTGAAGAAACTAACATACTTAAAAATGGGTTAGCCAAAATGAATATTATCTTTTTAGTTAAAATGCAGTGCCACAAACCTTTAGCTGGTACATATTCTAAGGCTATAATGATGATTTATTTACATAGCAAGATGTCTTCAGAGAGAGTAAAGAATCATCTTTTTTCAAATTTAGAAACTGCCTAGCAACTACTGTTATGAGAAGCCCATTGATAGAGGTCGGATTCCCCTAGAAGGATGGAGGTTAGCATGTAGGACATTTATTAGGGATCTTAGGATCAATCCCTATGGGAGGAGAATGAATAGGGGCCAGACAACACAGAGGGAGAAGTCTTGCTCCAGTGCAGTCTCAATGGATGCCCAGCCAGCCCTACAAGTTCTGAAAAATGTATGACCTTGTGAGTTGTGAGCTCCCACACAGCACAAAGGATCTGCATTAACACTTGCTAAGAGACTTGTCCAAGCTTTGGCCTGGCTTCCACGTGTACTAGGCCACGGCTCTGTGCTGATTCTTTGCACAAGAATCTGCAATGCTGACAAGTCACAGGATGCCCACTGTCCCCTATCCACATTGCCAGACCATTTTCAGTAATTTCCCATTTACTCCCTTTCTGTAATTTCCATTTCCAAGCAGGCCTTTAATCACTTTTTTTGTTCCCCCTTTTTTTACTTCCTCCAGCCCCTTTGTGTTCTCTCTCTGTTTTCGCTTAACAAATCTCAGTTACCTTTGTCTTAGTTGGAGCTGAGCTTACTCTGTACTAGAGTCTCTCCTTGGGCAGTAGTCTGAATAAAATCTGCCCTGCCCCTTTAACACGTGTCTGGTGCTGTCTCTCTTTGACACCCTTCACAACCGTTTTCGGTTGGGGCAAGAAAACCAGGCCTTTTTACAATCCCACTTCTTGGTCATTGGATGGGAGCTGTCCCTGGCATCAAATATGGTCTTAAGTGAGGCAGTTTTCTTCAATCCTGATAATTTCAACACTCCCTGCAGTTATGGGTATGAATACTTTGGTCCTGACAACTCCTGCAAGAATGCTGCTTTCTACATTTCGATTTACTCCAGCAGCTCCTCCTATATTCCTGATTCTTCATTCACCAGCTTTGTTTTTATTTTACTACTTCAAAAAATAAAGTTATTTCTCTGCCAAATGGAATAAAGAAACCATTTCCATAAAGTGATTTTATACTGATGTGAGTTGTTTTCATAAGCTGTAAAGCATCTCAAATTCAGGTGACCTAAATATACTCTTGAAAACAGCCAACTAAACTCATTGACTTCTCAAAATTTCTCCTAAACCTCAAGTCTATTAAAAAACAAAAAACAAAACAAAACCTAAAGCAAAAAACAACAACAACAACAAAAACATACTTCCTTCCCCTGGATGTTGCACACTTCCAAATGTAAATGGATGTAAGCCATATGTTATAGAGTCTTTGTCATAAGTGTTTGGAGTTTTGTTCACAAAGCATTTTGTAAAATCTATGGCAGTTTCATCAACCTCACACAGCTGTAGTCTTTGCTTCAGGTAATGCAATTAATGCCTGTATCACTTTGCATATATAAAGAACATCAGACTTGTAAGTAATCCACCATACAAAGAAAAACACAAGTGATATCCACACAGAGAGATATAAGTTTTATTTTATAACAATAACATCTCATTAGCTCCTAAGTTCAAATGAGGCCATAGACAGTAGCATCCTTTCCATAAGGAATCAGATACTAAAAGAGGCATTAAATGTAGGTGCACAAACACTGAACAGGATTCAGAAAATCTAATTTTCAGTCCCAATTTCACCACCAACCTATTTCTGTGACCTTGAGAAAGCAACTTCTTTACTTTGAATGCATTTCTAAGATCTGTCCTGCCTACATTATAAGCTTTTGTAAGATAAAATTGGAAATGTTTGTAAACATGCTTTGAAAGGAACTGTTGCAAAAATTGGTAGTATGCTGGAGTAATTACAAGCAATACTAAAAGCTATTTTTTCCCAATACTTGCTGTGATCCAAGGGCTTTGCATATTATGTTACTTAATCCTTACACAAACCCTGTGGGAGAGGTACCCTGATTTCCACTTGACAAATGTGGAAACTGAGTTTGAGAGAAACTCTGCAACTTGTCCAGGATCATTTCATTCTAACTCCAAAGCCCACTGATTTACCCTAATACCCAGGGCCTCAGAAAGCCACTAGGCAGAGGGAATGGAGGGCTGGGTGGGGTAATGACATAGCAATGTCACAGAGGATATGGGCAGATCATCCCAGGACAGCTGGACTAAGACCTCTGCCTCCGAAGGAAGAGGGGATAAAGAAGAATCCAGCAGATGCTGATACGTTTGTAGGTGAGGTAAGTGTCAGGAAGATTAGGCAATAAGAACCACATGGCTTCTGTTTTCTGCCTGTAATATAAAGGTAGCTCTTCTCCTGAGGTGAAGGTTGTAATAAGGTCTGATGATATCAGCAGTCGAGGAGAGAAGCCAAGGTTAAAAATAGGAGCTAGAATTGACTAGAAACACCCTGAGAACTTTGCAGGCTATTTTGAGGACCATTTTCCTGGCTATTTTGAGGATCATGAATTTGTCATATTCCCAGTCCCATAAAAGCGTGTGATTTTTCTTGAGCATGTAAAGCAGCCTGGGTGTAGATGTTGAGAAGGCAGGAGCCTTGATTGATTCAGAGTTGGGTTTGACCTTGGGGTGGCACAAATGCGGAGAAGAGACAGAGAAATGAAAGGCAATCAATGTCCTCTCTGTCTTTGCCATCTTCCTTTTCATAATGGATTATCCTTTTTCTTATCTGTTGTTTTTTTCCTACTGACCTATGCTATTTAATAGATTCACCTCTTTTTTCTCTTTCCTGGTTCAACATAACTGGAAACAGAAATTATTCATTACATTGCTTTGAGATTTGGCTCATATGAGCTCCATACAAGTGATCTCTCTGTGCTCTGACCAGCAGAGATGGATAATGTGAGGCCATAGTCACCCAGGTGGTCTCAGGACAGGGGATGGAAACAGAAACAAAGCTCAAGACCCTCCCTCTCCATTGTGCAGATGTGCTCATGTTAAAAACGGTATTGTAATCACATGCTTTCAGATTCTGTTTCACTAGCTTTATAAAGTGACAGACAATTCAGATTTAAAAATAAATAAATGAATAAATAAATAAAAGCACCTTGGTCTTAAATATCACGTCAGATGTGGTTCTGATGCTAGGCAAAGACTGATGCATTTACTTTGAACAGAAAATTTTTTCTAAAAACATGGCTTGGACCTCCACATGCAGATATGCCCCCCATTCCACTGCTCATGTGTGGATTATCTAACACTGCCTCCGCTTTGTGCTTTGACTCCTGCTTGGGACCTCCGATTACTCTAACTGCTGCCGGAGAACTCTGAGGTCTTCACACTAGAGACAAAGTTATGTAGAAGTAGTTTGTGCATTTTCCTAAAGAGCAGCTGTGTTCTGAATCAGGTGTCTCTCTTTTTGATTGTGTTTAGTGCACTCTGAAATTCAAAGGACGGTAAGAAAAAACACAAAATACAGATAAACCTATAAAAAAATACACTCTCCCAGCCCTCACCTGCATATGCTTTTTCTATTATCTTGCTTCTCTTTTCATTCCCCATAATGTTTATCATTACCACATTTACTATATAGGTACCTGCCTCTGTCTTCTCTCTGTCGCTCTATCTCTGTCTCTCTGTCTCTCTCTCCACCACCCCGGTACGTAAGTACATGAGGGAAGAAGCTCTGTTTAGTTCACACCTATATCACAGACAACTAGAATATCTCTAGCCACAGAGTGGACACTCAAATATTTGTTCAATGAATGAATGAGCAAATTACCAACAGGTCATAAAAATTATCAATAACCCAGTGAAATCTAGAATTTAGAGTTTCAAAGAAAATCCAATAGTGGTTTAAAGATTGGATAAGACAAGTTGAGGTAGTGTTATTTTTCTGTCTCACCAATGAATTGAAAAGGCTTGAGGAACTGTGCATTCTGAGGTCAGCATCGTACAAACGGTAATCCCAGCAGTCATCAGCAGGGGGTGCTACAGCCATATGTCCTTAAATGCAACTCAGAGCTTTTTCAGAATCTTCCCACAAACTGAAAATCGTTTTCTACTCCAAACAAGGAAAAAATCCTCATAGGCCAGAAAGAGAAAACCTTACCTACATCTATAATTGCTCTCAGTGTCTCTAGTGGGGAAAGTTGTTGCGAGGTTCAGGGCTGCTTTGCTGCATTACCTTGTTTAGAAAAACATACTTAGAATAAGAGCAGCAAAGTTGATGGTTTCTCTCGTCAAACCAATACTGCTAATGTTTAGCTTCATTTTATACTCTTCACAGTGCAAATTCACTTGAATGTCCAGTGCATAAGGACAGCACAGTATTCAACGTTCATTCTATTGTAATAGAAGCTGTAGAGATGCCATGTCTAGTCTGACAGGACTGTCGACCTGACATTTTGCAGGCATCTCAGAATTTGTCAACTTTAACCCCCCACACTTCCAATATAGGAACAATTTCTGTGATACCTTTACCTTTTAATGTAGTTGGAGACTCTACAGCATGTTGGTTAAGGGCATAAGTTATTGGCATCTGATCAACTAGGTTTAAATATTAGCTCTGTCATTTATCATTTTAGGCAAGGTACTTAAGCTGGTGCTTCTATACCTTTCGTGGCCTTCAGAAGCACCTGGGGAGATATGTAAAAACACAGAGGCCCAGACCTTCCTCTATTTCAAGAAGCCTAGGCCCCATATTCTTTAATAGCTATCTAGGTGATTCCCAAACACCAAAGTTTGGGAACTATTGACTTAAGCAAGAAGACTAGAGTTCCTCATCCATAAAACTAAGATATTAATAGCAAGATGTTAATAGCACTTGCTGTTGTCATGATGGCCAAATGACTTAGTCTGTCTGAACCCAGTGCCTAAGGTGGCAAATCCTCAATAAATGTTAGCTAGAATTAGTTCCCAAAGTTGTTTTGTAAAGTCTATCTATGCTGGTGTGACAGAAATTCACCCTACTGAATTTCGGTTTAATTGAGGTAATATTCCCTTCCCCCCCTTCAAGTGACAAAAAATTCTGTTAAATTCGGCCAGCTAAATGTTAAATTGAGAAAGATGAAAGACAGTGAGATTTATCGATATAAGTTTTAGGGAAAATTGGATTTTCTGCATTTTATGTAAGAATAAATGTTTGAGTTAACAACAGAAGGCTTTTCGTTTTTGTTTTTGAATCCAGCTCTTTGAAACTGTCATAATAATAAAGTCTTTACGTTTGTATGTTCCTTAGGGGACTACTATAAAACGACTTAACTATAAAGAAGGAGAAAAAGTTTACACATATTATATAGTTCATAATGCAGAAAATGTAAGGTTGCACTCTTCCTGAGATCAATGTTTTCATGCAGATTGAATACTCTATTAAAAATGCTTTTTCTTAGATCCATCTTGCTTTATGAACACAAATTGGTATCGAATTAAGATTTTTACAAGATGGACAGTCAGATGGGAAATGTTTCAAATCACAAGAGGTGCAAAGTTTCATTTGGTCTTTGCTCCTCCCTGCTAATTTTGAGCCTTGACTCATCTAAAATCTATCATTATAGTAAGACAGAGATTATAAGTTTCAAGAGAGAAAAATGTCAGAAAGCCACCGCACAAGACAGGAGAAAATCACAGTTATTCTACAGCAGTAAGTGCAAGTCTTTGCCGGCCCAATCCTCTAGGTTTCTTTCTGATTTTCCTGAAGCATGTTGAATAATTATACACATCATTATCGGAGTTTGGATTTGATGGCTCGGTATTAAAAATGAACAAACAAACAACAATTAAAACATACATGACCCACAAACAATATGTTACCTTATTAACATCATTGAGATTTAGATTAAATCTCAAATTTTAAATCTAGATAGACATTTTGGACTTTTTAGTTTTACTGACTGCATCTGGCTGGACTCAAATTTTCTTTGCTTAAATGATTAAGCAACAACAACAACAAAATGTAGATTTCTGTCACATTAACTGGTATCATCCTCAAAGTCTGCTTTCTATTGTCATGTAGATGTTGCTATATCCGGAAGATGTACATTTTACTTTCAGTTGCTTTCATTCAGCCTCATGGCTTTAACTCTACTAAAGTATCTCGACTTGGTGTGTATTATACACACACAAACATACACAAGCACAGGCCCATGTGGACACACCCACACCCGTGCATGAATCACTTCAAAAATACCACACTTACCTCCACAATACAATCTTTCCATCACTTGCCTTGATACTAGGATAGTTCAAAAATCTCATAATCATACTTGCTGCTGCCCACTCCCCCACATATGTTTTGTCTATCAGTCCTGCTACTACTTTTTGTTAATTCTTTTATACTCCTAGAATCCTTACCTTAAAGCTAATCAGCATCTTGTCTCCTAGAATATTGTAAAACATTGCTCATTTGTATATATTAATTCTGTCATTATTTTAAAACATTCTGCTCCAAGTTTACAGATTAATTCTCCTAAAGCTATATTATGTCCATGCTTATAAAATTTCAGGATTCCCTTGGTGCCTCTAGAGTAAACTCTAAAACTTCTGACACAGGGTTGTCGGAAATTTGGCCACGGTGTTCCTCTCCAACATTTTTCTGTCAGTTTTCTCTCAGTTTGTTTTACATTTTACCCCAAGCATGTAATAAACATCTTCAAATCATGTTTATAAAAGTTTTTTGATAACAGTTTGAAATGTAAACAGATAATGCATCAGGCACTATTACTAGCCTCATAGTTTACAGACAAAATACTTAAGCTGAGCAAGAATAAGTGACCTACCAAAGGGCGTACGGGTATTTGGATCCCCAGACTCTAGCCAATGTCATCAGTAAACACCCATCCCTGAGAAGGGTGAGGACAGCACCAGGGTCACATAGGACCTTTGTCATAGATGGGGTAGATGATTAGCATTAAGCAAAAAATTCATTGCAAGTCATTAGGTAAATGATGATAGCTGTTTAATCTGTGTGGGCTGTCATAACAAACTGGGTAGCTTAAACACAGAAATTTATTTCCTTACAGTTCTGGAGGCTGGAAGTCCAAGATCCTGTTACCATCAGAGTTGATTCTGGTTGGGCCTCTCTTCTTGGCTTGTAGACAGCCTTCTTGCCATTTCACACATGACCTCTTCTCTGTGAAAGCACAGAGAGAAGGAGATCTCCAGTGTCTTCCCTTTTCTTTTTTTTTTTTTAAGATTTTATTTATTTGAGAGAGGGAGAGGATGAGTGGGAGGAGAGGCAGAGGGAGAGGGAGAAGCAGAATCCCCATGGAGCAGGGAGCCTGATGCGAGGCTCGATCCCAGGACGCTGGGATCATGACCTGAGCTGAAGGCAGACACTTAACCAATTGAGCCACCCAGGCGCCAGACCGTCTTCCCTTTTCTTACAAAGACACCAACCCTATCAGATTAGGGCCCCACTTTTATGACCTCATTAACCTTGATTACCTCCCTAAGGTCCCTGTCTCCACAATAGAGTCACATTGAGGGAATTCAACATGTAAATTCTGACAAGACACAGTTCAGTCCATAACAAAAGCTAACACTTGAACAGTGTTTCCCATTGCCAAGCATTTTTCTAACTCTTCTGAAGATATTAATACCTGTCATTTTCACAATATTAATTATTGTAATCTTCACAATAACTCTATGAGGTCAATATTATTATCATACACATTTTGCACAGAAACAAACTGAGGCACCATGGGGTGTAGATTGCTTACAATCACAAAGGAGTCAAATCTAGGCAGACTGTTTCTTCATATGTGCAATTAGTTCATATGTTACACAGCATGATGAATCAAAGCAGTGCCTTAGAACGGCTGACATGAATACCACCACATCACCAAACTCACCAGCAGCATTGCAGGGACATATAAACTACTGGCTTCTCATCAACTAGGGTTTAATATCAGCTCTGTCATTTATCATTTTAGGGCAAGATACTTAAGCTGGTGCTTCTATAACTTTAGTGGCATACACAAGTGTGTGTGTGTGTGTGTGTGTGTGTCTGTCTGTGTGTGTGATTAAACCACAATGTATTTGTAAGAGATAAAGCACTGGACCCCAAGTCAAAACCCCAGGCTAATGAACAGGTGACCCTAGATGTGTTAACTTCCTTTAGATTATAACTTTTTCAACACAGAGATTATCTCCAGAATTCTGTCCTCACTTGGAGTTCCTTAAGGGAAGGAAACTGTATAGGTTCATCTTTCTATTCCCCAGAACCTAGCACAGCACCTGGAAAAGAGAAGGTGCTTAATAATTGTCTTAAGCCAAATAAGCAAGCCAAAGACTTGCAGTGTCCATGTATTCATGCACAGAGACTGGAACACTGCCGATACTATGTAGAAATAAAATAGTCATCTCCAAGGGATCAAATGTGCTGATTTAATGAAAACTTTTTTTTTCATTATGAGACTAAGAAAGTATTTAGGATACTTGTAAATAAAACTAAAATGGGTAAAATATGGGGAAAGGTGTTCTGGGGATATTTTAAAAATACATAGTACAGAATAAGAATGTGTAGTAATGGTGGAAGTCAAATGTGTAAGGGATACACACACCACAAATTTGTACAATTTTACTACAAAGTCAATCTATTTTAATCATGAAAATACAGAAGAGTATTTGCCTAGATAAACATGGCAAAAAAAAAAAAAAAGAAAACAACCCCAAATGATTTTATTCTCTCTCAACAAAGCAAGAGAGCAACAGTAAAAGAATTAACAAATAAATAAATAAATCCACAGGAATGGGAAGGGAGGAGATAATGGCAATAGGTTTCTTATAAACTAGGCAGCAGATGGATAAATGGCAGACAACCAAGCAAAACCAAAGTAGAAGGAGGAGTGAAAGAAAGAAAAGGAGAAGAAGAGGGGGGGAAAGGAAAGAATGATCTGCATCCTAAGATCAGCAATGGGGAAAAATCAAGAACTAAACTACTAGCCTTGAAGAGAAAGAGAAAATATTGCACTATTAAAATGAATGTTCAGAAAAAAGAAAAAACACTTCTGAAAATTAAAAATTTGATTGCAGAGATTTCAGAAAATCAATAGTCATTTTGGAAATAAAATTGAGAAGGTGTCCCTGAAAATAACAAAAGTATGAGAGATGCATAATGGAAAAGATAAGAAAATCAGACAGCAGCCCGTCTGGCCTAATGTTTGAATAATATGCATTCCAGAAAAAAGAGATCATAATCAATTATGAGAAGTAAAACATCAAATAAACACGCGAGCAAACAAATATTCAGAGACATAATTTTTCATGGTGCAAAGATCTGTTAATGTCCACATAATGGATGAAGTGAGATACTACATGTTTGTAATTTCAGAACACTTTGGATAGGATGATTCTAGCAGCTTCCCAAGGGTTAGAGAAAAAATTAAGAAAGACTAAACCAAAAAAAGCAGGAATCAGAATACATCATATTTCTCAAAGGCAATATGAAAGCTAAAAACAGTGGATCAATGCCTTCAACATCATGAAGGATAAGAATTTCCCGTGAAGAAATCTAGGCCTATCTAACCATCAATCCAGTGTAGGTGGAGAATAAGGGCATTTTCAATGTTCATTTTTCTCAGGATGCCCCGAAAGATAAAAGGGGAAGCCAACTAAGGAGAGAGATGGGAGATTCCACATCAGAAACAACACAAATATGCCCAGGTGAATGTTGAAAGGAGCTCCCGAAATAGCATAAAGGCAACCAGCCCAAACTGGAGCACAACAGAAGATACCAAAAGATACCACCAAAAAAGATAAAATTCATATACTACATGATCTGTCTGGATGTCTAGAGAGCAATATTAGATAACTGGTAAAAAAAAAAAAACTGCGTTCATGAGAAATACTTAGAAAAATAAGCAAACAACAATAACAACAAAATGGCCATTAGTAATTCCTGGAAGACCAAAAAGTTGTGAATTAAGAAAAAAACTCATGGTGTTTTATATAGCTCAGATGAAAAGAGCATCTGTATGGCCATAAACTGTGAACATGAATACTGATGTAAACAAAAGTGCCATATAACTATATCAAGAGAACTGGCTACTATTTGGTGGAAGGTGATGGAAGCAAGAGAGCCCAAAGACAGCACCTGCACTAAAGAGCCAACAGATGGGACCACATGGAAGCGGTTAGTTGGGGAGGGAAATGCCACAGAGTTTGCTAAAGCAGTTGCAAGTGGGTGATGCTTGAAGAGGGGGAAATAGGAAGGAGGACTGCTGTGTGTTGAAACAAACTTTATAGAATACTTTGACTTGGACTATGAGCGTGTATAATTTGGACAAAAACTAAAACTAATAAAAAGGAAAAGAAAAATGCTGAACACAGCACAGAACAGATTTTAAGATCATCCATAACCCTACCACTAAGAAAAACTCCATTTCATTTTTATATAAATCATATATAAATGTAACACAGATTACACTGGATCCATTGTACATAGAGATTCATAACCTGACTTTTATTTTCATTAACTTTGTAATTTGACCAATTCCCCAGATACTAAATATTCTTCTATAGCATGGTTTTAATGACAACCTAATATTCACAGTTATATAGTGTATACAATTAAAATGTTAGGTTATTTCAAATATGCCATGTGAATAATTCTACTGATTTAAAGTACCTGGGCTACCTAATTAACTCAGTTCTCGGTGAGAAGGAACAATTCATCATTAGTGTCAAAAAAATTAATGTTCTTGAATGATTTTTTAAAAAGAGAAATGAGAATTTCCAGTAATGCATAATCTCTATATAGCCTTGGAGAAAAGCAGCCCCTTCGCCTCAGGACTCTCTACAACAATAAGCTTTACATACTTTCAGAAGCACTTTCAGTAGGAAAGAAGTTTATAATATTGGAAAACTTCTGAGATCCAATAACTAATAGGATCAAACTAGTCCATATCTAAGATTTAAATTCTGATGTATTTAACATTGAGAATTGTAATATTCTATCCTCTGTGTGTATATATATTTATATTTATTCTTGCTTTTCTAAATTAGTTTACATAAACTAATCTAGTTCAAGGGTCATTCTGCAGATTAATTTGACCCAGGAATTGTATTCTGTTGGAAAAGAGTACCTGACTAGCTTTGTGATGGCATTTCAGAGATAAGTTCATGTCCTCACTGGTTACTGATACTTCACAACCCTCCAAACTGAGACAAAGCTTTCTCATTCTACAGTAAAAAATAAGGTGGCAAATGTAATCATCTCCTAAATGACATCAGGAAAAGTAAATTTTAGGTTGTTGAGGTCAAAGGAGAATTCACTGATATAAAAGATCCTTCCTGATATCTTTGAGTCTTGACCCCAGTAAGCTCCCACTACCAAGATGGTGTACAGGTTAGGGAAAATATATGCAGATTTTTCACTTTTTAAATATTACCTGCCATGGGAAGAAACAGTCTTCAAAGGAATGTATCTTGGAAATGAGAAGAAAGAGAATGTGTAGCAATGGTGGAAGTCGAATGTGTCAGGGATGCATATACCACAAGGCTAGAGGGCCATAGTTTCTACTCAAGTCAACAGTATTAATATTTTATGTTTGCAATTAATTTTAGACCAGTGCTTAAAATTTCCCTTGTGTGATATGTTTTTCCAAATGAACTGCAAATTTTGTTTCAAATATATTTTTTACTTAGTAAAGCATTATTAGTCCTTATGGATTTTAATAGTTGTTTCTTCATTTCTTTAATATAACTATTTGCAGTAGAATCATTATTGGAGCTATTTTTATTTGCTCTTTGTTTTCCCACAGAGCTTAATCCTAATGAACCATATCACTTCTGTACTGTACATAATTCAAAATGAATGTGCCATAATATTCTCCAATATGAAATACTATGATTTATTTAGTTTCATATTGCTGAATTTACTGAATCAGTACTAAATTTATAGAAAATTATATCAAATCAAATCATCATTTATTTTGTTTCCAAACACTTCCTGGAATTTTCTAAAACATAGTTTTGTCTTTAACAAACCCTCCTGTACAGCTTCACAGCTTTCTTTTCAGGATACGTCACCATCAATCAAGGAAAAATGGCAACTTTGAAAGAGATGTCAAGGGCATTTGTTGTTTTAACTGATCATCAACAATCCAGATTGATTAATGGTGGGATTTTCACAAAACCTGTATAACTGGGACAGCTGGTCTTTGAATAAGACCTTTCCTTCTGTCACTTTCAGGTATAGGTAACAATAAAGGTTTCATGTCTAATGGACCCTTCAAGGTGAAGATGGATAAAATCTTGATACTCTGTCCTAAATCCCCTCTTATCAATAAGGTAACTCTGATTGCACAGGAGAGATGACTGCTAGGCACAAACAGCTGTTTTCACTTGCTATAGACATTGTTCTATTGAGGCATATAGGGAAAAAGTTATGTTAGGACACTTAAAATATATAAAACATCATTATATTGAGCTGTTATGTATTACAATGTGTTCAGTCCTGCAATCACATTTCAAAAAATGAAAAATAAATCATCACCCAGCAACAGTGAAACCTTCATATGAGCCCACAGCTACAATGAACCTTGGAATTGCAAAGGTAAAAGCTACTGTGGGCATAAATATCCCCCTAGAATCAATGCCTCCAGAAGCACTTCCCAAAGAACATTGTTTTAAAGAAGAAATTAATCTCAAAGTCACATGATTTGGGCTGGAGATATGTGCAGAATTACAGCGATCACATCTACCCAACAAGAAAGGAACTTAAAAATCTTTACATAGCATCTGTAAGAGAAACATTATTTATTTATTTATTTTTTATTTTTTTTTTAAGATTTTTTTTTTTATTTATTTATTTGAGACAGAGAGAATGAGAGACAGAGAGCATGAGAGGGAGGAGGGTCAGAGGGAGAAGCAGATTCCCTGCCGAGCAGGGAGCCCATTGCGGGACTCGATCCTGGGACTCCAGCATCATGACCTGAGCCGAAGGCAGTCGCTTAACCAACTGAGCCACCCAGGCGCCCCAAGAGAAACATTTTTTAAAACCTTTTTTAATAATTGAAAATTTAATTGTATATACTTAAAGTATACAACATGATTATTTGATATATATATGCCTTGTGGAATTACCAAGACCAAGATAATTAACACATCCATCATATCACATAATTAATGTGTGTGTGTGTGTGTGTGTGTGTGTGTGTGTGTGGAGAATGCTTAAGATCTACTCTGAGCATATTCCAAGTATGCAAAAGAAACATTTTTTGAATTGAATTGGTTTGAATCAGAACACTCATTTTCTTACCAGTATGTGCCATTGTTTCAAAACAGGGCTTCTGGTATAATGGCAGAGCTATCTCCTATATTAATGGAAATATAAAACTATGTTACCATAAAATAATATCACCAGATATTTTTAATCTATCTGAACCAGAGAGTAGGGTAATTTAATGTAGTACCTGCATAATATTCATAATATTCACATCATTTTTTTAAAAGATTTTATTTATTTATTTGAGAGAGAGAGTGAGAGAGCACAAGAGGGGGGAGGGTCAGAGGGAGAAGCAGACTCCCTGCTGAGCAGGGAGCCTGATGTGGGACTCAATCTTGGGTCTCCAGGATCATGACCTGAGCCGAAGGCAGTCGCTTAACCAACTGAGCCACCCAGGCACCCATAATATTCACATAATTATATCCATAAAATACCTTGCGTATATCTACATTAGTCTGGCAAATGGCTGTATTCAAGAAAGGAAATTTGTTGATCTGCAAAGTGTTCCTTCCATCTATATCTTTGCCTCAATATTTTCTGTCCTAGAAAAGTGTATATATAGTGTGTTTGTTTGTGTGCACATGCAACAGCGATTTTTAAAAA
This sequence comes from Leptonychotes weddellii, assembly GCF_054177405.1. Lineage (NCBI taxonomy): Eukaryota > Metazoa > Chordata > Mammalia > Carnivora > Phocidae > Leptonychotes > Leptonychotes weddellii. The sequence continues at coordinate 87,461,026 of NC_138369.1, forward strand.
GTTGAATATGTTGAAACTCTTGAAATCATATGGCCATTATGTGAGCAATGTTTCTCTGGAAATAAAATACACTACTCACATTTAGCCTTATGAAGAATAAAAGGACTGTTTATATTTCACCCAGTGAATTAAAAGTTGAAGACCACACAGATTGACAATAAAATAATCAGTTAAAAACTTAAAAAGAAGGGCGCCTGGGTGGCTCAGTCGGTTAAGCGACTGCCTTCGGCTCAGGTCATGATCCTGGAGTCCCTGGATCGAGTCCCGCAATGGGCTCCCTGCTCGGCGGGGAGTCTGCTTCTCCCTCTGACCCTCCCCACTCTCATGTGCTCTCTCTCATTCTCTCTCTCTCAAATAAATAAATAAAATCTTTAAAAAAAAAAAAAACTTAAAAAGAAGAAAGATTATAGGTTTTTTTTCTGTTTTGTTTTTAGATAGATAAGTTGCTTTACTGAATTAAAGTTCTTACGGTCTCAAAAAACTAAAAAGTAAAATTGTATTTTCAAGCTCAGCTTACATTCTATGCTAAAGGATAATTCATTTGCAGCTTTATATAAGCACTAGCTTCTCTCTTACCACTCTTAATCATTAAAGTTAAAGAAATAGAAAATATTATAGGTGATAGCTAGTAAGTTATAATAATTATTATAATAGATTATTTTATAGTGCTTTGCTACAATTTAATAATACCTACACTTTAGGAAACAGTTAAAAGTCATTTAGGCTTTTTTTCTAGAATTTCTGTTTTGTCTTCTAAACAAAATAGTACTTGTAAATGAATGTCTCTTGTGTGGAACATGTCTTGAGGACCTCAGCCACAAGACCTGGGGAAGGGACAAAGCCAGACTGCTTCAGAGAATCAGAGACTGAGCCCAATAAGTCAGCCAAGTAGTGCAAAACTGGTGTGAATGGTGCAATTTAAAAAGCAGCATCTGAGCACATGGTAAGAGTTTTATAACAAGTGTTTACATGCAGGGAAAATAATCTTCCTTTTGGAGAGTTCTATATTTTGTGGTCCAAGGATGAAGAGAGCCTGGGAACTGTGAGCCTGGGAGGTGTCTGGGTAATGGACTGTGAGTGGAGTCATTAGATAATTTGATGGATTTCCTATACAAATTTCTGGTGGCCCTAAGATTTTTTTTTTTTTTTTAAGATTTTATTTATTTATTTGAGAGAGAGAGAATGAGAGACAGAGAGCATGAGAGGGAGGAGGGTCAGAGGGAGAAGCAGACTCCCTGCCGAGCAGGGAGCCCGATGCGGGACTCGATCCCGGGACTCCAGGATCATGACCTGAGCTTAAGGCAGTCGCTTAACCAACTAAGCCACCCAGGCGCCTGGCCCTAAGATTTTTTTAAAGCCATCTCCATATGCAGCAACTCAGAATCCAACACATAGGGTGCCAAATATTTAGTTGAGATTCAATATATGCAAACGTGTTTGAATTGGGGTATGTGTGGAGAGCTAGAAACTGAGAGAGTGATGGCAGGTTTACATTTAGTTTAGAAAACGGCAGTTATTCCTTTAGTAAATACTGACAGAACACTTAAATACCAAGACCTGAGGCAATGGGACCAGGTAAGCAGCGCACTCCCCACCTTCAAGGATTACAGTCTAGTAGAGGCAGCTGACAAAGTATAGATAGACACTGCAGGAAATCGATTACAGACTGAGTTATACACAAATGACAGTGGGGGATCTACTTTGCTCGGATGGTCAGGAATGGTGTCTCTAAAGTGGTAACATTTAAAGATTTTATTTATTGGGACGCCTGGGTGGCTCAGTCAGTTAAGCATCTGCCTTAGGCTTGGGTCATGATCTCAGGGTCCTGGGATTGAGCCCCAGCTCTAGCCCTCCATGCAGCAGAGAGCCTGCTTCTCCCTCTTGATCGCTCTCTGTGCTCTCCCTCTCAAGTAAAGAAATAAATTTATTTATTTGAGAGAGAGAGAGAGGGAAAGAGCACGCAGGCGTGAGAGGTGCTTGAAAGGGGAGGGAGGAGGAAGGAGGGAGCAGGAGGGAGGGGGAGGGGCAGAGCGGGAGGAAGAGGAACAAGCAGATTCCACACTGAGCACAAAGCCTGCCCAGGGCTTGATCCCACCACCCTGAGATTGTGACCTGAGCCAAAATCAAGAACTGGACGCTCAACCGACTGAGCTACCCAGGTGCCCCTAAGGTGGTAACATTTAAAATTGAGTCTCAGTGAATGGGAAGAAGGTAGTCATGAAAGGAATATAGGGAAAAACATTCTAGATAAAAGCTGCAGTGTCATGAGTATTTAGAGGAGTATCAGTGAAGAGGAAATTACAGACAGGCAGAGTTTAACCCCATAAACCATGATGAAGGGCACTTCCTTTAACATTATACATGGGAAGAAGGAGCATATACATTGATATGACTATAGTTTTCTGAATTTTGAACTCAGGACATGAGAAAACCTCAGAGAGAACCGAAGGATGAGGGAAGATCATTAGCTGATAGTTAGGGCAGAGAAACTGGGTGTGGGGGAGTTTGAGGCAAGAGAAGTTATGAGATAGTCATTTTTAATGTGAGTAACTAAACCTACTAGAAAAAAGTTAATAGTATTGCAAGAGAGAACTGAGTGCCAAACTGAGATATCAAGTCAGGTAACCAGGAAGAGGAAGAAACGTCCTGAACAAATGGGGCTACCAAGAATGAGGTAAATGGCAGGTCTGATGGGAGCACCAGACTCACGAAAGTCCTGCTACCCAAAGAAGAGTGAGACAAAAGCAGACAAGAGAAGGCTCAAATGGTGCCAGCCTTCAGCCCCGGCACGTCAATTATAGGGTCAAAATATAGCAAGACAAACACTGCTTTTCCAGCAAGGAAGGCTCAGTTTTCTGACATACGTCTGGCCCTGACTCCAGTACAGTGCAAGGGCTGAATTTGCACATGAAGTTTATTAATAGTTACTGCTGGGAAGGGCTGGAAAAGATGAGAATAAAGTAATGAGGTGAGACTTACACTTCAGAGCAGATAACACAATTCAACAGAAAAAAAAATGAGAGCAAGATTTTGGAATATTTCAAGGAATTGGTGAGGCCCCTACATCAAGGAAAAAACAAATTAGTCCAGCCTACTATTAATTTGGGATGGGGAAGAAGGTATCCACTAAGAGGACTTTACTCTTCCATATTGCTTTTAACCACATTTTGTCAACAAATCATCAAATTTTAGCTACTATGTACAGAGTACTAAATTTTTAAAAAGAACATTCAAAGTATTGTGAATACTTTCCGTTGCTCTACAAGTCTGGCAGACATATGTTAGAGATTGAATAAGTTGAATATAATTGGTATTGGTTGATTCGAAATTTAATACACATGCACACACATACCTATACAACTATGGATCATATTAAAATATATTATTGCTTTACCTTGATTAATTTTTTTTAAGTAGATTACATGATTTCTATTCAACTAACCATGATAGCACTTAGATTGAAACCGAATCCCCTGGCCTTACACCTTGCCCACCATTCACGTGAAACCTATGGCCCAGGTTTGCTCATAACCGTGAGTTTGCTACAGATTTTCATCTTGAAGAGATGTTTTCCAGATCTGAGAATGGCCACTGTTTTGGTACTTCCAGGTTTCCTCTCTCAACAGTGCTGCTAGAGAGCAGAACTTTCCAAAAATAAGATCTGAACCATCACAGCTTCATAGACCATCACAGACAGCTTCAAAGAACACTTACTCATTGACTGATGCTCTCTCCCTTGTTATGTCACATCCATGTAGTGGATCTCATGTACTATGAGATAAGCACATGATCTCCATTTTAGAGATGAGAAGTTGAGGTTAAAACAAACTCGCTTAAGATCATGATAGATCACGGATTAACATAATCCTTTTCTCTGCTGCCATTTCATTTTAACTCTATAGCTCTATTAAATATAAAATGTCATACGTGTGTGTGTGTGTGTATATATATATATACACATACATCTATATGTATATAAATATCTCAACATTGCTTATTTCAAAAATGAACCCTGATTGGTAAATTGCATTGGAATGGAAAAGACTATAAATGGACTATAAGTTCCTGTTGGATATGCCATAGTTTAGCTTCCCTGGGTTCAGTGACTCTTATAACATTTCCTTGCAGGGATCCTGAATACTATGTCTATACAGTTGTTATAAGAGATATTGTTCTCCTGTGGCCCATGTAGCTTCTAAGCAGAAGATTTTTAAATCAGGACCATTCCCACGTGTGCCCAATGTGGGTTCCAGCTCCTTGAACATGAGCTCCACCTGAGCAGAAGGAAACTCCCTGACAGCCATGTGAACTGCTACACAGACTGTCAATGCAGGGATTCCCACTGAAAAGAATGAGGAATGCCCAGTGCTGCCCTCCTCGGAGGCTGTGGTTCCTGTCTTTAGCAGGCTCACGCCAAATGTCTTGGGAGTCTGAATGTTTAATTGATTCTTATGGAACCCTGGTGTGCATCACAAGCATACTTTTTATAAATATCCTCTACCGTGCCCTGAAGTGGAGTTTATTTCTTTCCATCTCTTCTTGAGTCAGGATGAGTGCTCAAACTCTCCAGAGGTTATAACAAAGATCCTATCATTCCCCCAGTTAATGGATAAATTTAAGTGTCAAAGTGTCTTTGCAACACACCCAGATTCCTTTCATGATTTTCTTCAAATTTCTCATGTGTTCCCACATGGCACATAAAATGCTGGGGTGTACAAGCTTCCAGGAATGAACCTCTTTAATTCATAGTATTCCATGATAATATACAACACAAAATCTAATAACAAACCTGGATTACAGGGTGTAAGGACAGATAAAAATAAGAGACTTAATTCTCTCTGTTAAAAATAGATTTCTCCTCCCTCTCTTTTTTAAAGATAATTAACTTTAGAAATGTAAGTTCTTTTTCTGTCTTTTTGAAATATATGTAAATCCTTTTAGAAGCTAAATAAGCCTCCTGCCAGCTTTATGGTCCAGGAATGTCCTCTTCAAGGACCTGATACCCATCTCTTGAAATTGGAAACATCCAGAGAGATGGCGCCTCTATCTCCTGGTTGCTGTGGGAGGGTAGGAGCCCAGCTTTGGTGGGCACCTTGCTCCCAGCTGCAAAACTACCTCCTGTCATAAAGATATGAGAAGTTTGTTTTTCCTTTGAATAAAACCAATGAACTAACACAGATTATCACCCCAATCACCACATGAATTTAGGATACACTATGCGTAATAAATGGTGCTATTAATTCTTCTTACTTGAGATCTAATTGTTTAACTTGAAAATATGTATGTAATGTGTATCTGTTTGGCTTTATAAGAAAGGATGAAATTTCTTTCTGTCTCTACAATCTCTTAGCAGATTGCCTTGTGATACACATCACATTCTGGCTTAATGCTTATACAATAACAGAATTATTTTCTTTCTCTTCTACTTTTGCAGAGAGATTTTCTGGGTTGGGAAAAGTTTTTGTTTTCAGTTATATTTCTCCAACAAGTGATACACCATTATAAATCCTGCTTAACCTATAAATGATTTGGCTAAATTTTATGAGTTCCTGTTTCATTATCCAGAATTCTAGATATTACTGTTGTTTCCACCAAATTTGAAAGAATGACTGATAGTAAATTACTTCAGAAGAGAAAAAAGTGACAGGTGACCTTTTTTAAATCTATTTTTAAATCAAACTGTGCTCTCAGAAATGAATATTTACTGACTGATAAGGATTTTATACTGTAATCCACATATATAAACAAAGATTATTTTTGCCGAGATATAAGTGTAGGGGAAAAATTTTAAATATTTTGTTATTTCAAGGATTTCTATGTAGAAGATAGAAAAGGCTTTTTTCAATATAGTTCCACAGGCAGAAGAAGTACCAACCTATAGAACTCTCGGAGGAGAGAAAGTTGAATTAGTAGAACAATGTTTTAATAATTGAATCTCTCTTTCATTGGGTTTAGCACCCTTCTAACATCATGTGCATGGTAACAATGAAATATTTCAAGCGCAGGTTGGGGGAATGACATCTGGAACTCTAAAGACACAAGCCCGGCTCTGGTGGGAGACTGAAGTCCATGCTAAGGAGATCCTTCTAACTCTAGCATCTATTATTTTTATAAAGAAAGAGATTTTATCAAAAGAGAACACTCGCTTCTAAAGACCAAGATCTCGGGATGCCTGGGTGGCTCAGTCAGTCTGCCTTCGGCTCAGGTCCTGATCTCAGTGTCCTGGGATCAAGCCCCCATTTGGGCTTCCTGCTCAGTGGGGAGCCTACTTCTCTCTCTACCTCTCCCGCCCTTCTCTCAAATAAATAAAATCATTAAAAAAATAAATAAGTAAATAAAGACCAAGATCTTTTATAACAAAAATAGTAACCTACCTTTGCCAAAAAGTCTTTCATGTGCCTGGGACTTTACTGAGCATTTTACACACATTAGTCATTTAGTTTTCACAACAAACCTGAGAAGTGTGTTATAAGCGCCATTTTACAGCTGAGAAAACTGAGGTGCACACATCTAGCAAACCACATCTGATGAGCCAGTGTTTGTGTTTACTATTATACCATGCTTTCGCTCATCCAGAAAAACTGCATAGACTCTAGAGTTAAACTGAACAAAATCAAAAGGATTTATTGTGTTACTTTTTGTGAGTAAAGTAACTTGAACTTAATAGAAAATCATAGAAGCATGTGGAATGTATTAACTTCTTTCAACAACAACATATTCCCAAAAGGCTTTTAACATTTCCAGAGCTGATAAAACAAACAATTCAGAAGCTTATAAAATGGCATTCTAAGGAAGATGATTTTTTTTTCCCCTTGGAAAATTTTGCTTTTTAAAAATTTTAAAGGTATATTACAATATTTTAGTGTTAGCTTATAATAACTCTGTTGTTTAAGATGGTATTATTGTGACTTCAAGGCAGTGGTACCCCAAGGTTTTCTGTTGTTTCCCTTATATGACCTTTACTGCCATAACCCCAACCATTGCTCCTTCTCTCTCTTGCTTCAGGCAACAAAGGAGAAATTTTCATATCAAAGCCTACTTGGCTCCTGCCAAGTTTACACTCTTTCAATTCATCTTGGCCCTTTTAAGCCTACTATGCATGCCTAACAATATTTTTTGCTAAATTTCAGCTGTCCATATTCCAAAATTCTACTTAAGGCCCTTTCATATCCCCACTACACTCCAACTTACTGCAGATGTGTCTACTTTTCTGAGACATTTACCATGTAAGACTTGGCAAAAAATCTTTGAAGAGAGTCTCTTTCTGCACACAGCCTATTTCTGTGGGCTCTCTCCTCATAATAATCTTCTCAAACCCAAAGGAGTCTCAAATGTAGTCTGAGAGTAGGAAAAAAAAGAAAATCCCCTCTGCTCAAATCTAAATTTTTCTCCTATGTATGAGATTTCAAAGTTGAGTTTATAAATTTAAATTTAATTTTGCAGCCATCATTTCTTTGATATGGTTACCCATCTCCAAATCCATGGGTGACATGGCTTACTTTAACTGGCAGGAAGGTCCTCCTAGCGAGAAAGAGAAAATAAATAGGGTAAGAGAAGAAAAGGGAATAACAACACATCATTCAATAATTCAAAATACTCTGTTATAAAGACAAACTAAGATTATCTTTTTAAAAAATCATTGACACTCCACATTCCCTGCTATCATCCTATCCTTTTTTTTTTTTTAAATAAACTCCTTAAGGGTCATAGTGAACTATTTTTTTTTTCTTTCCTCATCACCTCCAATCCAATTCAAATATACAGGACTTATAAAGGCAGAGGGGAGGTACAGCAGGCAGGTAACGCTTAGCAGTTCTGATTATCAAGTCACAAGGGACACTTAGGTCTCACAGACATCACTAGCATCCCCCAACACACCTGGGTGTCTGATTCCAGACACAGAGAAGATGCACTTGTTTGTACCCAGAACAATAGGCATAGCCAAGTGACTTGTTTTCATCAGGAAAATGTGAGCTGAAGAGACATGTGTCATCATGTGCATGAGCATTTAATATTCAATCCCCATTGCCTACCCTGGACCCAGTCATGGAGAACCCTGAAGCCTCACATTGAGATGATGGCACCATAAATTGTTGGTATCTCCTTCAGCCTGGATCCTCTAGTGATTAAAATGAATGAAACTCTGCCTACCTGCTTAAGGTTAGCTAATCTTTATGTTTCAATTCCTATTTCATTATGGATAGATCTGGAAATTGCTGTCTTTACTGACTATCCACCCTGCATGTGTGGCAAGGCTGTACAATATGCTTTTATTAATTTTAAGTCTCTGAAATCTTTTTGTTAAGCTTGGCATCATTAGCCTATTAGCAGGAAACAAAAAAAGCACTGTGGGCATTTTGAATGATCTAAAGGAATGTTATTTTACATAAAGCATTTTACTAGAATGTGGAATTTTTGTTCTCATAAATAACCAACTTTTATCAGTTTGGGGTATAAAATGGATTTCAATAATCAAATTACAATGACTCCTAGCCTCCAACTTTCAATTTTGAACATGTTTTTTTTTCTCCTCTTTCCCCAATTTTTTCTTCACCTAATATAGCAATTCCCCACCAGTTATCAACCGCTTGTTTAATAAGCTCAGATATCCCCACCTCTCCACTGAAGCTGATAACTACGAACACCGTAACTTGAGGCAAGATGGGTGATCCAGTAAGATCTAAAGTGTGGGTAGCTGAAACCTGATCAAAAGAAATTCTCAGCTCACTGCAGTTGTCTTTGCAATTGTAGCTGTCAAAAATGCCAAAGTTTATCCAAGGGCCAGGTCTGGGTAATACCTTCACTTCACAGGACATCACATACTCTTTGCTTGTGACTGAGCTACCAGCTACTTCTTTTCTCAGTCTCCTTCAGTGATTCCTCCACTTCTGTAAGACCTCTGAATGTTGCAAAATCTCTCCTGTCTCTACACTGACTACCTCGATGATTTCATTCAGTGTCATGTCCATAAATGCCAACTTCAATGTACTTAATATGTCTTAATATGGAGTTAATGCCTCCAGCCTAAATCAAGTTCCTGAATTGCACATTTGTCTAACTCCAGTGCTATAACACTGTATCAACATATGGTGCAACTGCTATATTTTCGGATAAACCTATGTCAGCTATAATTATTCAACCCTGACATTAATATTAAAGCCCACCTTCCAGTATATTAAAATTGCCATTTTATAAGATTCAGAAAAGCAAAGATCATTGATAGTTTCATATTTGTCATCAGTCTTAAAATACTTTGGCCTAACTTCATAAAATAAGACTATTCTTAGCAGCTTTATTGAGACATATATATAATTCACATTCCATAAAATATATGCACTTAAGGTACAATTCAGTGGTTTTTATTATATCTGCAGCATTGCACAATCACTGCTATAATCTAATTATAGGCATTTTAGTCTTCCCCCCAAAGAAACCATTCCATCAGCAGTCATTCCTCATATCCCCATCCCAGTCCCAGGCAGCCACTAATGCACTTTCTGTCTCTATAGGTTTGCCTATTCTGGAATTTTCATATCAGTGGAGTTACAACACACATGGTCTTTTGTGACTTGTTTCTATCATTTAAAAGTTCATCCATGTTGTAGCATGGATCTGTACGTCACTCTTTTTTATTACTGAAGAACATTTCATTGTAGGGATATACCACACATTTTTTTTATCCCATTCATCATTTGATGGACATTCTGGTTGTTTCCACTTTTTGTATACTGGGAGGAATTATATGAACTTTCATGTACAAGTTTCTGTGTGGATGTATGTTTTTATTTCTCTTGGGTATACAGCCAGGTATTTACCACTGGTGGGTTATATGATAACTACAGACTTGACATTTCAAGGAACTGCCAAACTTATTTTCCAAAGTGGATACACCATTTTAAATTGACAAAGACTATTTTTTACATTGTTAAGATTAGCATTTTGTGAAGAGTTATTGTTTGCTGAAGGGAGAAGTTAAGTCTTTTTAAAAATATTTTCTTCCTTTTTTTCTTTCTTTCTTTCTTCCTTTCTTTCAGAGAGAGAGAAAGAACATGAGCAGGGGAAGGAGCAGAGGGAGAAGGACAAGCAGACTCCGCATTGAGCATGGACCCCAGGACTGGGCTCGATCCCACAACCCTGAGATCAGGACCTGAGCCAAAATCAAAAGTCTGACACAACTGACTGAGCCACCCAGGCGCCCGTCAAGTATATTTCAATAATGAAATAAAGTCACATAAATTGAACAAGAGTAAATGTGCCCTGTCACATTAAGTTGAGCACTTGAGGCATTTTACCTTAAAAATATTTGTTTTTACGGAGAGCACTACTACTTGTTTACTTATGAACAAAGAATGCCTCTCTATTTGAAAGATCATCCTCTTGAACTGAGAGCACAGAATCAGGACCACAGACCTGGAAAGAAGGGAGACATCAATTGAGCTTGCAAGTTAACTAAATAAGCTCCAGAAATACATGGAATGAAGGACCCAGAATCACAGCCCAATCACCTTCCATTTCAATGAGAGTGCATTCCAGGTCTTGGCTGTGGTGCAGTAGGACTGGAGCATATGCAATCAAGTGTGGGCCCCAAAGCTAAGCAGCTCCCATGCCAAGATCTCTCACCAATAAGAAACAATGTGTACTATTCTGGCTGGTCTCCAAAACAAAGCTAAAGATACACAACCTTCTATGCAGCAGGTCTCCTACATATACAGAAATTGTTGCAGGGTGCACAAGGAGCAATCCATAAGGATGCCCTACTCTCTCATTATTCAAAAAACAAAACAAAACAAAACCTAAATGCCCTTTCCGAGGGGAAAGGTTAGTATACGATAGCATTATATATCTGAGTTAAAATAAGACATTTATGTAATAAGTTGGATAAATCTAGAATGCAGTACTGAGTTATAAGAAAATTCAAGCAACTTATTTACTGATACATACAGGGTGCTAGTTATATGGTGCTTTGAAATTCCCAAACTTTTTTTTTTTTTCAAATCTACAGAAAAAATGAGGGAACAGTAAGATAAATACCATAAACTCTAGGGGCGCCTGGGTGGCTCAGTCATTAAGCGTCTGCCTTCGGCTCGGGTCATGATCCCAGGGTCCTGGGATCAAGCCCCACATCTGGCTGCTCCGCGGGAAGTCTGCTTCTCCCTCTCCCCTCCCTCTGCTTGTGTTCCTGCTCTCGCTATCTCTCTCTCTGTCAAATAAATAAATAAAATCTTTAAAAAAAAATACCATAAACTCTTTACCTAGAATAACCAATTGCTAACATTTTGTCACATTTGTTGTTTCTTTACAAACCCGTGTGCACACACATCTTCCTGAACCATTTGAAAGCAATTTGCAAACCTTGTGACATCTCCTATCTAAATACAATATATATCCAGTTAACAAAGACATTTTTCTGTATAATCACAATACCACTATCACACTTAAGAATGTAAGAATTATCACAAAAGTTTGATAACAAAAGAAAAATATATTGTTTATCTTATAAACTTTCTGAAAGTTTCTCTCTTTAGTTTGGTAACAAGAGAGGAAAACAGATGAAGTCAAGTAGGGGTGTGAAGGTGTCTTCTGTTATACCTATATTATTTTTTCCCTAAAGAAAATAAAAAAATTAATAAAAATAATATGTATATATAGGAAATGCTAACATTTGTTAAATCTTAATTATGCATACATACATATCTTAGACTTAATAGTATATGTTGAAATGTTTCTTTAATTAAAAAAAGAAAAAGGAGAAGCTGTGACTAATTGAACTCTACATTGCCATAGATAAAAGAATACTTGGTAATATGAAATTACTGTTACAATTACTACTTAATTAATTGAATTATATATGTATATATTTATATTTATAAAACCATAACAAAGGATGCTTATTGAGATATGTAGCAGTATCTGTTGGCTTGATTTTCATGACGTGCATACATAGATACAACTCTTAAAGACCAGACCATAATACATTTGCTGGGCCTGCTGGAGGAGATCCATTGGCGTAAACCCTACAGAGACAGGGCTTGAGGTTCATATGTGGGTCCCCCATTGTCCTGCACACACTGGAGCAGCTCACAGCAATCTGACAGCACTGGATGCCAGACTCTGGAAGATAAACTCTGACCCTGGGATGTGGGGCTTTTGAACTTTATGGTTAGGCAAGTTTCAACACCCTCAGCATGTGATCACAGGATGTACTACAACAGCACTATAATGTGGCAGAACCTGAGCTCCAGCCCTACCATGCCAGCTCGGCAAACATGTCCAGATGAACCCCAGCGTGATGGGGACAGATTCCAAACCTTGTGGTTGATCCAACTGTTCCTACGGAGCTTTGTAGGAGGCCAGCTTCTTTTCTCTAGCACCAACGTACAGGGGAATTGTCTTCAATAAATTAAATTTTCCTCACAAATGCCAGAGATTCATTCTTTCATTCTTTCATTCATTCATTCTTTTCCTCTACAGAATATTAATCTAATGGTTAATGAGAGTTTCATCTATTCTTTTAAATTTTATGACTTTGTAATATTAAAAACTGGAAAAATATTGCCATGAACAATCAACATAAGACTTGTATGTTCAAGAAAGGAGCTAAGATATGTGGCTTTGTAAGATTCCCTAAATATCTCACTCCAGTGCTTGAAGAACTAAGGGGGAACTGTCAGAATATTATAGATAAGGACTACTCTGAATTTAGCATTTTTCACTAATTTCATTCCTTACTTATCCCATTTCCCAAACTTATCATTTCACTACGATAAAAAAGAAAAATATGAACATGGTTAACATTGTACAGGAGTTTAAAACTTAACATCTCTACAAATAATCTCATTTCATCTTTTTAGCAAAACTGTTAGTAGGTATGAAGATTGAAACTCAAGGAATTCATGAGGTTTGCCCTAGAACTCATAGCTAAGATACTGTACAGCTGGACTACAATTGTGATCTTTAGGTTCCAGGTTTTGTGACAGGGTAGCGTTTGCTCTTGCAACAGGTGATAGGATTGCCTTCCATGTCTTTGACTGTTTCTCCACTGCCTGTGGTCCTATTCTGGAAATAAAGTAGAAGAGACTGTGTGCACGAGGGCTCTCCTTGGATGTAAATGAGCAAGAGCCAGACTAAGAATGTATCCTAAGTTTCCTGGGGTCCCCAGGCTTTTGTCTCACATTCCCTTTTTGAGATCATTAGTAACACTCCAAGCCACACACCACGTTTCTATAAGAAGTCTAGGCCCCTCCCGAAATATTCCTGAGAATCCCTAGGAGTCCCGTTGGCACCTTAGGACAATGGCTGGCACTATTAAACGTCTGAAAAAATGTTCGATATTATCATTACTGTCCCTCTCACTCCACCCTTCTCTGCATAGCACCTCTGCCTTACACATTATCACTTCACCTGCTATACTTCTCCCCAGTTCACTATGCCCAGATGGCTCAACAACGCCCTAGCCTTTCATTCCTCAGCATACAACTAACACAAGGCTGAAGTGTTCAACACTATGAGCCTTTCCAACAGCACAATGAAATTACAGTACAAGGGAGTGCAAAATTAAAAAATTAAAATTTTTCAAAACACTACCCCAACTAGGATTTCCTTCTTTTCCAGGTTATCTGTTTGGCCATATCCTCTCTTCAGCCTTGTACGGGGCTATGGCTATTTTCCCATTTCTGCCAAGCAGCATTCCCTGCCTGCTGCCTTCTGTCTCTCAAATTCCAGGCTTCAAATTGCAGCCTCTGGCCCAAATAGAAGAAGCCAAAAATAATTTCATATCACAATCATCTGTTCATTCAAGGAATACAATCCTTCCACATCTCTGTGCAAAGCAGTGAACTTTTGACTATCACACACTACTTTTCTTGAAGAAATATTGTTTTTGTCTTGTGTATCACTTCTCGGCCTTTTGGCTAAGATCAAGTATTTTGGTCTTGAGTAAGCAAGTAGACGACCAATGTTTTGCAAAAGCAGAAACCTCAAAAGCAAATTCAATCTGCTAATTCTAGCTGCAGAAACATTAATGCATGTTTCTTTTCACTTTCTATTTTGGGCCATCAAAAATCATGGATCCAGGGGCGCCTGGGTGGCTCAGTCACTAAGCGTCTGCCTTCGGCTCAGGTGATGGTCCCGGGGTCCTGGGATCGAGCCCTGCATCGGGCTCCCTGCTCTGTGGGAAACCTGCTTCTCCCTCTCCCGCTCCCCCTGCTTGTGTTCCTTCTCTCGCTGTGTCTCTCTCTGTCAAATAAATAAATAAAATCTTAAAAAAAAAATCACAGATCCATTTCCAACACAGGACTTACACTCAAATTCCCACCTCCACCCCCAAAGTTCCTGCAAACAGAATGCTTTCGCCAAGATCACAGGTAGCTCAACCTGGGCACAGAAACACATTGGCAGCAGATAATATTATTAACTTCTCCACATCCAAAGCCATGGTTCCAGTTTTCCCCAATTACATCACTCATTAAGCAAAATTTATAGAAAGAAAGCAAGGATTGCAATCTCTGAATGAGTTTTCCTTCAGAATGTGGATTTGGCATAATTTGTAAAGGAGATTTCTCTACCGATCTAATTATTTACATGTAAGAAAAGGTGTAATCATCACGTTTCTGTTTTTATTTGCTTGTTTGTTTTGCTGGTATCATCTTTAAACTAAAATGACTTTTTAATATTCTCATAAATGATAATCATTTATTCAATCTGCTCACTTCCCACATCTGCTTTTGTAAAGCTTGACTAACATCAAAAGATGCTAGGATAGTTAGAGAAATTGAAAAAAAAAATTAAATAGAAAAAAATAGAATTAAAAGCTTCATTTCATCAAATGGGGTGAAGAGGGTTAACAAAAGAACATGAGCTGTGCAGATGTAGTTGTTTGCAGGGTGATTCTTGAATTCAAGGCTTTATTCTGAAAAATAGGATGAAAGATTTGGAGATGACTTTGAGAAAATCTCAGACAACCCTACATTGTACAAATAAGGAAACAAAAGGCCTCCTGCAGGGAAAGTGGCTGAGTGAGTTTGGATCTAGCTGTCCATTCTGGTTTGCCACAAGAGATCAGGGTTCCACACCCTCCCCCTACTACCAAGGCAGTTAAGATGCTCCACTTGTTACATTTTCATTTATATAGATGACATCTCATGAAGTCTATATTTCCAGTGGTTCCCCCCCCACCAAATATTTCTGGTTTTACACATGTAAACAATACAACAAAGAAACTTCCGAGGAGGGGAGACTGTTAATAGGGGATAAATAGTTCCTTAAAAATACACTCTCACTTATCTTTCCTAGTCAAACATTATCGTATGACATTGTGAAGCTGTTCCACCTCTTCCTCCATGCTTTCCTTTCTCCTGCGAAAATGTTTTTGCTCCAAAAGAGGAGAGAACATCTGTCCAACCCTGCATCCTCAGCTTTACTTGCCCGTGAGTAAGGACAGAGATGTGTTTAAACAAGGCACTGAATATCATAACAAACTTATAACCTAGCTCATCTCAAATTTATCATGGATTTAAAATTCTGCCTTCTCAATTACAAGAGTACTGGGTTGTATTTTAGAAATAGCTATATGTAATATTAAGAGGCAATTCACTCAGGTGATAGCAGTTATATTTGTATATGCCCAGTACCATTCAATTCACTTTTCATTAAATGTGCATTAACCTAAAACTACCCTAGACTATAAAAGTATAAGAGGATTGTGATAACACAGCATTAAAGTGACAGTAAATCAGCAGAAACACATTAGATTTTCTAGTTCAGTTACTTCCCAGACTGTAAATACAGACCATTCTTCCATGAAGTTATAGATATTTTTCAAAGAGCACAACTGACCTGTCTTGCAACCTGCTGTTAAATCAGGGATATGAAAGCAAATTTAGATGTGGAGGTAACCATACTTTATAATGAAAATTAAAGCTGGAAAAAATACTTAATTACAGTTATCTAATTTGCAGCAGTATTATTTCCTATGGCAATGCACTAAACTGTATCCGTGAGAATGTTAATGAAGCCTTTAAAAATTGACATGAACCTTCTTCTAAAGCTACGCAGCCTTGTTTATTATTCCAAATGTTGTACTATGGCTTAGGTTTCTAAAATATAAAAAGGGAAAACCATAGAATTACCATAATTGTATAGCTACAATCGAGTTTCTACTCTCAAATTTTGTCATGAAGCAAATTGGTACTTTTAAAGATCTAAGTATTTTTCCCTCCTGATTTATGTAATTTTGATTCTTCCAGAAACTCTAGTAAACAAGTTACATGAATGTTATTTAATGAAAAAAAAATGTATGCCCTTAATACAACCACTGTTTTGATTTCAGTGTATTTCTTTCCCATGCATTTGTCATATTTGCACAACACCGTAACCTCTGTGTGGTCCTGATGGAATTTCAACACCATTCCATATTCAGCCTCCTGGTAGGAAACCCCAAGCTTAAAGAAAGTGACTGAGAAATAATTCCTGTGGTTTCCAGAGGCATCCTGGAGGTAAACAGAGATTTTCTGATGCTCTAGAAAGGCAGGCAATGAAAGAAACCTTTATAGTAAGAGATTCCAAAATTCCTATGTGGGTGAATTCTGTGAACAATGGTTATTAGGTCTAATGATAACAAAACATTTATACAGCTTTCTAAAACTTATAAAGTGGCCCTACAGAAATGTTTACAGCCTATTAATGCAAAATTCTAACAATCTACTAACTGTTCTACTTTGCAGATGGGAAATCCAGTCTCCTATCCTCAAAATATTTACTCTTAGGAATGGAGTGGGGAATTAGCTAGAAGTACTCAGCTGAAAGTAATATCCTCTCACCCTCTTCTCTCCATAATACTGTTCACAGAAGTCCATACTGTAAACAACAGTATTCCTAACCACTTATGTGTTTCTGGTCTATGATGGCAGAATAAGAATTTGAAATTAAATAATTTAACTCTAGTATTCTTCTGCACCCCCACTTACCCACTGTGTGTGTGTGTGTGTGTGTGTGTGTACTTAAGTACTGTGGACATCTGTTTCAATCTCTAATACCTGACTTGGAAAGAGAATCCTGGAGTCTCTGATAGATATCTCTGGCTTCTAATGGTTACCTTTAAATCCATCTCTGTGCAATATTTCCCCCCAGAAACTGGCATCTAAAAAGTGCATTTCAGAAAAGCAATATATGTAATATCCCAAGTTTATTGGAAAAAAAATTGTGTGATTGAATTCCATCAAATGTGCAGTCCAAATCCAATATTAAGCTGCCTATAAGAAATTTTGCACTTTTCTTGATTAAAAAGGGCATAGAATAAAAAATCTAGTATACAGTGATATAGTGATATAGCACATCAGTGACTTTCTCTGAAATATTTCAGTTTAACAATCAATGAATAGATTTTAATGCCAGACATATAAAGACAACTATCCCTCATATAATAACTGACCCAATCACAAGTTACATGCTTATATAAATTTTTGATTATTTTAGTGTCAGAAATCAAACTCAGAGACAATGCCAAAGTAGCAGACAATTTTTTAAGTGACAGAATTGTAGCAGTTGAATTTAATAAGTTTTCTTGTAGAAGAAAAGATTGTATGAAGGCTGAAAAATAAGTGAGAAACAGCTATAAACCTCTCTAAAAATCTGACTTGTACTGGCTTACAAAAATCACGGGCTTAGAATCTCTCCTTTCTGATAAGTATTTGTGTGTCCTTGGGCAAACTATTCTCTCTCTGTTGGAATCCTTATCTGTAAATGAGAACTACCTCCTCAGTCATCAACCTCATTGCAATGGTAAAAAAAAGAAAAGGAAATATTTATGTCAGAATACTTAGAGAGTATTACTTTTATTCCATTTCCCATCTTATCAACTTTAAAATGATCTATTAATCATCAATTTTAATATGGTGTGCTATTTATTAGGAAATGCCTTAACCAGTCTATATCAGAATCTTTATCTTTAATATAAGTAGTTGAATAACAGGACATCCAAGCTATAAAGATTTAAAATTTGGAAATATGCTTAAGGAAATAATATAAATGGTGAACTCACTATTCCATCTACCAAAAAATATTTCCTTACTTCCCTAGAAAAATCAGCCTTTCAAGTTATTTTTGTCCACATTATTATTTATCTAGAACGTGTTCCCTCATCATTTTCTCCAAATAAAACCCTGCTCAGCCTTAAAGTCCCAGCCCTCAGTCCTCTCTATTTCAATTCTATCCATCTAAATTGTCTTTACCACACGACAGAAAACTTTTTTCTTGCTCAAATTATTTGATATATGTTAGATTTGTCTCTCCCTTCCATGTGCACTGAGGAACAATGGTTTATATTGTATACTGGTATTGAACACACTAGTGCTGGACTTGTATCGACACTAATCAGAATTAGTGCTTACACTTGGTCTTGTATGACCTTGAACAAGTTATCCAATGAACTTTTCTTCCTTATCTTTAAAATGTTAAATTGTTACTGTGAATACTGATACGTATATAATGCATTTGGGTAGGGCCTAACATATACTGAGCTCTCAACAGATGTTAGTTGCTATAGTTTTTATTATTATTTATTTCCCTTTCCATAATACCTAACATGGTACTTGCCACAGGATTTGTGAACCATAAATACCTGTTGTGTGAATAATCCCTTTAAAACTGTAGTGTTGGGGCGCCTGGGTGGCTCAGTCCATTAAGCGGCTGCCTTCAGCTCAGGTGGTGATCCCGGAGTCCCAGGATCAAACCCCACATCAGGCTCCCTGCTCAGCAGAGAGCCTGCTTCTCCCTCTGCTCCTCATCTTGCTCACTCTCTCTCGCTCGCTCACTGTCTCGCACTCTCTCAAATAAATAAAATCTTAAAAAAAAATAAAACTGTAATGTTGAAGCTCAACAATAATGGATACATTTTAAGTTCTTTGTGTTAAAACAGATTTTTATTCAACATAATTGTGTTTGGTATTGGTGATTTGGTTCACTGCACTACCAAATCTCAATAACATGCAATTTCATCCTACTATTAAGAAACACTAATCATTTTTATTGATGTTGGCTCTTTGACTTAGTGAAGTGTCGTTAGTAACAACCTTATAAAGCCAGGAAAAAGAAAACTAAAGCACACATCAAGGTAGAGATAATGAAGCTAACGAATGATTTCTGTTCTGAATTTCCTCATACTGTCCTACTACTATGTATGTTCGGAGATGCTCTGAACATGCATTTTGTCCACATGCCCAAAACCAAAGGTTATCATATCATTCTGCTTAATCTAGAATATTCACATCCTATAATGACCTGCTGAGATCAAGAATAAATTGCAAACATCATCACAATAACAAAATTATAGTTACAACTGGTTCCATCAACAGTTTTAATGGCTAAAATTTTAAAGCTTCAAATTATGTTGCAGGAACAATAATTTCCCTTCACTGATATATCCTGGCTTGGTGCTGCAGTCAGCAGATTGCAAAGTGACAACAGAAAATAGATGTTTGCTCTCAAATGAAGTCAGTGAAGAAGCAAGATACTTAGGGGTAACTCATTTATTCCCTAACACTCCATTAGTTTCCCTTTTCTCTTATATCCTTTTTTAAAAAATCTGTATCAAAAATGATTTATTATTGAAATAATTTTTATGCTTTTCCTGCTCACAATATTTTGAGTTGGCAGTGTTGGCATTCTACTTATTTTTTTAAAGATTTCATTTATTTAAGGGCGCCTGGGTGGCTCAGTCGTTCAGCGTCTGCCTTCGGCTCAGGTCATGATCCCAGGGTCCTGGGATCAAGCTCCGCATCAGGCTCCCCGCTCTGTGGGAAGCCTGCTTCTCTCTCTCCCACTCCCCCTTCTTGTGTTCCCTCTCTTGATGTCTCTCTCTGTCAAATAAATAAAATCTTAAAAAAAAAAAAAGATTTCATTTATTTATTTGAGAGAATGTGCGTGTGTGTGCAAGAAAGAGTGGGGGGAGGGGGAGAGGGAGAGGGAGAATCCCAAGCAGACTCCTCAGTGAGCATGGAGCCCACCTGGGCCTCCATCCCAGAACGCTGAGATCACGAACTGAGCCAAAACCGAGTCAGACACTTAACCGACTGAGCAACCCAGGTGCCCTGCCATTCTACTTTTATTTCATCCTCAAAATAGGCAAGAACTTACAAAGTAAGTTCTTTGCTAGAAAGACTTGGGCTAAATGGGATTAAATATCTAAGAATCAAGTAGAGTTCTTGATTTGCTTAATGTATAAATGTTGTTACACAAAAAAGTCTGCAAAGATTGACATTGGTATTACAATATAGTTTAGTGTCTCTTCTTCTACATTATATTATTTAAAGTTTTATAAACATTATTCAGTTAAAAAGAGATACATTCTTCCAAAAGTTGTCTAGCTGATGCCCTCTCTTTTAGCATTGCTATGATTAATCTACTTTTTAATAAATTTAAGCATTTGAATGTTCTCAATAAATGGTCACATACATGGAATTAACTGTTTTCAGAATTATTAACTAGCACTCATTTACAATAAAAATTTCATACTCCTACTGACAAACAGAATTTAACCATCTAAAATACATAAAGATTTAATAGAAATTACAAGAATGCTGACCTATATTTGAAAGTGGGTATTTAGATAATCAGATATTAACAATAAATCCCAATGACGTGCTTTCTATGCACTGCTGACATTGTCATGATGCTCACATATGATGATAATCAATCCGGTCACAGGACCACTGTGTGCCAGGTTCAGGAATTTTGCAAATGACATTTAAGTGGACTGCTGACCTTTCAAAATTCAAAGACAATACCTAATAGCAGATTTTGGCTGAATACCGACACTAAAGCTTAACATTTGTATATTTCTAATATACATTTTTTCATATACACATAAATGCACAAATATATACATATATAATAAAATAGGTGTATATTACTGAAACATAAATCATGCTATATATGCAGCTTTATATTCTTTTTCACTCATTTATATTTTATCAATTTATTAAATATTTATAAACTATTAATTAGTAGGTGTTAAATATCCCAATATTATGCTTTATCATATTTCCTTAAACATTTCTTTATCACTGGTCTTCTCTGGCCTTAAAATTTTTTATTATTTAGCCCATGTTATTTTAACATTCAGAAAGACAGAAATCTTTTTTAAAAATATTAACACAAAACCCACTCAAATGTTTACTAAAGGGTAAAACTGTACACCATTTAAATTAAAATAAATAATAAAAAACAAAATATTTTTATATGTAAGAAACATAGAATATGTTAAATGAAAAGTACAAAGAATGGTTCTCTTTGAAGTCAATGTAAATCAGAATTGAACCATTGTCTTTGAAATACTTTTGTGATGGAGGAATGAAAGAAAGGAACAGAGAGAGAAAAGAGAGATAAAGGGAAGGAAAAAACACACCATCCTTCATGGCCAGATTTAGCAATTCCAATTGAGTGGAATTTCAATAAACTTTGTGGCACTGATAAACTCAAATGTCATCTATTCTAGATTCTTAGTACTTTCACAGTGGAGCGAATTAAAATTTGAAATTTTCATCCAGTTTTCAGTTTAAAAGCTTGCCTTTATTTATTTTTTACTTGTCTATGCTTAAGACTCATTCAGAGATTCAAGTTGTCAAACACAAGACATGTTATTATGGAAATGTGTGAGCATATATTCGCCAACATGTGTGTGTGTGTGTGTGTATAAAAATAACAGATGCTCAGGTAATAGGAGGGTATATATGCATGTATATATATATATGCATACAAGTGTATACACACAAACACAGATAAGGACATATACACATAGACACAAAACTTTTTGTTATGTAAGATGAAAACAAACAGGAAAGAAATATAGGGATTTATTTTTATTTTTTTATTTTTTGTACAGGAATGTTGATGGGAGTTTAATTCATAATAGCAAAAACTAGAACCAACCCAGCTGTCCTTCAACGGGTGAGTAGTTAAAGTGTGATACATCCAGCTCATGCAATGCTATTTGGTAATAGAAAGGAATGAACTATTGATGCAGGCAATATAGGAATTTAGAATAAATTCTGTGCTTAATAAGAAATGGTGACTTCATATGCTCAACCTAATTTTAAAAGTTGAACTGCAAAGAGCCTTTTATAAGACAGATGCAATCAAAAAATTCTACTTACTCAGCTGAGAATTAGATACGAAAAGTATATTTTTTCTCCTTACTTGTTGAATCTTAAAATCTAACAAAATTGTCATGGTTTTTATTAAAAATCAACCTAGAACTTTGTCACAGAAATCAATGCTCAGGAAAATACTGAAGCTTAATGGAAACAAAACTTTCACTATCTTTTAAAATATGTCTGTCTAGTGATATAAATATTTAATGATTTTATAGCCTTATGATATTAATTCTTTATTTTCTTACACTTTGAATAATCTTCAGATTTTAAGCACACAAAATGTTCAAAATGTCTTTCTTTCTAAAACATATATATATAATATATTTTAAATCGGGCTTATTAAATTCATTGTTGGCAAATAAGTGTTCAAAACTAGCTGTCCTATTTTGTCCCAGGGCTTCTTATTGATGATGTCACTGCTCAGCTCCCTCACTGGTAGCTGAGTACATCAAGTAAGACATATAAAATAAAGGAATGGAATGCTAAGCCTAACTTATTAAACACTTGTTTAACTTTTTTTAAACGCTTGTTTAACTTTATTTTTTTAAGATCTTATTTATTTTTGTGAGAAGAAAGAGAGAGCACAAGCGGGGGTTGGGGGGCATAGGGAGAAGCAGGCTCCCCCTCTGAGCAGGGAGCCCGATGCGGGACTCCATCCCAGGACCCTGGGATCATGACCTGAGCTGAAGGCAGATGCTTAACCAACTGAGCCACCCAGGCACCCAACACTTGTTTAACTTTAGTAAAAGGGTATTTTGGCTACCTGAGTCAAAAACTCCTCCTCCCAACCGGTGCGAGGAAGCCCCCAAGCAGCCTCCATTAGAGACTACCCCACTGTACCTCACAGCTCCTCCCAGCCCAGAGAGACCCACTGATATCCAATCCCAGAACAGCATAGTAGCCGGTTCTACCTGGAGGAAACTGCCCGCTCTCCCTTAGAGAGTGTACTGTTGCTTTAATAAAACCTCTTTCTGCTTTCATTTTGGGTGCTGCAAATCTCTAATTCTTTACTGCACCTGTGCCAAGACGCGAGGCACAACACTTTTCATGCCAACAACTATACTCTTGTCTTCTTTTACCAAAGTCCTGTCTTCTTTAAAAATTATACTTGCCAACCATCAACATCAACCCCTAAAGATTAACCTTTTAATACAGAAGAGAGCTCTAGTGTTCCTACAATTCTTTTATGTGTGCTTTTCTGTTGCATTAGTCTGATTTCCCTCAGTAGACTTTAATATCATCAACAGTAGCTATCAAAGAATCAAAAACTCGCAGGTTTGGCAAAACACTAATTTAAAATATTTAAAATATTGTAATTATCCAACAAATACTTGAGTCTCTTCTGAATTAACACACCAAGTGAAAGTCTCTGAAGAGTACATACGTTAAGGCAATATCCTCCCTATTGATATCTCTTTTAGAAGATTCTTTTTAATATTAATTCAAGAAAGTCATCAAATATTTATGGAGCAATTTATTGGCACTTCTTTAAATTTTTAAAGCCAAAATGCCTTCCAAGAAGTATTGTTCATTCAGTAAACACATTTATGAAATATATATTGTCTATTTGTTTCAGCCACAGTACCTTGAGTGAGGTATGGTGAGGCCAGCAGCATAGCACCAGACAGAAGCTGTGAAGAGTTTTAGAGTGTTGCTTTCGTTGTTGTTGTTACTGTAGTAGTCCCAGTTCCCTGGGGAGAAACAGCGTAAGGCCACTCGGGGAAGTACTACTGGGGAAGTACTGGGTCACAAGGAAGAGGAGGGGAGGGGAACTGTGAGCAAGCATCTTTATTGTGGTTTCCATGGGAAGTGGAGGGTGAGGCAGGGCAAACAGGTTTAGGATTAGCTAATTTGAATAATTTTAGCTAGCTTCTCAAAAATAGGGGTTGTCCCTGGATGTCTGGGGCCTAGCCCTGGGGCAATTAAGGTGAATGTACAGTGGCCAGCAGGGTGAGAGCCTTATAAGGAAGGTGATTGGGAATGTGAACTTAATTGCTGCTCCATAGGAACTGACCAAGCTCTACACCATCCTAGTTCCATTTACCACTATCCTTCACATGGACTATTACAGTATCTTCCTAACTGCCCTCCCTATTTCCCACACTTACCCAGAACCTCATCCTCCTCCCCAAGACAGCACTCAGAATAATCCTTATAATACATGAAATCATATAACTCCTCAGCTTGTAATACTTGGTGTCTTCCCATTTCTTTAAGAGTAAAATTTATCATCTACTGTGTGCTTGATTAGGTTCTGTTTCAGGATTTCTTTTCCTTTAGTGCCTGTGGTTCTTGTTCACGCCACATGGAAGAATGAAGAGGTAGACCAGAGGAAGAGTGGTGGGCAGCAAAGCAAAGTTTATTGAGTGACAGTACAAAGCTCTTGAGGAGGGAGGAGACCTGAGAGGGTTGCCCTTGGAGTTTCTAAGTCTAGGGGTTTTTATGAGATTGCTGGCAGGCTTTTTTAATCCTATTAACCCTTCATACGCCTGTCACCCAATAAGGTTTTTGTCCACGTGCTCATCTACCTATCAGGTGGTTGTTCACATGGGAAGGGCTGGAGGGCTCCATTTAGGATGGGGTCTTTTTCCTTTTAAGGGTAGTTTCCCTCTAAGGACGGGCACCCCTTGCCCCTGCTTGCCTTTCTTCCCACTATCCTCCATTAGTTCTAAACCATTTGTCACTCCCAAATACTATCAGTAACTTTCTAACCTCATCTTTTATAATTTTCCTCTTAATGCATCCATCTTTAGTAACAAGGGCCCCCATGCTTCTATCTCAGGGCCTTTGTACTTGCTGTTCCCTCTGCCTGAAATATTCATTCCCTAGATATCTTCATTGCATGCTCTGTGGTCTCTTTCCATTCTTGATTCAAACAATAACTTCTCATGAAAACTTAACCTACCAGTCTTTTACGAAATTTAAATACTATGCAACATGTTCCATCCCCTATCTTCCTTTGTTTTCCTCTATAATACGTCCCATCTAACATACAGATGAGGATGAATGAGAATATGAGAAATTTCAAGTCAGGCATGCTAATCAGGAAACTACTGCAATAGTTGAAAAATAATTGCAAAACTAAACTGTGGCAGCTACAATGGCATTACATGGAAAAGAGCAGTTGTAAGTTAAAGAGATCGAGCATCCAAGAGACAAAGAATTCTTAATTAATTGAATATAATGATAAGAGAAGAGAAAAGGAGATAATTTCCCGGTTTCTGGATTTGGTGATCTGGCAAATGACACTACCAGTTCCAGAAATTCAAACTACAAGAGAAACAACTGGAGTTGGGAAAGAGGGTGGTGGTTAATAGGTTCCATAGAGGCAATACTGAGCTTTAAGTGACATTTGAACATTTGAGGAGAGATTCCCAGTAGGATATATTGATCTAGAACTTCCTAAAATAAACCATGATGGACTGGATTTCCAGATTCAGGAAAAGAAAGGAGCTCAAGTTCTGAAAATGAGTAAGATCAACAAGAAGCCAGAAAGAGTAAGAAAAAAAGAGCAGAGAAGGGAAGGGGCAGGTAGGGGAGAGAAGGAAAAACAGAAGAGACAAGGGTGAGATTTCAGAAATATCTGAAAGGATATTTAGGATTAAAGCAGTTTAGGATTAAAGCAAAGAAATAGGAATGTAAAAGACTAGGAAGGGGCATGAAAACAAGAGAAAACAAGAAAATTTTTAAGAGAAAGTAAAAGTCAACAATCTCAAGTGTCTCATGGGAAATAGATAATTGAGATTTAACTTTCCATGGCCACTGGATTTTGTCATTAGGAGCTCACTAGGGATTTCTGATGAGTTCTACCTTTATTTTCCAGAATCATATAGAAAACAGAATCCATTATCTTTCACACCAAAACCTTTCAAATAATTGAAATCAGCTATTTGAGGCTTTTTTTCTTGAAGTTTTCTTCTCAAAACTAAATATGTTTTGATATTTAAATATCAAATTCAATTTGCTGAAAGACTGCAAAAGTTTTACTCTGGCTACTCCCATTTATATCTCATGGCACCTAGCTGAGTGTTTAAGTTCTATGAACAGTTGAATCTTCAACAATTTTGTCTGAAAGGGCCTTTATATTCTCCAAAATTGGAAGCTTGGTTTTAAAAAGGAGAATCGTTTAATCTGATAATAATTAAATCATGGAAACTTAAAGTCTTAAAAAAAGTGGAAAGGAACTGTTGGAGGTTAAAATTATGAAGTCAAGCCCACTGGAGATTTCTTTATTACCTGAATTTGCCTAAGAAAGGCCTCCAATTTAGTACGGTTAATAATAAATAATTAAAATAATGCATCAATGCATCACCTGTATCATCTCTATTTAGATAAAAAGGTCTCAATGTCTCTTTTTTAAAGATGGATTCCTTCTTCATATTCTATACAGATATGTTCTGAGACCCCTGTAGATGCCTGAAATTACAATATTACAAGCCCTATGTGTACTATGCTTTTTCCTAATAATACATACCTATGATAAAATTTAATTTTTAAATTAGGCACGGGGCACCTGGGTGGCTCAGTCATTAAGCGCCTGCCTTCGGCTCAGGTCATGATCCCAGGGTCCTGGGATCGAGCCCCGCATCAATCCTGCTTCTCCCTCTCCCACTCCCCCTGCTTGTGTTCCCTCTCTGGCTGTGTCTCTCTCTGTCAAATAAATAAATAAAATCTTTAAAAAAATAAAATAAATAAATTAGGCACAATAAGAGATTAACAACAATAGCTAATAATAAAATAGAACAATTACAACAATATACTGTAATAAAAGTTATGTGAATATGGTCTCTCTTAAAATATCTTATTGTACTGTACTCACCCTCCTTCGGATGATGATGTGAGAGAATAAAATGCCTACCTGATAAGATGAGGTGAGGTGAATGACACAGGTGCTGTGACATCACTTTAGGCTACTACTGACCTTCTAACCCTATGTCAGGGGAGGATCATTTGCTTCTGGATCACAGATCAACATGGATGACTTGAAACCACAGAACACAAAACCATGGATAAGGAGGAACTAATGTAATCAGAACTTCAAGGAAATTCGTAAGATGCTTTTAAAATCACAGAGAACAAGATGAGAAATAGTCTATTATGTACGAGAAACACAAAGATAGCTATCCATTTATTTTTCGTGTCTAAATAAAAAAAAATACTTGAAAATAATGAAGGAAAACTTGATGAAGTGAGATATTTGTATAGTACATTAGTTTATCTAAAAGTAAAGTATACATCCAAAGAGATTTCGGAATGTTAAAATATTTTACATGCATCATGATTTTATGATGTATAAATTACAAGCTACTATCAGCATTTGGCTAAATAGGCATACTCACGATTCTGAAGAACTGGATTTTTGTGCGTTTGTTGCCACAAAACTGATTTGTAAAGGAGATTACAATTTATCCCTAAACATAAAATCAAATCAAAAATTTCTCAGTGGCTACCTCTAGAGATTGCATTACTGTGCAAACTTAGCTAAACTGGAACTCCACTTCCCAGAACTCCCTTCCCTTTATTGGTAGGACAGACCATGTAAGAAATTTGCATGAGATTTGGAAGGTGGAAGTGAAGCATCTGCCATGTTTATACTTGAAAATTCAGTGTACTGTTGGGCGCCTGGGTGGCTCAGTTGGTTGGGCGACTGCCTTCGGCTCAGGTCATGATCCTGGAGTCCCTGGATTGAGTCCCGCATCGGGCTCCCTGCTTGGCAGGGAGTCTGCTTCTCCCTCTGACCCTCCCCCCTCTCATGTGCTCTCTCTCAAATAAAAAAAAAAAAAATCTTTAAAAGAAAATTCAGTGTACTGTTAAATCTATTGCAGGTCAAGTAAGTTATTAGGGACCTTCTGCTAGGATAATCAAACTTTCTGATTTAACTGAGATCGTCCCAGTTTCTATACTATAAGTCCCCTATCCTGGGAAACCCCTCAATCCTGGGAAAATCAGGACAGTTGGTTGCCCTACTCCTGGCCTGCCTTGGTGGCACTCATCTCCCCCAGCCCAGACTGAACTGAATTTGGACTGGACTTCTTTAGTTTCTCTGACTCCTGGCATACTTAGCTTCATGAAGAAAGGCATCATCTTTTCCAGCAGGTCACCCAGTCATCAAAATTAGAAGCTGGGATGTGATAAAAGAAAGATGAGTGTTCTCCTTTGACCTTATTATTCCAGGTCATCAGTGAAAGTTTCATTTTGCCTTTATTTCTCCCCACCTTCAGGTCTGTCTCTTTTTTAGTACTGCCCACCCCACTGCCTGCCTAGCTGCCTACAGACCCAGAAACATACATAGAAATAATAGCCATAGTAAACTGTTCCCCCAGACCCCACGACTGCATCATGTTAAATCCCTATAATAAACCCTTCACTCCATATCACCTCTCTGCTCCTCTGCTCAATGATTGATATACCACCAATGGTTTTGTTCAGTCATCACCTAGAGAATAAACATGAATAGCTATTTTAGCAGTAATAACAATTATTCCTTGTATCACTATAGTATTATATATCTATAAAGTGCTTATATACATATTAATTTATTAGTTACAAAATTGGAAAGCAGAACTTATATTAATATATCCATTATAAATAGGCATGTGAAATAAAACTTTGCTCTTTTTTGTTATTAATAATTTCTCCTCTCTAGAAGGTAATTAAAATGGCCATTTAGCAGAACATTTAGAATATGCAATCTCTTCTACCATTCTCAAGGGCCAATGTGTATAACATGCACACAGGTAACCAAATTATGAATAATTATCTTATGTTAGAGAACCCAACTTCTGGCTTAGCAGTTAAATCAACTTCTTTATTCCAATTTACCTGAATCCCAATCCAAGTTGAGTAGTTAGCGTGCTTTTTTTGGGCTAGTATGTTTAATTATAAGTACCTAAGAAAGAATTTAGTCTTTATTGACTCAGACCATGAGTCAATATCCTTAATTGGAGACTTTAATGCCAAAATATCCTTATTTTAGGTTTGAATATTTTTTCTTAGGCATTAACACTACACTTAATTTGGGCTTCTTTTATCCATTTTTATAACACAACTATTCAATAGCATTTTTTTCTTCCTTTTTGGCTTGTCATTTGCCCTGTGCTCTCTTCCTGCATGACTGTTGCCTAAGTCAAATTGCACCAAAACCTGCATAACCTTAAGGTCTCTCCCATGAGTTCTATAGCTTATTTATGGCATCTATCTTTTCCCATATATTTAAATGGTGATGTTTGTTCACAAGACCTACACTTAAAGCCAGAATAAAGAAGAAACGAGTGTTACTTCAATAGATACAGAAAAATAATTTGATAAAATTAAAGCTCATTACACACATACACACACACACACAGAATAGAAAGACCTATCTTAAACTGAAATTTTCTCTCAGAAATCAGAATTCGAAAAGGACGCTACCTATTACCATGTCAATTTCACAATGTCCTGGAGGTACTGACCAGGGCAATGAGGCAAGGGAGAAAAAGGAAATAAAGCTATTATTATTTACAGAAGATATAACTACCTACATAGAAAAATCAAACATATCAACCAGTAAACTATTCAAAGTAAAAATAAATTTAGCAATGGTGATGGATATAAGATCAATAAACAAAATCAGGGCACCTGGGTGGCTCAGTCGTTAAGCGTCTTCCTTCGGCTCAGGTCGTGATCCCGGGGTCCTGGGATCGAGTCCCACATCGGGCTCCCTGCTCGGCAGGAAGTCTGCTTCTCCCTCTCCCACTCCCCCTGCTTGTGTTCCTGCTCTCACTATCTCTCTCTCTGTCAAATAAATAAATAAAATCTTTAAAAAAATAAAATATAAAAAAATAAAATCAATTACATTCTATATGCTAGCAACAAGACTTCAAAATAAAACTTGAGAACAATATCATTCATAAATAGTGACAAAAACATTAAATGTTTGACAATAAATTTAGCAAAAATTATGCAATCCTCTACAAAAAAATAGAAAACATTATTCAGAGAAATTAAAGAAGGCCAAAACTAAATGGAGAAACATGCATTTTCATGGATTAGAAACTTAATACCATGAAGATGTTAATTATTCTCAAATTGGTCTATAAATTCAATGTAATCACAACTGAAATCATAGAAGGCTCTGTATGTGTGTATGTGCACACATGTGTTTGGATGTGTAAACTAACAACCAGATTCTAAACTGTATTGTAAATGAAATGGACCAATAATAGTCAAGAAAATTTTGAATAAAAAAATAAAGCTGGAGGATTAACACTCTTAGTTATCAAGAAATATTAAAAGCTACAGCAACTAAGAATGTTATTTTTAAATGCTGGACAAGAAGACCAATGGAACACCACAGAAGATATAAGAAAAGAACTACATGTGTATGGTTACTTGATTTACAAAAAAAAAAAAAAAACTGAGTGTGAAGTGCATTGGATCTTTTCGATAAATACTGTCATCAATTGGAAAAAATGAATTTTGGCATCTATTATAGATGTATGACAGTCCTAATTTAGAAATGTAAAATAATAAAATTTCTAAGAGAAATAAAGAAAAAAAAACCTTTATGACCCTGCACCAGGGCACTTCCCCTTCCCCTGAGTATAAGCAGAACTTGTGAAAATGGTAAGATTTCATTCCCATGACTAGGTTACATTATATGGGAAAGGGATTTTGCAGATGTTTAATCCTTAATCAGTTGATGCTGAGTTAAAATCAAAGGGGATATTATCATCTGTGATTCTGGCCTTTCAGGCCTACTCTGCTGAGAGAGATTGGAAGTGGGAAGGATTATCTTGATGCCCTGGAAGCAGCAAAGAGACATGCTGGCAACTGCCTATCGAGGAGGCCACGTGTCAAGAACCTGAGAATGGCTTTTAGGAGTTTAGAACAACTCCCAGGTGACAGCTAGCAAGAAGATGGTGACCTCTGTCTTATAAATGTAAAAAACTAAATTCTGCTCTACAAACAGTGAGCATAGAGAAGGAGCCCATGCCTCAAATGACATCAAGGTCCCAGCCAACACCTTGATTCCAGGCTGATGAGACCCTAAAAAGAGTAGTAGCTAATTCATGCCTAGACTCCTGACTCACAGAAACTTTGACATAATAAATATGCATTATTTAAGCTGTCAAACTTTTAGTAATGCTATGCAACAATAAAAAACTAACACAATGACAAAACTGACATTTCAATACAATATAAAAAGATTTTTTGTTTAATAAATTGTACTGGAAAATTATCATATCTGAAAAAAGATAAAAATTTGAGCCTCATCTCCTACCATGTTTAAAATATATTTAGAATACTATAATACAATTTGTAATAAAAAAATACAGAAAGACACTTTACGCACAATTTGACTGGGAAAACATTCTTAACCAAGGGAGGAAATCCAGAATCTAAGAAAGGAAAAAGAGATAAATTTATCCAAATAAATGTTTAAAACCTTTGCCATGGAAAAAGTTATAATCAAGTTAATAGGCAAGATTAGACTTGAAAAAATATTTATAAAAGAGAGTATCAAAATGTGATAATAAGTAAAATATATATTGAACTCATAAACTAACAAGAAAAGGGCAGAACCTAATAGAAAATGGGCAAAGGAAAAGAAGCAACTGGCAAAAGATCAATAAACATAACAAACATTCTAACTCACTACAAGTCAAGGAAACAAAAATAAGGAAAGAGATGTTACTTAATCTGGCAAAAAAAAAAATTTTTAAAGCATAGGACCTAATGCTTATAGGGATATAAGGAAAAACTTATTCTCACTGGTAGAAATGCTGATTTTTGTAGTCATTTTGAAAAAGCAAACTGTCAACATCTCTTAAAACTTCAGGACAGAACAAGCTCACTCCTGAGAAATTAACTTAAAAAAATAAAAGTACCCACTTGTAAGCATATAAGTAATCAAAGGCTATGGGTGGCTGATTTTTATTAATGTGCTATTTATTTTATTTTTTACAACTGACTTCTATTACTGTTACAATTTGGAAAACTGCAAGTAAGAAATATCATTAGAGAAAGAGAGAATAATAAGAAGAATGGCTGGTATTTATGTAGTACTTATTATGTGCTAGCCACTACAAACATTTTATATATATTAATTCATCTTTTTAATAATCTTATAAGGTAACTACTAATATTGCTTTGAAATATGAGTTATTCAAAAACACACAACTAAATAGTAGCAAATATGAACCCAGGCAGAAAGTCTGATTTCAAAATCTTTAATTTTAACCAGTCATAATCTATACACTATTGTACTACAAGCAAAAGATGAGAAAACAACACTTTAAGAACCCCAAAACAAAATGCTAGAAGTCTAGCATGGTAGTTGACATGTTTTTATGTAAATATCTTCTGAGACATTAAACTCCAACAGGCAGGAGGTTTGAAGACAGACATCTGTGTTACAAATATGAAAAGTCAGAGATACTTTCTAAAATGAACTTCTAGTTCCCAAAAGTACAGAACATCCATGTCAAAAAGACAAAAACAAAAATTAATAACTCTTATACAAATGTCTGGGATCATGCTAAGTTTAATCTATCCCTCCTGTTTTAGGAAACTGAGAACTAAGGAGATCAGTATTTAGTATGAGATGGGTTTCCTATAAATGTACTTGCTGTCAACTTCTCCAGCTGGAAAATTTGAAGAAATAAACACAAACTGAACACAGTAATAAAAGAGAATCTCTTACACTTTATCAGACTTGAACTATGTTGTAAATAATATTTAGGGTATCTCTTCAAAATTATATGTAATCATGAACTGTAAGAAAGAAATGGATAGTGTGAAATCTGTGTGGACTTAAATAATGACACCTCCCCAAAAAATAATTAAGCAAGTTTATCTTAAAATGAAATTTCAACACAGCATCAAATCTTTGATGATCATTTAATGCCAAGGGATGCTTGTCTTTATTAAAAATGATTACTCAGGCATGACTTTAATAATTTATCCAGGGAAAATTATAAAGCAAATTTAAATCCCAAAGCTGTTTGCATGTCCTTCCATGTCAATGTCATGGGAAGACTAAAAAGCTAAAAAATTATTTAAAATTCTATTCCAACCCACTGCTCAATTTTCCCTCTTAATAATAGTTGTTAGAAGAAATTCTCTACTACCTTTCATGCTAGATGTATTTTTAAGACAAGCAGTGAAACTTTATCTGTTATCTCCAGGGTATCCTCAGGCCCCCTCATGGAAATATAAGAGAGAAATTCCTGGAGAGATAGTTAGCATCAAATTCTATTTAAATGCACATCATTACCTTCTCAAAGTTTATTCTTCAAATTGGCTTAGGTATTGGAGTTTAATGAGTAAATTCATTCCTTTCTAAGGAAATGAAATAATAATTCCCTTGACTGAAAACAACCTCACATCTATTTTGCTACTAAGGAAACTAATATTTAGAAATTCTTAAGTTTGGTAATTTTTATATTATCAGTAAATGGACATCAAGCCACAACAGGGGAAAATATCCACTTGTCAACAATTTGATAATTCCTTCCTGGTAGAATGTCTTGTCCCTGGTTCGGGGCTACCTAATTGTAGTTATAGAAGAGTCCAGTTCAGAATTCTGCTACACAGCAGGGAAAGAACTGCTCAACATTCCAAGAAATTCAGCCCAGTCTTTTTGGCTGTGACATGTGTTTCAATTAACACCAATTACCACAGAAGCAATTGGTGAATAGGGGAGTGATTATCAGTACATGCTGACTATTATGCTGGATCACGTGGGATTTTTTTCATAGGTAAGGAAGACAGAAGAGAGTGAAGAGAATTAGAACCTTTTCAGGAAAGGAGATATCCCACAACCTGGCTGCTGCAGACAAGGAGGCCTTCCATCTGTATTTTCACAGCTCCTTCCAGGGGGCCTCCCCCCAGCTTCGAAGACTTACTGTCTCACAGCTCCATCTGCACCCAACTTCTCCCAATGGCCAAAAGCCAGCATTTCCAGTCGACTGTGTTTGTGAATTTTTACATCCCTTGAGCACCCTACTGTCCACCCTCTCCAAATTAGCGCCAAAGGCCCCGATTATTGTCCCTTCAAGGCCCTGGATATAAAGTTACATAGGTTTTCAGTGATCTGCCCCTAAAATTATTTTCCCATAGGCCCTATTATTTCAAACATGTGAAAGCAAGAGGTGATATTCTGTTACAGCAGAATTCCCTCTATTGCTAAAAGGCATCCTATGGTTAATGGAGAACTAACCACTGGAGTTTAGATATTATAAAAGACATAACAGTAATGTTTACTAGACTAAAAATTGTACTTCTTTAAAAGAACTGTGTATAAAAAGGTTCACTCAGGAGACAGTTTGCCATCAAATAATTTGCTTTATTTAGTGAGCTAAGGCTTATTTTTAACCTCAAAGAATATACTAGAAATATATGGGACCATGGACACATTGCTTTCTAAATTTTAGTCTAATGCCTGGCGTGTACTAGATCCTAGAGTGTGATCTATTGCACAAGATCACAAAGGCAGGCCTGGATCCCCAGTTGGGCTCTGGCCGCTTTAAACAACATACATTTTTGGAGGTGCGGTAAAATGGTTGTCCTTGGCCATTTCTCCCAATAATTAGTTCCTCCTCCAGATCAAGACTCCTGATCCCACAGAAAATCATGCTACTCTGATATAAGGCAGCTATTCTCAAAAGGAAGGACTCACAATAAAATGAGAAGGTGAAACTTGAAAAAAAAGCACCAGAAAGCCTAGCCCACATCAAAGGCAGAATCTTTGGAATAAAGAAGAGAATAAGGGGAGGGAATATGGTATTAAATATCCTCATGTTGTGAAAGACTGCCCTTGGACAGGTTATTAAGAACACTCAAAAATACGGGACATTGTTTAAAACAAAAATTATTGCCATCATTTAGATTGTAAACAAGGGCATCTTTTCATTTCTCCATAATCCCTTCCCACTTGCTGACTAATTCGTGCTTCTATGAGTTTGACTACTTTAGATATCTCATACACATGGAATCATGCAATATTTGTCCTTGTGTGACTGGCTTATTCTATTTAGCATTATGTCATCAAAGTTCAGCCATGTTGAGGCAAATGACAGGATTTTCTATTTTTATGGCAGAGTAATACTTCAGTGTATGTATATACCGCATTTTCTTTATCCATTCATCCATCAATGGATATTTAGTGTGTTTTCACCTCTTAGCTATTGTGAGTAATACTGCAATGCACATAGGAGTTCTTGAATCCGTATCTCTTTAAAATGTGTTGCCTGCTGACTTGCCCTACAAATTTTAGGCTTACCAGCCTTCATATCCACAATTATGTGGCCCAATTCCTTAAATCTCTCTTTTCCTCTGTCTTTATCTTTCTCTCTCTTTCTCTCCCTCTTTCTTTCTCATAATATATCTCATTGGTTGTCTAGAAAACCCTGACTAATACAGTAAAGAAATGAAAAGACAAATCAAAGACTAGGAGACAGCTTTTGCAAACACATACCTGGCAAAATACCTATACTGAATCTACATAAGCAATTTTTAATATTCAATAGTAAGAAGAGAAGCAATCTAGTGGGCAAAAAATTTGAACATACATTTCACTAAAGAATATATATGAATGGCCAATATGGATTCCAAATAAGCACATGAAAAAGTACTCAACATAGTCATTTGGTAAACAAATTAAAATCACAATTAGATACATTTCTGCATCTACTTCAATGGCTAAAATTTAAATCTGTTATAGTTATCCAAAGATAAAGATTTGGAGCAACTGGAGCTCTTATACATTGCTTTTGAGAATGTAAATGGCACAGTCACTTATATTATGGACATACACCCACCATATGATCCAGCAATCCCACTCTTACCAAGGGAATTAAAAACGTATGTCCAGGGGCACCTGGGTGGCTCAATTGGTTAAGCAACTGACTCTTGGCTTCAGCTTAGGTCGTGGTATCAGGGTCGTGAGATCTAGCCCCACATTGGGCTCCATGCTCAGTGTGGAGTCTGCTTAAGACTCTCTCTCCCTCACCCCTCCACCCCCATCTTTCTCTCTCAAATAAATAAATAAATCTTTTTAAAAAATAAACATATGCCTACGCAATGACTTGTAAATAAATGCTTTGGCATTTTCATTTCTAATCTCTCAAAGCTGGAAACATCCCAAATATCCTTCAACTGATAAATGTATAAATGCATTGTAGCATATCTACACAATAAAATACTACTCAGTAAGAAAAAGCAATGAACTACTGATACACACAACAATTTGGATCAATTTCAAAGACAGTATACTGAATGAAATTTAAAAAAGACACAGAAGGCTACATACTAAGTGATTCCACAATTGTGACATTCTGAAAAAGGAAAAATCATTGACACAGAAATCAGATCAGGGAAGGGATTTTGGCATGATGGAAATATTCTTTATTTTGCATGTGGTGGTTATTCCTCTATACATGTTTGTCAAAACCCATCAAGCTATACAACTAAAAGTTACAAATCTTACCTTAAAATTATACTTTAGTAAAGTTGACTTTAAAACGAAACATGAAGAAGGATCTGATTCATCAAAAAATTTCAATAAATGTGGCTCCAAGTAAAGGCTAAAATTGAAATTAGGAGCAATTGCAAATGCTATGTTCTCTTAGCAATGTTAAATATTAGAGGGGGCTCTTCCTGGAAATGGGGCCTTTACAGCATCAAAATTCAACTGTTTATAAAACTAAAAATCAATTCGAGCATACATTTGGGATCTTGCTACTATACGTCATATTCATATTCAATACCTTGATAATTTTAGATAAAGAAACATTTTTAAGCTTAAATAACACGTGACAACTTGCAACATTAATTCCAAAAAGCTCACAAAGAAAATAAATTTTAAAAAGTACTCATATATAGAGAACAAGAGAGATAAAATACAATATACAGACTTTTTAATGTGGATAAAAGCTACAACAAAAATAGAGATTTATTCAATTTTTAACCTGGTTCTTTATACAAATTATTAGGTAGAAAGAGATAAGCAACAGAAAAACTAGTATGCTAGGAAATCTCTACTGAATAGAGAATTCTGATTGTATTTAAGATGTACAAATAAATATTACCTTATTTTCCCTGCTCTTTTAGTAATACAAATATTTATTTTGCCTTATTTTTTTACTTTAATCCATTACTATATAAATTTAGGCTTTATCTCACCATGAGTATAATCTCAGCCCTATATTCCTTAAGGTTCCCCTATGTACTTATGCTACCTTTTTTTCTATATTTTTAAAAATTGATTTTAACAAATAAAACTTTCAAATAATTAAAAAAAGATTTGTCATTTCAGTTTTAATTTATTTAAATGGCTTTAGTTAAATGAAATGCAAAATAAGCAAAACCTGCTCCAACCTTTGATTTTTCTATCTGATTGATGCCATCACCATAATGCTAATCATTTTAATGTTGTCTTTTGGGTTCTATGTCCAAAGGTACCTAAAATCTGAGGATTTCCCCCAACCAATACTCCATAATACTCATTTTTTTCATCCTTACTGCCATGGTCCTAATTCAAGCCCTTATTAACTCTTAATTGGAAAAGAAATTAATGTCCTCCTGACCATTCTCCCTGCTGACTCTCACTGTTATGAACATCTTCCACCTCTCTGATCTTTTTTTTTTTCATCTACTTAAAAAATCACTTTTGGTTGTTAATGTTTAGAGAAATCAAAGTGAAACTGCTTTGCATGTTATATAAAGCCCTCACTAATCTAGCTCCAAGCTATCTTTAACTGTATCCTTCCTTTCCCATGACTCCCTGATGTCTTAGTCTTCTTAAGCCACTGTAATGAAACACCACAGATTGGGTAGCTTAATTTACAGAAATTTATTTCTCACAGTTTTGCAGGCTGGGAAGTCCAAGATCAAGGTGCCGGCCAACTTGGTTTCTGGAGAGAGCTCTCTTCCTGGCTTATAGACAGTCAGCTTTTTGTTATGTCCTCACATGATGGGGGGTCATGGGGCAATGATAGTTGTGATGTAAGGAAGAGAAAGGGAGAGACAGACACAGACACCCAGAAGGGTGCTAGCTCTCTGGTACACTAATCCTATTGGATCAGAGTCCCACCCTTGTGACCTCATTTAACCTTAATTATCTCCTTAATCTGTATTATCTCCAAATATAGTCACAGTGGGAGTTAGGCCTTTGCATGTGAATTTTGAGGGAACACAATTCAGCCCACAGCACCTGGAAATGCATTTTAAGCTTCTAACCACAGCATAGTGTATGTCAAGGCCTGAACTTTACCCACGTTCATTTTTTCTCTATTTTTCTCTATATTTTTTTCACCTCCACAGCTTTATCCTGATCTTTCCAAGACCTATAATCATCTTTTGACTTCCTCTGGGAAAATCCTACCCATCTTTGAAAGTCCTGCTTAAATGATCAAGTCAAGACACAAGGACCTTTATTCTAGTTTTATCAATAAACTGGAAGTGCAAACCGAGCAAGTTACTTAACATTTCTGCTTATTTTACTATTTTTCAAATGAGAATGTTGAATGAGATCATTTCTGAGCACCTGCTAGCCTATGAGTTTATGTTTCTGTACCAAGTTTTCTCAGATGGTCCCCATGGGATTTATCTCTGTGGCCTTGTACTTCACTAAAGTCCTCCCATGTTAGATCCCAGCCTATTCTTCCCTGTATCCAAGTTAGCTGTCTATATCCTGTGTGTTATTTTGTGAATTCCTTGTAGGTGATGACCTCTCAGCCTCTAAGGCACATTGCTTTTTTGGGCTCCTTCCCCCAAAATATCAATACATACTGAGTTATTTTTAGTTTTTTTAGTAAATTTTAACTCATAAATGAAGGCCAGAAACTACTGATAATCATTAGACAAGTTACCACTTAATACTGATGTGTTATAGTAATGTCAATCACAGGTGTGGGCTTTCTTTCGAGATGTTAGGAATGGAGTGGGTAATGAGGAGAGAGACAATTTTCCAATTTTCCAGATGATGGCATAGGAATACAATTATATTAGTGACACCATTCAAGATAGCTAGAAAGCTAAAATGAAGACTGAAGTATCCTTTCCATTGTTTTTTTCAATTAAACTTTTGTTTCACTTTCACCTGCTAAGGAGTTGAATTTATTAGCACTATGCTCTAACCAACTGAGCTAACCGGCCGCCTTAAGGAGTTGAATTTATGCACTTAATGAAATATCTGTACTAATTATAACACATATAATAATTTTTATAGTTAAAAGATCATTATCTTGCATATTATTTACTGAAATATGTAATAAATCTATATAGTGAAGCATAATATTAAACTGTGTATAAGAACATAAGTTTAAAAAAAGAAAAATCAGAAAAACATTTTTCAGCATTCCTCCTTAAGAACATTGCCTTTCAAAAATTGCATATTGGCTTCCAAAATGGTAAACATACTGGGAGAAATCATAGATAGAGACCAATATAACAAAACACAATAAATAAATAAATGTAAATAAAGACTATCAAAAAGACCATAATAACAGTTCAAAATATTAGCAGTTCAAAAAATCAAATAAAGAGCAAGAACTAAGAAATAATAAATATGGTAATAATGGCATAGAATTTTAGGGGTGAAGCAAGAGAAACTATTTACCAAAAAAGATTCCCAACTAAGAAAATAAAATCTTATGTAAACTCAACTCTGAAGACAATTAAGAAGATGATAAAATTGACCTTTTAGTTTCAACTGCCTATTTTAAAATAATGGTTTGGTTTTAGATGGGTGTCAGCACTGTGAGACTGATCAATCACTATGTGTCATTGTCTGCTCTGACATATGTCCTGCATATCTAAATGAGGGCATATTTTACATGCTAAGCTTACAAACTTAGTATGTATTCATTAAGATAACTATGAACTTGAAAAAGGAGGATATGGTTTAGAATCTCAGCAATTCCACTTACTTATTGAAGCTCTTTGGATAGTTTTTGGGAAGGGAATAATTCTCATTTTTATAGGGACTAAATGAGTATGCATGCATAAAGGTATTTAGGAGAACATATACCACAAAAATGCATATTAGATATTAAATATGAACTTGAGATTAAGCACTCTATTTTCTAATTATTTAAATTTTTTAAAGATTTGATTTATTGGGGGCCCGGGTGGCTCAGTTGGTTAAGCGTCTGCCTTCAGCTCAGGTCTTGATCTCAGGGTCCTGGGATCGAGCCCTGCATCTGGCTCCCTGTAGGACTCAATCCCAGGACCCTGAGATCATGACTTGAGTCGAAGGCAGACGCTTAACCGATTGAGCCACCCAGGTGCCCTTAATTTTTTTTAAGTAAACTCCATACCCAGTGTGGAGCCCAGTGCAAGGCTTGAACTCACGACCACTGAGATCAAGACCTGAGCCGGTATCAAGAGTCAGATGCTCAACTGACTGAGCCACCCAGGCACCCCTAATATTTTTCAGGTCTGAATGAAGACAACTGTAAAAAGACATGTTAAATTGGGTTAGATTTCTTTTATGATATATCACTTTGCCCATTTTAAGTATTTACAAATGTCACAATAAAATAATTTTGTAAAATTCTATTACTAAAAATAATTTTTACTCAAAAGTACTTCATAAAATGAATCTAATATCTCAGGGACTAAGCAATGTCATGAACAATTATCTAAAACATTTCATTATAGGCCTGTCAATGCCATTTATATTTCTTAACATTTTCACCAATGAGTGATTATCCAAGGCAGACAATTGGAGTCACTACTTTCTTCAAAAGAGGTAAAGCAGCATGGATCTTCATGGTGCTATTTAGCTCTAAAAGTACACAATGTTCATCTAATTTATCTCTTTCTAAACCATTGGCAGATGATTACAAGAAACTGGGCTAGTTTTTCAATTCCGTAGCATCATTAGTTACAAGCTTCATTCATCATGACTAGAAATTGACACAGTGAAAATCCCCTTTATGTAATCTCTAAGGAATTCTAAAAAGGATGAGATGTCAGTGAAAGAAAACTTCTTGGATTTCACAACAGAGTTTTATTTTTAATCTGTACTATGTATGATGAATGAATTTATATGAACATCTAAAAAAATTATAAATATTTGAGTGAAAAGATATTGAGTTGTAGAATGTATTTTGGGGAATAATTTTATTCTTTTACTGTGATAGGGTTGGTCAGCCTCATTCATCAGTAGCAATCCACTCAAATTATTCATTGACTGTCTATTGTTATTATTGTTATATCTTGATGGTATCTACTAGCTGCCCTGACTGAGGTAACTATACACATTATTTCACTTGATCCTCAAAATAATACTTAAGAATAGCCAGTATTGGGGCACCGGGGTAGCTCAGTCAGTTAAGCGGACCAGCTCTTGATTTTGGTTCAGGTCGTCATCTCTGGATCCTGAGATCAAGCTCCACAGGTGGGGCTCAGCACTCAGCACAGAGTCTGCTTGTCCCTCTGCCCCTCCGCCTGCTCTCTCTCTCTCAAATAAATAAATATTTTTAAAAAAGAATAGCCAATATCATGACAATTTTACAAATGAAACTGAGCCTGGTGAAGCTAGTTAATATATATAAGGTTAACCAATGAGTAAATGTGGATAGGATAAAAACTGGGACTCTTTTAAAAATTACAAATATGATGCTTTGTTTACTAAAGTAACACCACTACCTATTATGTTTATTTATTCAAAAATATTGAGTGTCAAACATATGTTAAACATTAAAGCTTTAAAAACATATAGCAAAGCACTTACTCAAGTATACAATATAATGATAGACTTTTTTTTTTTTTTAAAGATTTTATTTATTTATTTGACAGAGAGACACAGCGAGAGAGGGAACACAAGCAGGGGGAGCGGGAGAGGGAGAAGCAGGCTTCCCGCTGAGCCGGGAGCCCGATGCGGGGCTCGATCCCAGGACCCTGGGACCATGACCTGTGCCGAAGGCAGACGCTTAACGACTGAGCCACCCAGGCGCCCCAATGATAGACTTTTTATTAAGAAATTTTAGTGTTAAGGATAGTTTTAGATTTATAGAAAATTTGCAAAGATAGCACAGTGTTCCCTATAACCCAAACTCTGTTTCTATTATTAACATCCTATATTAGTAAGGTACATTTGTTTTGTAATTAATAAACAAATACTGATACATTATCAAAACCAAATTCCATACTTTATTCATATTCCCTTAGTTTTTATCCTATTTTTCTCTTAGGATCTTATCCAGAATACTATATTACATTTAGTCATCATGTCTCAAGATCCTCTTGGTTTGACAGTTTCTCAGGCATTTCTTGGTTTTGACGACAATTTTGAGGAGTATGGATCAAATATTTTGTAGAATGTCCCTCAATTGGGATTTATCTAATTTTTTTTATTATTAGACTGGAGTTGTGGGTCATTTTAATCCATTCAGGCTGTTATAACAAAATATCAGAGACTAAGTAGCTTATAAAGATTTCCAGTCCTATCAACAGAAATTTATGTCTCACAATTATGGAGGTTGGACGTCCAAGATCAGGGTTCCCACAAAGTCAAGTGGGAGTTCTCTTCTGGATTGCAGACTTTTCACTGTATGCTCACATGGTGGAAGGGGCTAGGGAGCTCTCTGAAGCCTCTTGCATAAGGCACTGGTCCCACTGAACCCTCATGATTTAAGCACCTCCCAAAGGCCTGACCTTTGGCAGTAATACCATTACCTTTGGAATTTAGAACGTCAACAATAAATTGTGAGAGGACATAGACATTTGAACCATAGC
Source organism: Leptonychotes weddellii (assembly GCF_054177405.1). Taxonomy (NCBI): domain Eukaryota; kingdom Metazoa; phylum Chordata; class Mammalia; order Carnivora; family Phocidae; genus Leptonychotes; species Leptonychotes weddellii. The sequence continues at coordinate 87,503,901 of NC_138369.1, forward strand.
ATGGGTTTTTGGAAAGTAAGATCTCAGAGAAAAAGTGCCATTTTATCACATTATATCAAAATGAGTTATTACTGTTGATACTGAGGTGGTTACCTGGCTAAACATAAACTTTTAAAAATAATTAAAATGCCTGAACTGAGGGACAGATAATGAGAGTAAGTGAAATGCAAATCATGTTTCTTAAATCTATGCAAATTATTTGTTTGTTTATTCTGTCACTACTGAGTAAAAGATGTGACAATCTCCTCATATAATTGTGAATGTCTATTTCTTACCTATAATTCTGATCATTTTTTTGCTTTATATATTTTGAGCTTATATTAGCCTCATGCACATTTAGAATTGCTTCCTGATGAATTTAACATTTTAATATCATAAATTGTACTTCTATCTCTGTACATATAATAATACTTTTCTTAAAGTCCACTTTTTTATTTATATAACTACTTAAGCTTACTTTGGTTAGTGTTTACAGCATATATACTTATTTTAGTCCTTCTACTTTCTACCATTCTGTATCCTTAAGTTTGAGATGTATCTTTGAAACTAGCATATAGTAGTGTTTTATGTGTTATCTAGTCTGTGAATTATTGTCATTTATTTGTGGTGGGAATATTTAACATAATTATTCATAGATGTGAATCTGCATATACTACCTTAACAAGTGCTATATATCCCTTTTTCTCCATACTATTTTTTCTCTACTTCGTCTTTTATTAGCTATAAAATTCTAATTATTCCATTTCTCCTGTATTTGCTTGTTATATAAATTATTTTGCTAAAATTGTGGTTATAACTCCAAAGATGTAAACGTACATCTTTTGATACATCAAAGGTTAATTATTTTACTTTATATAATTACCTTTTTCACATATATGTTTGTTACCCCTTGCCTTACTTATCTGCTATTGTTGCATATATTTTAATTCTAGAGATTTTAAACCCCAAAGACATTATTATTACTGTTGTTGTTTATAAAGGCAATATTCATTTAGATTTAGCCTCACAATTACTCTGCTTTTACTTTTCAGTTTTTTCTGCCTTTTCTGAACTTCCATCTAGAATATTTCTCTGATGCCTGAAAATCACCTTTTATTATTTCCTTAGAGCATGTATACAAATGCTAAAGTTTTTTAATCCTTGTCTTTCACATTTATTTTTTGAAATATTTTTTTCTATGTTGAATTCTAGATTGACAGATACTTTCATCAATTTATATAAATAATTCCCTTGCATCTTGGCTTCTTGGCTTTTGTTGAAGTCACTGTCAATCTAATTGTTTGATATTATATGTCTTTTTTTTTTTTAATCTGGGTGCTTTTTAGGTTAATCTCTTTGTGTTCCGATTTCAGGAGTCTTACTATAATATGCCTAAAAGTGGATTTACTTTTCATTAATCTTGTTTTGTGTTTAGAGGTCTCCTTGAATTTGTGATGATGATCTTTGTCAACTTCACACACACACAAATTTGGTCAAACACTGCTTCTACCTTATTCTCTCTTCTCTCCACTGAGATTCAAATGATATGTCTATTATACCCTTTTACTGTATCCCTACGTCTTACTTCCATTTCTCTATTTCACACCATTTCCATTTTTTAATCTCAGTATTTTCTTTTGACCTATCTTCTAGTTTATTTCCTTTTTCAGCTACATTTCATCTAAGTTTTAATTTTGGTTTTAATATTTCCATTTGGATCTTTTGGGTCATTTTAGAGTTTTCAGTTGCTACAGAAGTTTTTTTTTTTATTTTTTCTTTGCAAAATGTTAGTGAACATGTTAAGCATAATTATTTTAAAGTCTTTTTGATAACTTTGCTACTAGAATGATGATAATTTCACTCCCTGCACTGATAACCTGTGACTCTGCCCTATTTTCTATTATTTCTCCTGATTTTTGTTCATCTCATTTTTTTTAACTCATGCCAGATTAGTTTTGATTGAGAACTGGGTACTACTTATAAAATATTCTGAAATAATTTGATGTTATCTCCTTTAGTAGATGATTCACATTTGTTTCTTACAGGTGGGTAGGTGTACTAGCACTCCACGATAACTTTTATTCAATAGGATTTTTGTCTCATAGAAGATTTAAGAGTTTATTCCCTGGGAATAGTTAGATCTGATACAAAATACTAGGTCTGCTTCTTTGGACCATTTCTATAACATCTCTAAGCCAACACTTTTGTTTTCTTCTGCTGTTTGTAAAATGGAGATAATGGTATCTTCATCTTAGCACTGACATAAAGGTTTTACCACAGTTTGAAAGATTGCTAGTACTCAAAAATATTAGGTTATTATTTTATTACTATTGATGATGATTATTATTCTTTGGTCAATAGGGGTTGAATCAGATATTCATGCTGAAACTGAATTGGAAATTTTGAGTTCTAAAGTTGTAAACACAGCCCAGTAACTAGGAGACATAAGAATGGGTATTAATGTAAATAGCTTTATATTTTTCCATTATTTCTAATAAAATACAAAAAAAGCCAAATAGGTTCCTGTGCAGTATGAATGTATTTATGCTCTGTCAATCTGCCTGATCTTCTCTTCTTCTCTGTTGAGATATATCTTTCTTCTCTTTCCTAAAATGCCTCTGTATCTCCCTAGCATAACTTTTGTTCATATGGGTAACAACTATAGTTAATACTGTGTTTTATGGAACTAAGATGGATATGATTTAATAGAAAATAATAAATTATTTGAGGTAACTAGAAATAGATAACACAGCAGATGTTCAACCTACATACTGAAAATATACCTCTTTTCCTGGATAATTTACTGTAGTTTTAGATAGTTATAAATATCAGTTAAATACTGGGTTTCCAATTAGTAGTACACTTAAGAAGTTCACTGAAAAGGTGAAAATTCTAATGTTTCTATTGAACCACTGTGACACTGATGCATTTTTAAAGTTTTAACACTTCTAAAGAAATTGAATTAAAATCTTAGTCAACTGCAAGGGAACTATAGAGAAAGCACACTTGGAAAAGATTAATGAAGAAATTTATAACTTTGAGATTAATTTGTTTTTAATAGAGCTAGAGAAATTCAACCCAAAACTCTATGAAGAGTAACAGTGTATTTTTGTCATTATTAATAAGAAAACTGGGACTCTGATTCTTTTCCAATTCACCTAGTCATTACTAATGGAGTTGTGTTTCAATACTACATCTTTACACTGTACCACAGTATCTCTTCTTCTGAATATCATCCCCTTATAGAATACAATTATGACCCAATTTGTTCTCCTAAGTAGCTACTCATTGCTGATTTACAGAAAACTGTCTTTGTTCTTCACTCATGTTATACTATGTTTTGTTTCTCTTTGTTTGGTTTTCGTTTGGGCCTAAACTGAATTTGCCAAGTAATAGGGAAAAAACTGGGTCTCAAAGAGGCAAGTGACTTGACACAATATGGATCTAATAGTACCTTCCATGACAGAAGTTTTTAGTTTAATATCTATAAATGACTTATATGAGCAAAATAAATCATTTGATGAAAAAAGAAGCTGTCATGATCTTGAATTATTATTTAAAAGTTAAATAATATAATGACTGAGATTTGCTTTAAAATATTTCAGGACAAGGGAGGTTGAAGGAAATGGATGGAATAAAATTGGAAAGATGCTGGTAACCATAACTATTGATCCTGGATTAAGCCCACATGAGTATTCATATACTACTCTCTCTACTTTGGTGTATGTTTGAAATTTTTCATAATACAAAAGTTATTTCCAAATGCCACCATGAATCAAATTCTCTTTACTATATATCAGAGGCAATATTATTTGTTGTTTCTTAAATATCTGAATAAAAAATAAAGTAAGGTTTTTATACTTATGATGCACAATCATTTCCATCATGAATTTTTATCTTACTATTTACAATGACCTTACTTTCAAAACCAATAAGCTTTCACATTAAAAGAAAATGTAACAAGTAAAAGAAATGAAGAGGAAAGAAAATAAAATCTAAGATCACCAACACTGCTTCTCATCCACCTAGCCATCAGAGGGTTTGCTCCTGAATGTCATCTAATTTTCATGCTGCTGAGCAGGATCATAAGAGAAATGACACTGAAAGACCAGAACACTGGAGAACTGTCACTATTGTATTAAAGTAAAAAAGTCTTTACTTAGGCTTTTTCTCAATTTTCCAAACTCAGTCTTCGTAGACTATCCAACATACCAGTACATTTTATATCCAGTATTTTTATCCTATTTAAGTTTTAAAAAGTAGATTTGGCAACTCCCAGTGCTTTTTGAATTTAAAAGAAATAAAAGAAAAAGAATCAGAAAAAAAAAACTAAACCAAATATTACTAATTGCGTATAGAGAGCATAATCTAGACTCAAAATGACATTCGACTGAAAATGCCCTCTACAGATGCTAAAATTACTCTCTCATAACCATTTTTCCTGTCTGTAGAAAATCATGATGTTTCAAGTGCAGTGATATATAAGTGCAATGATGACTAGTGCTGACACAGTGAAAAAATATAAACTGCTTGAAATTGGCCAAAGAAATTGAAGATAACCAGCCCATTCAAGCCCCTGCACCCCATACTCCCTTCTTCTCACTGTGCATGTAGATTGAATGTAAAATAACCCAAATGGAAAGCTCCATCTAAACCTACTGGACAATATGAAATAATTTTTAAATGCTGGATGTGTCAATCACACCTGTTAAACTCTTGAACAGCAGTAACTTGAATTAGAGGACAAAATTAAGTAATCATCACAATGTCTTCAAAGTGTTCCTTGGGCTGACAGTTGTAAACACATCCTCCTCATCAGTGTCAAGGAAGTTTACAAATCTCCTACAAAAAAAAAAACAATGCCCCTGCACAGCAGGGTTGACCAGAAAGGAAGCAGGGAGCTTTCACCATTCATTATATGAATGAGAATTTCAGAACATTTGTATATCTGCATTGTTTCCATTTCAAGCTTGAAATTCTGTCTTTAGTTAATCTTTGGGAAATTGGTATAATTTACGTAAATACTTAAACTCATAAAGCGAGACTTTCTTGCAAAAGCAAGTCAAGACACAGGCATACCTCAGAGACATTGTAGTTTGGTTCTAGACCACTGCAATAAGCAAGTATCACAACAAAGTGAGTCAAAAGAATATTTTGGCTTCCTAGTGCATATAAAAGTAATGTTTACATTGTACTGTAGTCTACTAAATGTACAATAGCATTATGTCTAAAACACAACGTCCATAGCTTCATTAAAAAATACTTTGTTGCTAACAATTTGCTAACCATCGTCTGAGCTTTCAGCAAGTCATAGTCTTTTTTGCTAGTGGGGGGTGTTGCCTTGATGTTGCTGGCTGCTGGCTGCTGACTGCTCAGGGTGCGGGCCGCTAAAGATTGGGGTGGCTGTGGCAATTTCTTAAAATGAGACAACAATGAAGTTTGTCACATCAACGGAGTCTCCCCTCACAGATGATTTCTCTATAGCATGTGATACTGTTTGATAGTATTTTATCCACAGTAGTAGTTCTTTCAAAATTTGAGTCAGTCCTCTCAAAACTTGTCACTGCTTTATCACCTAAGTTTACATAATGTTCTAAATCCACTGTCATTTCAATAGTCTTCACAGCATCTTCAGCAAGAGTAGATTCCATCTCAAGAAACTGCTTTCTTTGTTCATCCATAGGAAGCAACTCCTCATCTGTTCAAGTTTTATCATGAGATGGCAGCAATTCAGTCCCATCTTCAAGCTCCACTTCATTCTAGTTCTCTTGCTATTTCCATCACATCTCCAGGGACTTCCTCCCCTGAAGTTGTGAACCCCTCAAAGTCATCGAAGAGGGTTGGGATCAATTTCTTCCAAACTCCTGTTCATGTTGATACTTTTACCTCTTCCACTGAATCATGATATTCTTAATGGCATCTAGAATGGAGAATCCTTTCCAAAAAAATTTCAAATTACTTTGCCCGGATCCACCAGACAAATCATTATTTATGGCAGCTATAGCCTTACAAAATGTATTTCTTAAGTAATAACACTTGAAAGTCAAAAATACTCCTTGATCTATGGTCTGCAGAATGGATGTTGTGTTAGGAGGTATGAAAATAAAATTAATCTTGTTGTATATCTCCAACAGTGCTCTTGACTGACCAAGTGACCTGTCAATGAGCAGTAATATTTTGAAAACAATTTGTTTTTCTGAGCAGCAATTCTCAACAGTGGGCTTAAAATATTCAGTACACCATGTTGTCAACAATGTGCTGTCATCAAGGCTTTGTTGCTCCATCTTAAGAGCACAGGCAGAGTTAATTTAGCATAATTCTTAAGGACCCTAGGATATCTGAAATGGTAAATGAGCACTGGCTTCAACTTAAAGTCACTAGCTGCATTAGCCCCTAACAAGACAGTCAGCCCTGTCCTTTGAATCTTTGAAGCCAGGCATTGACTTTGCCTCTTTAGTTATGAAAGTGGTAGATGGCATCTTCTTCCAGTATAAGACTGTTTTGTCTACACTGAAAATCTGTTTAGTATAGCCACCTTCATTAATTATTTTATTTAGATTTTCTGGATAACTTGTTACAACTTCTACATCATTGCTTGCTACTTCACTTTGCACTTTTATGCTACTTAAACCTCATGAACCAACCTCTGCTATCTTCAAACTTTTCTTCTGTAGCTTCCTTTCCTCTCTCAGCCTTCACAGATTTGGAGAGTTAGGACCTTGCTCTGGATTAGGCTTTGTTTTAAGAATTGTCATGGCTGGTTTGAACTTCTATCCAGGCAAATAAAACTTTCCATATCAGCAATAGGCTACTTCACTTTATTATCAACCGGAGTAGCACTTTTAATTTACTTCAAGAGCTTTTCCTTTGCATCACAACTTGGCTAACTATTTGGTGCAAGAGGTCCAGCTTTTGGCCTATCTCAGCTTTTGACGTGCCTTCCTCACTAAGCTTAATCATTTCTAGCTTTTGATTTAAAGTAAGAGATAAATAACTCTTCCTTTCGTTTGAACACTTAAAGGCCATTGTAGGATTATTACCTGATCTAATTTCAATATTGTTTTGTCTCAGGAACAGGGAAGCCCAAGGAGATGGAGAGAGACGAGGAGAAGGCCAGTCAGTGGAGCAGCCAGAACAAAAAATTTATCGATTAAAGTTCACCTTCCTATATGGGTGTGGTTTGTGGCACCTCAAAACAAGTACAATAGCAACATCAAAGATCACTGATCACAGATCACCATAACAAATATAATAATAATGAAAAAATTGGAAATATTGTGAGAATTACCAAAATGTGACACAGAGACATGAAGTGAGCAAATGTTGGGAAATGGCACTGATAGACTTGCTTGATGAAGGTCACCACAAACTTTCAGTTTGTAAAAAAACACAGTATCTGTAAAGTATGATAAAGTGAAGCACAATATATTCTTTCAGTTTCTTCCTGTCCTGAAAGCTCTTTATCTCTCCATCCGTTCTGAATGACAGTCTTGCTGGGTAAACTATTCTTGGCTGCATGTTCTTTTCATTTTGTACCCTGAAAATGTTCAACATCACTAGCCATCAGGGAAATACAAATCAAAACCACAATGCAATGCCACATTACACCAATTAGAATGGCCAAAATTAACAACAAATGTTGGTGAGGATGTAGAGAAAGGGGAACCCTCTTATACTGTTAGTGGGAATGCAAGCTGGTGCAGCCACTCTGGAAAACAGTATGGAGGTTCCTCAAGACATTAAAAATAGAGCTACCCTACGACCCAGCAATTACACTACTAGGTATTTACCCCAAAGATACAGATGTAGTGAAAAGAAGGGGCACATGCACCCCAATGTTCATAGCAGCAATATCCACCAATAGCCAAACTGTGGAAGGAGCCAAGATGCCCTTCAACAGATGAATGGATAAAGAAGATGTGGTCCATATATACAATGGAATACTACTTACCCATCAGAAAGGATGAATACCCAACATTTGCATCAACATGGATGGAACTGGAGGGGATTATGCTAAATGAAATCAGTCAAGCAGAGAAAGACAATTATCATATGGTTTCACTCATATGTGGAAAATAAGGAATAGCATGGAGGACCACAGGGAAAGGGAGGGGAAACTGAATGGGAAGAAATCAGAGAGGGAGACAAACCATGAGAAACTCTGGACTCCGGGAAACAAAGTGAGGGTTACAGAAGGGAGGGGGTGGGGGTATGGGGTAACTGGGTGATGGGTATTAAGGAGGGTACGTGTTGTGATGAGCACTGGGTGTTATACACAACTAATGAATCACTGAACACTACATCAAAAACTTATGATGTACTATATGCTGGCTAACTGAACATAAATAAAAAATTGATTAAAATTAAAATTAAAATTAAAAAAAAGTGAAGCACAATAAAATGAGGTATACCTGTATTAGTTTCTTTTCTATTCTAGGATTTTAGGGGAAAAAATTATTTATAGATGAACCGGAATAAACATGATAATTGACATACAAAATCACACAATATTTGGATAAGTCAATAAGCCCAATCTTAGACTAGATAAATGAGAAATGTTGTGTAAATATAACATTGTTCTGTGTCCTATACAATGCTGACATAAAAAGGGAAATATGGTTTTTAAAGGGTCCAGTTTAACGTGAACTACCTTCCAGTAGTGTGTTGGCACCAACTGACTCACCAAGGGCAACTGTTAAATTATCAGAAATTTTGTGAGTTAAAAATGAGTTTTAAACACAACCATTATTAAAATTAAATTATATAAATTCAAATCCTATTAATAAGAAATCTAATAAATACCCAAAAGCCATCACTTCCAAATTATTTTTCCACATTTTACTATTATTTATGCCCTTGAGATTTTTTATTAAAGTATATATGACATAAAATATTATATTAGTTTTATTTTTTTTTAAGATTTTATTTATTAATTTGACAGAGAGAGACAGAGTGAGAGAGGGAACACAAGCAGGGGGAATGCGAGAGGGAGAAAGCCTGCTTTCTCATGACCTGAACTGAAGGCAGATGCTTAACGAGCCACCCAGGCACCCCATTATATCAGTTTTAGATGTACAACATAGTGATTTAAAAATTCTCTGCATCACTCAGTACACCACAATAAGTTTCACCATGTTATTACAATATTATTCACTATATTCCCTACCCTGTACTATGTCTACTGAGATTCTTTATGCCTATTGTGCTATATGGTGGGAATATTATAATGCTGTGCTACTGCACATCTCTTCCCAACTCCATGTTCATACCAACATGACGTCATGTCTGTAGGCTGAAATAGAACATGATGGGATTATTCCAACCACGTATATCAACGAACACTACATGTCAGTGCTGTTTTTTCTTAAAGAACTTGCTATCAAACATTTACCACACATCACTGTATATTGAATTTAAAGAATAAAATAAACATTAGTACACATAAAAGAGATTATATATGTAAAAAAGTTTAAAAAAAGTCTATGTTCTATTACATTACTTTTACAAATTCTTATTTGACACTTCAATCAAGGGAGGAATTATTTAATCAAGTATCTATATAGTAATCTAGTTTGTATGTTTTTCTAGGTTGGAATGGTGATAAACAACGTATTATGGGCAGAAGAAAATCTGATATTTATTTTAATTTTTTTAGAAAAACACTCCTGGGGCACCTGGGTGGCTCAGTCAGTTAAGCATCTGACTCTTGATCTCGGCTTGGGTCTTGATCTCAGGGTCATGAGTTTGAGCCCTGCATTGGGCTCCACACCGAGTGTGGAGTTTGCTTGAGATTCTCTCCTTCTCCTTCTGCCTTTCCCCCTGCTCACACATGCTCTCTCTCTCTCAAATAAATAAATAAAATCTTAAAATAATAATGATAAATAAATAAATAAATAAAAGAAAAACACACACAATTTCAATTAGTAATCATTTCTAGGTATATTTACATCAACAAGTTCCTATTTATGTCTAACATTTAAGCTAAAGATAGAGTAAAGCTCACTGACAGTTAAAACATACTGTCTGCACACAAATAAGTGGTTATTTGGGTAGCTCTCAATAAGGAATCTACCTATTTGCAAAGTAACCCATATTTTGTACATGAACCCAAAGGTACAAAATAACCTGAAAATAGTACAAAACTGAATAAAAATTCAGAAGTATTTGGTATAGAGGAAAGTTATAGAGTAGAATTCACTGTGAGATAATTTCATGGAATAAGAGGAACTTAAACTCTGCTTTTGTAGCCAGAGTAGAAAAACAGAAGTAAAAGGAGTAACCATAGCACCTGGCAGCACCAATAAGCATAACTGCTGTTACTGCTAAGTGAGCGACTAGACTGCAGCTACTCATACCCCCAAAGCCACTAGTATTGTACAACAGAAATGTTTTCTACACTGAGAACAGGCTGTTTTTTGGCCTTGGGGAGTAGCCCTGGTTAAATGAAGTCAGTAATTACCTGGTCATGGTAAATCTGCAAGAAAACTTGCAACTAATAAAATGCAGAAGTGGAATTTAGTAAAAAGATAGGCTGGATAATTAATAGATGCATACTGTGGGAAGTTCTAAGTTTAAGATATTATCTCTCAGAAGCTCCCCAGCAAGCTTAAACTCCAGGTCCTCTACTCATGAACGCACCATTTATTGTCTTTTCCACCTTCCCTGCTTTACTTCCCTACTCCTTCAACATGATGTCCAGAATTATCTTCGTGTCCCACCCACCAAAAAAAAATCCTTGCACTCAATTCTTTGCCCTAGAATTTTGTTTTCAGGGAATCCAGACTAATATGGAGTCCTTATAGATGTTCAAGACTGACTGTGGTATGAGAAAAATATGTAATTCAGCTGTGACCAATAGCATTTCAGATAAGGTTTTCCATACTATGTCCACACAATTCTTGGGTTGACTTAGAAGAGAGAAAACTACTTCAAGCATGCAAGCATAGGATCATGAAAACAACTCAATGTAATAAATGTGTATACAGTATCTGCTATACGCACTACAGAAGGCGCTGTGGAGGATAGCAAAATGAGCCAAACTGCTCATGGCCACAAAGCACCCAGTTTCCTTCCACTAAAATTCCCCAAAGAGACCATTAAACAGGCCCAAATAGAAAATCAGATTTCTCAAAGGTGATCAAATAACTCTTTTTTTATTACTAGACTCTTAAATGTCAAGCGGAATGTTTATAAAATCCTGACCAAGCCACATAATGAATCAATCTCTCCAATGTCAATGCTAGCTGATACTAACAAATTTGGGCACATTCCCCAGAACCAAGAACAGAAGGAGATTTTCCTCTGGTGATGGACAGTAATTCACCAAATTATATTTATCATTATAGCCAATCAGGCAATTATCAAATGTGTTGTCCCTTGACAGTAGGAACAATACCACTGATTGGCTGCCTGGCCATAATGGTACCCAGTTCTTCAGCTCAAAGGTCAGGGTTCTTTAGAACTTTTCTTATCAAGTTAAAAAGCCTTGAAAGCCCTCGGAACTCAATTCAACTACCTGCTGACGGATGTTATAAACCTCCCCTCACTACCCCACAACCATATCTGTTTCCTGCCAGGTACTTACGCTTAGTACACCTCTTCAGGAGTTCATAAGTATTCCAAACCTACTTTAGTCTAAAGCTACAAATTTTGGAAGTTCATTAAATACTAGGGTCTCCAGAACTACTCCCCAAAGTAGTTGTTTAGAACAGAGCAGGCAGAGGTGACCAGGATACAAGGGAATGCAAGAGAACAACCATGGTTGGAATACCAATGAACATGTCATTACCCATACATTGTGCTTTCTCTGTGAACTTAAGCAATATTCAATTTCCTAGAAGCTGAAGTTACATAATGTAATCTCTGGAGCAAGTTAATTTTTATATTTTAATTACTTCCCATTCTGCTATAAAATCACCATCCAAGTACATTAAAACATATCTATATGAAAAGAACACTGGAAATGCTAAATAGTCCACTTACAATAAAAGTAAACATCTTAATTTCCATAAAAAAGCATTATATTTTTAATCAGACGTTAAGAAAAGTGGGAATAACAAGGCAGTTTTTGCCTTTGTCAGAGTGACTTGGGTACCTCGGGAGAGCCCCAAAACAATGTTGCACACTAGACAGCCCCACCCCACAATGCCTAGCTTACTGTATGTGGCATAATTTGGCCCATCTATAGAGTTTAATTTCTGAAAATGATGCCAGAAATATTATGTTGGAATAGAATAACAGCAATAAAATTTTATACTAAATCTCTATCAAAACAACAATACAATTCATAGAGGTCCATTAGAGATAATTTCTTAAAATAAAAATCATAAACTACAGTAAATTTCAAGTAGAAAGATACACAGAAAATGCAAATATGTCCTTTTTTAAAGAGCTAATTCTATCTTGCTGGTCTAGTGCTGTATATAAGCAACTGCCTATGTCTTTAATCTGGATTGTAACTGAAAGGCCCTTCTAGCTAAAATATTCACTCTGCAGCCTATTTTGGTGTCTAAACTCCCAACTACATTCACTGCTTCATTCCTCTTGGTCTTATGCATTATTTTTGTCATTTTTTTAAAATTAAAATACTTATAAGAAAGAGAGCATCCTCCCACCATTGGACACCTTAGATTGCAGCTGTTATCTATGGGGATAGTACGTTGAGTAAATACTGCATAGCAGTGACAGCATAAAGGATGAAGCATGAAAAAAAGCACTCCTGACTCCTTTACCAAGAACCTAGTAGATAACCGACTGCTGCTTTTGGAAAGGAGTTCTGATTGACTAGATCAAATACTTCCTCCATCATCGGTTGAGCATCTGACTCTTGATTTCAGTTCAGATCATGATCACAGGTCCTGGGATAGAGCCCTGCCTCCAGTTCCACACTCAGAACAGAGTCTGCTTGGGATTCTTGCTCTCCCTGCCCCTCTGCCCCTACCCCCAGTCACATTCTCTAAGTAAGTAAGTAAGTAAATAAATAAATAAATAAATAAATAAATAAATAAATAAAATATTTTTTAAAAACCCAAATACTTTAGAAAATAGTCAACAGATCTAATAAAAATGTAATATTTCCAAAAAATAACAAGTCTTGTTAAATAATTATTTTTACATACAGTATTTGATAATGGGGGAAAGTAGTCATCTAACCAGATCTCCTATATTTGTATAATGTCTTAAAACAGTACTAATTTTAACAATTTAGATTATTTAAAGTGATCTTATACTCTGGATCATAGCCTTCAATTCAAAAACAATGGGCTAAAGGCTAGTGATTTGGGAGGAAACTCATCCACCTGAGAAAGAGGTGATTATGCCCTTTCTCCTAGATTCATACAAATATTAGGGAGTCACTTGATCAATCTGAGCACCCATTTCATGGTTGAACAATGTGAACAATCCCTGCCATGCAGTTTGTTGCATGGTTAAATGAGATGGTGTCTTGCATAATGCTACACACGAAATAACAGCTAGCTCTTACTATTATCAGGCTACCATTAAACTAAAAAAAGTCAAAAACCAAATTGGAAACTGGAAACTAACAGACATTAAGGGAAGAATTTATAGTGGAAGTACTTGGAATTATTAAGAGAAAGTAAAGATAATGCACATAACAACACTTATGATTTCATATGTATATATACTGATGCACCAAAAGTAGGCAATAAACCAGAAATTGATATGTAATACAGAAGGTAATTACTATTATCCTAATTATTACCAAAATTTAATAGACTAGGGCTCATGCTTTTTTTAAATAGCAGGAACAATATAATGGCAGATAATAATTATTACAATCAAAGAAATTTGGAGATAAATTCCATTACCACCATTTTTTAGCAATTTATTTTCTGGAAAAAAATTCTCTGATACTTGGTAAAAATGGAAATAATAAGAATTTTATGAGGATTAAAGGCCAAAAGAAGTGAAGGTTGGCATAAATAAAGCAGTTAGTAATATTACTTTTGATTCCTTCCATCATTTGGAAGAAATAGATCTACTAGAAAGGGATAAAAGCAAAACAATAAAATAAAACTTGTTTGGAAGTCTCAAAACAGGTACTTTGGAATGAAATAAGTATGAAGACAAAAGGAAAAGGAAATAGAATGGATAATATTGTGGGAATATGCTAAAGACTTAGAAGCCAAATAGAACAGACCAACAAATAAATATATATTTCTCTAGAACATAAAACTGACCTGAATGCAAGATAAAGTTGTGATGGGAACTTCAAGTCTCAAGCCATCTGCTGGGAGCCTAATACTGCTTAATGCCAAGTATCTGATAAATAGTTAATGAATTCAGTACTTGACCTGATGAAATTAGCTTTCCACAATGTTGGCATAGTTGAAACATGAATGTGAACTTGTCAAGAGAGCTGTGTAAATCAGCTTCATCCAAACAGGGCATCTCTATCATCAAAACTAAAATGATGTCAGTATGAATATCATGCCTCTAATTTTCTCCTTATTGGTGGACCTTTAGAAGAATGTGCATGTCAAATACATATAACTTGTATATGTATAATAAGATGTGAAAATAAATTTAATCATGATTTTATAAATAACTGTCTAATAAAAGTAGCAATGGAGAAATGCCTATTGGAATTCTCTCTGAAATTGTCAGAGGACAAAAAATGTTTTACAAATGACCATTCATTCATTTATTCATTTAATAAGAATATATTAATTGGACAGCCACATGTGAAAGAATGAAACTGGACCACTATTTTACATCATACACAAAACTTAACTAAAAATGGATTAAAGACTTGAACATAAGACCTGAAATCATAAAACTCCTAGAAAAAAACATAGATGGTAAGCTCCTTGACACAGATCTTGGTGATGATTTTTTTTTAATCTGACACAAAAGCAAAAGCAAAAAAATGCAAAAACAAACATAAGGAATGGTATCAAGCTTCTGCACAACAAAGGAAACTATCAACAAAATGAAAAGACAACCTACTGAATGGGAGAAACTATTTTCAAATCATACATCTAGTAAGGGGTTATATCCAAAATACATAAAGAACAAATACAACTCAGTAGCAAAACAAAATAAAACAAAACAATCCAAAGGTGGGCAGACAATCTGAATAGACATTTTTCCAAAAAAGACATAAATTCAGCCAACAAGTACATAAAAGGATGCTCAGCTTTACTAATTATCATGCCTAAGTCTCACCTGAGAAAGTAATTGAAGCTTGTTTACGTGTGTGTGTGCACATGCTCACATGTGGCAAGATAGAGGAGGAGACAGAGGGCACATTGGTTCTCAAGGTTCCCAAACTTGTGGTCTCAGGATGCTTTATACTTTGCAAAACAAACAAGAAAGCAAACAAACAAAAAACAACAATAAAAAACCCCAGTATATGGTTTGTACTTAGACCATCTTTGAAATTTAAACTAAGAAATTTATTTGAAATAACAGTAATAAACCAATTACTAATTAACCCTAATAACATTTTAATCAAAATAACTATATTTTCCAAGACAAAAGAAAAAGTAAGAAATAAAGCAATCCTGAGAAAGAACAAAACCGGAGGCATCATACCTTCTGATTTAGAGTAATCAAACAGCATGGTATGGCATAAAAAGACACATAGACCAATGGAACAGAATCGAGAGCTTAGAAATAAATTTATGCATATATAATTAACTAATATTTGACAAGGAAGCCCAGTGAAGAAAAGACAGTCTCTTTAATAAGTGGTGCTAGGAAAACTGGATAGGCATATACAAAAGAATGAAACTGAAATCCCTATCTTACACCACTCATAGAAATTAACTCAAAATGAATTAAAGTCTTAAATATAAGACCTGAAACTCCTAGAAGAAAAAATAGGGAGATATCTTGAAATTGGTTTTCACAATAATTTTTTTGGATATGATACCTAAAATATAAGTAACAAAAGTAAAAATCCACAAGTGGGACCACATCAAACTAAAAAGTTCCTGTATGGCAAAAGAAATGAGCAATAAAATGAAAAGCATCCTATAGAATTAGAGAAAATACTTGCAAACCACATATCTGATAAGGGGTTAATATCCAAAATCACTAATTATCAAGGAAATGCAAATCAAAACCACAGTAAGATATCACCTCACATATATTAGAACAGTTATAATAAAAAAGACAAGACATAACAAGTGCTGGAGAGAATATGGAGACAAAGAAACCCTCATGAGAAATCCTCACACACTGTTGATGGGAATTTAAATTGGTGCAGACACTATGGAAAAGAGTTCCTCAAGAAATAACAGAACCATCATACAATCCAGAAATTCTGAGTATGTATCCCATACGCAATGAAATCACTATTTGAAGAGAGAGAATGTTCACTGCAGCATTACTGACAATAGCTAAGACATGGAAAGAAATTAAGTGGCCATCGATGAATGAATGGATAAAGAAAATGTGGCATATACACATATACAGTGGAATATTACTCAGCCATACAAAAGAAGAAAATCCTGCCATTAGTGATGATATGGATGGACTTTGAGGGCCTTCAGCTAATGGAATAGAAAAAAAAATTAAATTCATAAAAACAGAAAACAGATTGCTAGTTGCCAGAAAGGAGGCCTGAGGAGTGGGGGAAATGGCTGAAAGTGGTCAAAAGGTACAAACTTCCAGTTATAAGATACAGAAGTTCGGAGGATGCAATGTACAGCATGGAGACTACAGTTAACACTACTAAACTCTATATCTGAAAATTTCTAAGAGAACGGATCTTCAAAGTTCTCATCACAAAAAATATATATATTGTAACTATGTGAAGTGATGGATGTGTTAACTAAACTTATTGTGGTCATTTTACAATATATACATAAATCATTATGTGGTACACCTTAAACTTACACAATGATATATGTCAATTATATCTCAATAAAGCTGGAAAAAATAAAAATTGCTCTGATATGCTCAATGATTTTTGAAACTAAAAAAATCTTAGATTTTGCAACAATTATCATCCTAATTTCTGATATATATTTGATTTTTTACAACTAATTAAAATGCATGTTTTAAGGAAAAAAAGAGAAAAGAGTGGCATTATTTTAAAGCTTTGGAAACATCTTTTAATTTTATATTAATAGGAGACAGCTTGATTACTCCATCTGTTCTTTATTCAAACTTTTGCTATGATAGGTTTGGTTGAAGTACATTAAGAAAACCTGCCTCAAAAAGATGAACTTGCAACAGGGGAAAGTATCTTAGTAGCCTTTCCAGGTAATTGTAGCTATTTTTTTTGATAGTACATCAACCGTTGACAAGCAGTAATTAAATTTTTAAAGTTGCTTGGAGTGTGGAATCTACAATTGTGTCAAGGAAACTTCAGATTCTGCTCCATTACAATCTATTGATCTATATCGTACTTTTCAATGGATCTTTTACTGGTGCATGATTTTGTAACATTTGCATTGTTCATTTGGAAAATATTACTTCACTATGGTGTGCAGATCTTTCAAATGTTTACACATTTCATTATGTAATATTTTTTAATACCATACTTGTTAACAGCATCAGGAATCTAATCATAAAAGTCAGTATGGGGAAGCTGTTAGGCTCGCAGTGGTCGGAGCAAGTTATCTAAAATCCTAATTTTCACTTGGAAGTTCAAATTTTCCCACTGGCAACAAAGAGTTGTTTTCCTTGAAGTGCCAGGCTCAAATGATTCATTAAAAGAAAGAAAGAAAAAAGTCTGTCAAATACTCAAGTCTCACTAAGTATAGTTTGACAGCTTTTCTTTCAAGTAAAAGCAGTATTTCATGAAAAGGAAAGCAGCTAAGTGACTAGCTAGTTCAGGCTCCCACTCAAGTAATTACTCATGTACTTCCTTATGCAATAGAAGAGCTTTTTGTGCATTTCCCATTTTGTCACAAAATACTAGAAAGATGTAATCTCAAGGGCTGAAATTTAATAAAATTAAAAGTTGATACTTTATCAAGGACATTCCTAAGTGAAACTAGCTTTTTGTTTTTTTTGTTTTTTTTTTTAATAGAAGATGTGTGACAGTAAAGAACACAGTACCTACTAGAACACTCTGTTGCCCCTGTGTTGGTTCAGGATGAGGCACCAGCACTTTCACACACCATTGCCTCGTGCTCTATCAGTGCAAATGTCAATATAGTGAAAAGGGCAAATCAAGTTTTAGTATTACTATGAAAATAGGTTCAGACCTCCTGAAAAAGTCTTAGGGATTTCTAGCGGTCCACAACACTTTGAGAATCGTCCTTTAGAGCTCTGTTTCTTCATGAGGCTGCATAAGAGCATCACCTGGGGAACTTTCAAAAACTACCAGCCTTGGGCGCCTGGGTGGCTCAGTTGGTTGGGCGACTGCCTTCGGCTCGGGTCATGATCCTGGAATCCCTGGATCGAGTCCCGCATCGGGCTCCCTGCTCGGCGGGGAGTCTGTTTCTCCCTCTGGCCCTCCCCCCTCTCATGTGCTCTCTCTCATTCTCTCTCTCTCTCAAATAAATAAATAAAATCTTTAAAAAAAAAAAAAAAAACTACCAGCCTTCTGGCTCCACTACAGATTCACTTAATTGGTCTCTGGGGTGGGGACTGGCATAGGTATATTTTAAATCAGGTAATTCTAATGTAACCTGGATGAGAACAACTAGTTTAAAGACCAGTAAAAGAGGGGGGGTGATAATCCACTCCTTTGTGGAAACTAAAGCAGAGAACTTTGTGAAACTGTGAAGAATCTAATGACCTAGGGGCGCCTGGGTGGCTCAGTTGGTTAAGCGACTGCCTTCGGCTCGGGTCATGATCCTGGAGTCCCTGGATCGAGTCCCGCATCGGGCTCCCTGCTCGGCGGGGAGTCTGCTTCTCCCTCTGACCCTCCCCCCTCTCATGCTCTCTCTCTATCTCATTCTTTCTCTCAAATAAATAAATAAAATCTAAAAAAAAAAAAAAAAAAAAAAAGAATCTAATGACCTACTGCAGACTTTTTAGCACCTTGAGTCTTCGATTCTTACCCCTACATCCTGGCATGTCTCCACATATTCTTGAATATAAAATTTCTTTTATGGTGTCTGGAAGACTTGGAGCAAGGAATTCTACAAAATTTTTAACAAAATACAAAGACAGTTCTAAAAATTCAACAATACAGAGGAGCATATGTGAAAAATTATTAAGAGAGCCTCAGGGTCCACCCAAGATAAGAAAAGTTAATGATTCTACATTTTTTTATTTACAAAGGTATATCAGTTTTTCAGTGTTACACAGAATATCTTAAATTGTTTCACTTCTCTAGCCATCAGGTTCCCCCTCTGTAAAACAAGAAGTGAGACCCATCTAAGGTTCATCATAGCCCATGAGAGCATCACTTAGTTGGCTTACGCATAGTGAAGTGGGTCACTGCATAGTATGGCACGGAGAGAACCAGGAAACCATTTCTGCCCCTTTCCACAAATTCAAACGGTATTTGTCAAATATCTGTTCACTGTTGGAACTCTATTTGACTTAAGACTTAAAGAAGATTTTAGCCCTTAAAAACAATTTTTTTCTTAGTAATGCTAAACAGGTAGGGGGGTATTTATTTCTCCCCTACAATGAGCAAATTAGAAGCTTTCGCAGTGGAAGCTAAACTAGTCAAGGGGAATGGAATTCATATGCAGTGTACAGCTGACCCCTTCCCAGACAGCCAGGACCTTCTTTGTATAACGCACTGTGTTTGATGTGGGATTACCGAATCAGACCCCCCCCCTCTCTCTCTCCCCACCCCTTCTGTCACCTTCTGTTTTTTAGCTTAGAGAATTTGTATTTAGTTTCATCATAGTGCTTCCTTTGTGTGGGAAGTACAAATACAGAATTACCTGAGCCAGAATTTACTAATCATTTAAAGATCATTCAAATGTGGCACATAGTGATCAATTAAGATGATATTTAGTGTAACATTGTACAAATTTTCAATCAGTTCAGCATCCTAGTAATATAGGTAACATGTAATTTGAAATCAAATCATATTTACCCTTATAAAAAAGTACACTCTAGATGGGGGTGAATAATATCTTATAGTTACAACCCTTAAACATATTTTCAATTTTTTTTTTAAGATTTTATTTATTTATTTGACACAGAGAAACAGCAAGAGAGGGAACACAAGCGGGGGAGTGGGAGAGGGAGAAGCAGGCTACCCATGGAGCAGGGAGCCCGAGGCTGGGCTCGATCTCAGGACCCTGGGATCATGACCTGAGCCTAAGGCAGACGTTTAACAACTAAGCCACCCAGGCGCCCCCATTTTCTTCTCTTTTAACTGAACTGTCATTTTTTATTCATCAAAAATTCTTAAAATTTATAACATCTATCAAAAGATCTCTAGCTTCTATCTTCTCACTGATATTGGAAATTTCCTGAATGAATGGACTCGGTCGCCCATTTGCTTCCCAAGCACACTGCGTCTGTTCTGCTACTCAAGTGTTTCTATAATACCAATTGGCCCATAAACAACTGGAAAATAGGGGAACCATGAAGCATCATATGAAAATTATAATAATTCATATGAATCTTTTCTAGGGAAGGGAAAACAAGATGGGAAGTAGCAGAGTTAAATTTTGAGCAGTAAAGGAGAGATCCTTTCAACTGTATTTTAAGAAAGTTTAAACGGATTCCCTACATTCAGGGTTCCCTCTCCAGGGGGGTGTACTTACAGTGTGACTCTGGGTTCAAGGAAGTTTGAACTTCCTGCTGTGTCCACCTCAACTGCAACCCCACTGCTCAGCTCTCTATATCTGCACAGGCTCAGTGTCCCCAAGTCAGTATCTCTATTCTGTTGACTTTATAAGGATTAATATCCCAAAAGGCAGTCCTTAGCCACTTCCTGCCTGGACTGTCCAAATTATTTCCAAAACTACAATTATTATTAATTTTTGGTAGTGCTTTCTCCACAAAGTTGCATAGGTTTTGCAAGCTCTGCCCCTCCCCTTTTTCTAAGACGTTCTATTATCCTTACTGGGAGATTTACAAAACGCATGGGTTTTCAGGTTCACATGCACTGTTATGGAAAAATTCCCTATGCCTGTTTTGTTGAGGAAAACAAATGGTGAATATAGGTTAATCTACACTGAATATTTCGGAGATAATTTATAGTTAAACTTTCAAAAGTGTTTCCTTAAGTCACTTAGTCACCGTGACGCAGCGTCCTTTATTGAAAAGTCTTATTACAATAACGTCTGTGTTTTAATCTACTTATTTTTTGAAGCATTCTCTATTATTGCTTAGACTAAAATTCAGGTTTGAGGTTATTCTTTGTGGTATTAATTTTTCCCCATTTAAAAACACTAAAAATATGCTGAACACTGATCAAAATAAGTCATTCCATATTCAACACAGAATCAATCCTTTCATACATATGTTATTTATTAAATTAAAATCCAGTCAAAGTTTCAATCCTGGTGAGATAGCCATTATTTTTCATTATTTTTATTTAAATAAAATATGTCTAAATATAACTCCCTCTTATGAAAATAGCCTATTTCATTTGTGCAAAAATATTTGCAAAAAAGAAATTTTCATGTTTCTAGTCTGGATGAAACTATGCTACTAGACATTCATGATTGTTCTCAAGGTTATATCTTTTTTTTTCTTTTTTTTCCAAAAGAAGTAGAAAAAAAGCTACATATTGTAAACGTTCAACCTCTTTCTCCTCTCTAAAAGGGGAGAAAAAAAGAGAAAAGTAGAAAGGTTGATGGTGCTATAGAAGAGAAAAAAATACAAATTCTATGCTTAGTGAAAACATGTATGATGTCCCTGTGAGAGACAAATGGGTTTTAATGAAGCTACCAACACCTAAGTTATGAAAGCAGTACTTACAGAGGTTTATTGAACATATTACATCTATTGTTAAATTACTCATGAAAGACAACTAAGAAATATCGTATCCATTTGCTAAAGCCACCTTGCAGTGGGTCTTGGCCAAGACAGTGAAGTAGATCAATCATATTCTCCACTTAAAAAAAAAAAGTGAAAATATATCACATATTTAAGAAATTAAATGTAGGATGATGGGCAGCAGCTGAGGCTGTCCCACCCACCAGAAAGCCTTCAATTGCCATTCCTGACAGGCAGATCACATGTCTCAGTAGAGTGCTTGGGACACAGACTGCTAGCTGTGTGCAGCAACCTTACACAGTTCAGAAATCTTGAGATGCCAATTTTTGAATATTCTAACATTTCTGGGATCATAGTGTGTCTTTTGATGCTCTCTCGTGATTGTTGTTGTTGAACTGCTACATAATTGGCATTACTGTTCATGTGCAAACTTGGTCATATTTTTATTGCTTCAATTTAGTTTCATGCATTGAGTTTAACTGCCGTTTACAGTGACTTCTTGATGTCGAAAAGCTTTATTTTCATACCATCTGTAATGATTAAGAAAGTGCCAACATCAAACTTTTAGAAATAGTGTCAGTGGCTAAAAAGAAAATTTGAGAGCCCAAAATTGAGCATTCTTGAATGAAATGCAGTATTACTAATGCTTTTGAAGACACAGAAGAGAAAATGTGCAGAAAAATTCTATGTGATAAAAAAGCATGTGTCGTACTTTAGTTGGCAACACGTTTTTCTTTCTTAGCGTGTACAATAATGGTGCATATTAGCAATGACAGCATAAGATTCAATAAATACAATATTTTTAAGGAGAAGGCTAACAACCGTCAGTAGCAATGGGGTTTCAACAATAGTTAATGATCCCTTTACTTACAGAACTCTAACCTGGTACCGTTTGAATTAGCTGTCTCATTTGTAAATTTGAAAAAAGATGATTTTATATTTTTATCATACTCACTGCCTTCAGAATAGGAATACTGCCCTTCTAGGTTCTTGGTTCCTAAAAAACTCCTTACATTATTAATTGACAAGGTGTGAGAGGATAAAGAAAAGGTTTAGTTAATTTCTAAATCCTCAAGAATAAAGAAAATATTCCTCCACACTTTACTAGATGGCTTGCAAAATAAAGTGATGTCAGATAATCTACTAATGTCAACAAAGAAATGATAGATGTGAGAAAAAATGACATTTCTTTAAGAACGTTTTCAGAAAGAGAAACATACCTTTTATTACCTTACATTTATTCAACAATGATATATTAATTTTCTATTTGCCAAGAAGAGCTCAAATATGCCATTACCCATACAAATACACCCTAAAATATTTTCTAATGAACTGTAATACTTTTTTCCAAGGTATATATTCATCCCCATACCCATAGTAATGAAGTTCTACCTTCCAGAAGAGGAGAAAAATGTATATTGTCCTGACACAATGAGGGGGTAGCAAAAATAAAGCACCAAATATCCCCATGCCCCATTTGGAATGTCTAAAGGGTTTCACTGAATATGTAATAAGACCCTCAGAATTTTGATCATCAAGGCCCATGAAGCTGGCAATAAATAAATATATACATACATACATACAACAAACAATGGTATCCTATGGTTTTTCCCAAGCATTCTCTGCAAATTAGTAAGAATGAGGTGAATCTTTTGGTGTCATACAACTTTCAAATTCCTGAGAAAACACTTCAGTGTTTAGATATCAAAACCATCTCTAGCTGGCAACTTAAAAGAAGGTTCCTGTTCAACTTCCTGAAAAGCAGCTCGGCAATATATTTCTGTATGGTTTCTTAAGTTGAACGAGGGAAGAACCATGAGGTAACTTCACATGCTGGTAACAAACTTTAATGAGTATTTAGTTGGCTCTGTGCATGGAATCAAGATCTAAATAAAACAAATGCCCCTACAGACATTAAGATTTTTGAGATTTACAAACATTGGATTATTATGTTGTATGCCTGAAACTAACATAATGGTATATGTCAATTATACCTAAATTTAAAAAAAAAAAAAGAATTTTGAGATTTAGATACTGAAATATCTTTCTCTGTGACTACTCCACAGAAATGGAATGCCCTGCCACCCAAAATTTGGTTCAATATAGAGAATGACACCACACACTTGCCAAGAGAGTACAAAACTAGAGAAAGCAATATTATGGCTCTCAAGCAGGTCTGAAAATGGCTTAAGAGAGCAAGAAAGGAGACTGGATTGAGATTTTTACAAGGGCTGGGGCAAGGACTGACCTGAGGGCTCCCATGCATGGTGTGGACTTCCTGCCTGAAACCGAAGGAGGGGGCGCCTGGGATTATTTACTAGCTCTCCAAGATGTGGGGCTGAAGAGGAAGGAGAGGTGAGGCTTAAAAGTTGTCAGTAAACATGAAAACATGGACTCCAACTGCTTATTACACTTTCCTCATCCTTTACAACTTAAATTCTCAGACCAAACTGAGACTAAACCCTTCAGTTTGACTAATAATACTTCACTTGTGGACTACTGTCCATTTCTTCCTTCTTTGGCTTAATGGCTTAATAGATGTCCTTGCTATCAGAGTCCAGTTAGGAAATCAAAGGTCACAGCAAGTAGCTCAACAGAGGGAATTTAATATAAGTAACTAGTTACAGAAGTAATAGAATCACTAAGAAGCCAATCTACAGTTGGTGGGAAAGCCAGAAATTAGGAACAACACGAAGCTAGAACCATGGCAGAGGCTAGTGAGGAAGTAGGAACTACAGAGGTGATGCTGTCTATTATGCACCTAGAAGCAGGCAGGGACACCGACAGAAACAAAAAACAAAGATGGATCTGCTGTGAAGCCATGGAAACTTAAGCCTCAGGGCCCCTGAAAAGGACCTTAGCAATGTATTTATATGGTCCTGAGTTGTGAAAATGTTAAGAATAAGAAATTTAATAGGACATATTAACTGCAGTTGGTTAAGACCATGGTCTATTTCCATTCTAATTTTCCCATCATCACATTTCCCTCATGTTATGTAACATGGGAGTAGCTACCAGAATTTGAACCCAACTAAGGGGCAGCAGTAGAATTGGAGATACAATTAAAAAAGCTCTCAGTGAGATACAGTGTGTGGCTTGAAGTCACTTTTCATGTATAGTGAAATTATTGCTGTCCATCCTGGTATAAAATTGTCCTCTAGAAACTCCTCTACTGTCCACTGTGTATATCCATCTAATGTCCTGACAGGATGGGGCACTAAACTATAATATGAAAGTATTCTAGGGTGTCCAGCACCAAGTATGTGGGTGATGGAAGAGAAATTGCATTTGCAATGTGTGAACACAAAAGCTACTTTGGGGAAAATTCTTCTAAAATTCTAAGACAACTGAGGTTGTTAAAATCCAAAGAAAACAAAGTACCCTTTTTTAGGAATATACTTTATACAGTGTAAATAATTATAAATGTGCAATACATTTTTTATAAAAATCATGCAAAGTAGAAAGTTAGAATTCTGTATTTTCAACACACAAATCCGTAGCAGTACTATGAATAGCAAAAATGTCTGCACATGAAATCATGGGTTTTGTGCATCTCAAGTACAAATGATAAAAGAACAACTTTGATCAGCCATGGTAGAGAAAAGACTACATAATCTTATACTCTGTTTAGGTAAAAAACTACAAAATCATTGTCATATGAAGAAGTAATTAAAGAGTATACAGTCAAAAATACTGAAAACAAATATCAAATACTCTGGAGGTATGGCAGTAAGTTAATGGAAATTTTTGTGATATTTATCTTGTTTTTTTTTTTTTGGTGTTTGTGATATATGCCAGCTTAATCATTTTGTTTTTATTTCTTTTAAAGATTTATGTATTTATTTGAAGGAGAGAGAGTTGGGTGGGAGGAGGGGAGAGGCAGAAGGAGAGAGAGAATCTCAAGCAGACTCCCTGCTAAGCATGGAGCCCGACACAGGGCTCCATCCCACGACCCTGAAATCATGACCTGAGCCAAAATCAAGAGTTGGACACATTAACTGACTGAGGCACCCAGGTGCCCCTTGCCAGCTTTTTAAAATCATTAAATGTGATTTCTTTTCTCATTCTAAGTAAATATTCACTCCTAAATGTAATTTGTACATGTAATTTTATATTCTTTTTCTTGAAGATGGCTCAAAACATTATGTAATCTTCAGGCCCCAACAAACTTATATTCCCTCTGATTGAAGAGAAATCCCTGATTTCTAACTTCTTTCTGCCCCCAACCTCTCCTCAGTACTTCGCATTGACTGAAACTAGTTGTGGGTTAGCCAACAAGGGAGCCTGGGAAAAGCAGATTGCAGGGGTCAGCTCCCTGAGATACAGCAGTGCTCTAGAATAGTTTGGGACTGGGAGGTTGGATTCAGAGTGAAAAGCAATGACCAGCACCAGCCAGTCACTGCAAATCATATTTAGAAAATCTCTTCCTGCCTCCCACTGTCTCTCCTGGCATTGAGTGTAGGAGTGGAACACCAGAATTTCCCATTTTCTCTCTTAAATTTCTAAACAAATACACAAGTTCAATTTCTAGACAGGTTCAGGGTGAGCTGATCCATTTCATTAATTCCTTTCAGCAAAGCAAATGCTGTTTAAAAAAAAAAAAGAGGAAGAACAGGATGAAGTCCCACATTCATCTTTGCATACAACCTCTTAGACACCAGTGTGAATCCAATCTATGAAAAAAAAAAAAAAGCTGGACATCCAATGCTTTCCTCAGCTATAACAACCCTTAATTTAAAACTAAAAATCATAGCTAGCTAAGCTTCAAAAGACCTGAATTCCTTAAAATGAGTCTAATAAACTTTAGACCTCTTATACATATCTATAATATCTTACAGATAATAAAAAGAATCTCTTCAGGAAAAAGTAAACAGAAAATGCTGTTCTATTTAGTTTTATTGCTTTCAAGTGTGTTTAGAGATGGTCAGGGAATATATGACCTAGTTCGTTTTCAGTTACATATTTAAACTAACGCCAGAAAAATAAGTGAAAAAGATGTGTTACAAAGTATACACATGTCTGTCTTACCACTTTAAACACTGGTGGTTTTGAACAACTTAGTGGTAAGGGTTTATTGTAAAATAACATTGGTTTTAAGAGATGAAATTTAAGAGTCCTCTAAAATAGAGAGCATTCCTTCATGAATGAAAATGATTAATACCATAAGTGAAATTCTAGTTTCTCATGAATTATATTAAGATGACTATATCCCAGTTTGTAAATTTAAATATGGAGAATATTACCATCTTACCAATATCAAGTTTTATAACTGGTGCATATATGATGTCAACAAAAAGGATTTTAAATCTTGGGTACAAAGAATGAAAGATACTAATATTTTTAATAATGCTTTAATTTAAATGTGATTTCAAATGTGAACAACAAAACTATGATACAAAAAAGATTCATTATATATTTAGAAACACATATGTTATCTACAATATGCTATACATTGCTGATGAATATATGTATGTATTCCTTAAGGAGACACACTATCATTAGTTTTCTTATTTTACAATTAGGAAATTAAAAACCAGTAAGAGGGTGATGGATATTAAGGAGAGCATGTGATATAATGAGCACTGGGTATTATGTAAGACCGATAAATCACTGAACTGTACCTCTGAAACTAATAATACACTGTGTTAATTAATTGATTTAAATTAAAAATAAAATAAAATAAAAACCAGTGAGATTAACTGGTTCTCCCCAGTTCATAGAACTACTAAGGAATAGACTTTGAACTCAAAAAAATCTATTATTTCCCTTTTTCCCAATATGCTATTAAGTAGAGTAAGTGTTAAAAATTGTATATTTGTTGTATAAATATAAGTTGTTCCTCTTAGGGAATGTCATTAAAATCATACTTTATTCTTTAATTCTCCAAAAAGAAACAAACTTAACTACAGTGTTTACATAGTCCTCAATCATCTCTTGCAGGGGCTATATTTATGCAATGGGGAATGGACACCTACCTTTTTTGTGGGATTTAAGTATGTGCTTCAGAGGCCTCAATCCTGTCTTCATTTGTCAATATCTGAAATGTTGTCTGAACTTTTCTTTTTAATTCACTTTCTCCAAATCTAATCTTCTAACCACTAGCATCAGAATTACTAAAGGACCCGAGCAATTAGGCAAGGAAAAGTTTGCAAAAGAGGAGGTAAAATTACCTATATTTGCAGATGATATGACCCTATAATAGAAAATCATTAAGTAATCCACTAGAAAACTATTAGAATAAGTGAACTCAGCAAGATTGCAGATACTAGATTAATACAAAAAAAATCAATTATCTCTATATGCTAGCAATGACCATTCCAACAATGATATTAAGAGAAAAATTCCTCTTCAACAAATGGTGTTGGGAAAATTGGACAGCCACATGCAGAAGAATGAAACTGGACCATTTCCTTACACCACACACAAAAATAGACTCCAAATGGTTGAAAGACCTCAATGTGAGACAGGAGTCCATCCAAATCCTAAAG
>NC_138369.1:87532707-87539973 GCF_054177405.1 Leptonychotes weddellii
GGAAAACAGTATGGAGGTTCCTCAAAAAGTTGAAAATAGAGCTACCCTATGACCCAACAATTGCACTACTGGGTATTTACCCCAAGGATACAAATGCAGTGATCCAAAGGGGTACACCCCAATGTTTATAGCAGCAATGTCTACAATAGCCAAACTATGGAAAGAGTCTAGATGTCCATCAACAGATGAATGGATAAAGAAGAAGTGGTATATGTATACAATGGAATATTATGCAGCCATCAAAAAACTGAAATCTTGCCATTTGCAACAACGTGGATGGAACTAGAGGGTATTGTGCTAAGTGAAATAAGTCAATCAGAGAAAGACAAATATCATATGATCTCACTGATATGAGGAATTTGAGAAATAAGACAGAGTATCATAGGGGAAGGGAGGGAAAAATGAAACAAGTTGAAACCAGAGAGGGAGACAAACCATAAGAGACTCTTAATCTCAGGAAACAAACTGGGGGTCACTGGAGTGGAGGGGGGTGAGAGGTATGGGGTGGCTGGGTGATGGACACTGGGGAGGGTAAGTACTATGGTGAGTGCTGTGAATTGTGTAAGACTGATCAATCACAGCCCAGTACCCCTGAAACAAATAATACATTATATGTTAATTAAAAAAAAAAAAACCTCAGTGAAAAGAAATCAAACCTGGGGTTACCAGAGATAGAGGGTAGAGGGAGTGAGAATTGGAGGAAAGTGATCAAAAAGCACAAACTTCAGGGCATCTGGGTGGCTCAGTCCATTAAGAGTCCGACTCTTGATTTCGGCTCAGGTCTTGCTCTCAGGGTCCTGGGATTGCCCCCTCCACCCCCCCGTCAGGCTCTGCACTCAGCAGGGAGTCTCCTTGAGATTCTGTCTCTCCCTGTCCCTCTGCCCCCTCCCACTGTGTTCTCTCTCTCTCTCTCTCAAATAAATAAAGGAGTCTGTAAAAAAGTACAAACTTCTAGTAATAAGATAAATAAGTACTAGAGATGTATCTCAGAACTTTGAATCCATTTTCCCTTTACTATCTGACACATTTAAATGCATTTATAGGGGTGCCTGGGTGGCTCAGTCGGTTAAGCCTCTGATTTCATCTCAGGTCATGATCTCAGGGTCTTGGGATCAAGCCCTCCTTCAGGACCCACTTCAGTCTGTACGGTCAGTGTCTGCTTATCCCTCTCCTCCCTGTGCTCCTCGCCCTGCTCATGCTCTCTCTCTCTCCCAAATAAATAAATAAAATCTTTTTAGAATAAATAAATTAATTTTCAAACTAAGAAAGTCACTATCTCCTTTGAGCCAAAGAACAGTGTTTTATTTTTATCCTTTATATTCCTAGTTTCAGTCCACCTTCTATGTACTGTCAAAATGTTGACCACATATATCTGACTACAGATAGGAACTTTAGGAGCAAGGGTACTTACTAGAACTACATAACTGCTCCATCTTTGCCAGTGCCCCCTGACCTTGTGTTGGGGAAATATAATTAAAAATAAAATCTCCTCCCAACCCAGGAAACTTCTCCACAAAGGTAGAAGAGAAAGAAAGCAATTTATTATTAAATCATCATTAAACCAGAATGTGATATGCATCCCATGCAATCTGCTAAAGACAATGCCAAGACAGAAAGAAATCTCACCCCCTCTTCTGGAGCCAAGCAGATACAACCCATTACTCACATATTCTCAAGATAAATCTGAACTAGTCATCAAGAAAGAGGACTTGACAGCATCATTTGTCACACACAGTTCATCCTAAATTCACCAAGTAATTGGGGTGACCATCTGTGTTAGCTAATTGACTTTATCCAGAAGAAACACGAACGCATATCTATATAATAGGAAATAGTTTTGTAACTTGGTGTGAGGTGTGTGCTGCCAAAGTTAGGCTTCTACCATCCCACAGAAACTGGGAAACAGGGTCACGATATTCCTTGATGATTACCTTTCAAAGAGATGTATCCCAGATCCTTAAGAAAGACAATCCTGGGTCATAAAGCTGGCAAGAGCTGTATTTGGCTTCTAGTAAGATTCACATATTTCAAAAAGACAGAGGGACATCTGGGTGGCTCAGTCGGTTAGGCATCTGACTGTTGGTTTCAGCTCAGGTCATGAACTTGAGGTTGTGGGATCGAGCCCCACATTGGGCTCTCTGCTCAGTGCAGAGTCTGCTTCAGATTCTCTCTCCCTCTCACTCACTCTCTCTCTCCTAAATGAATAGAAAAATCTGGAAAAAAAAAAAGAGACAGAACTTACCAGTTTTCTAAAGTAAATGCTCTAAGAAAAGGGGAGGGGAAATCTCTGCTTATTTTCAACAGGGAGAATTAAGTCTCTAACTTTTAATTTGTATTTGTCCTTACAATTGGATAAGTCATTAATTGCTTTAGGCCTTTGTTTCTAGATTTATAAAAGGTTAATTGTATTTTATAGTCCCTAAGACACATTTTATTTCTAGAGTCCCTGTGACTATCTTTTTTCAACTTGATGTCATCCACAAATTTAATTAAGTTGCCTTCTAAGTTCTTATCTAAATAAATAATTGAGAAAGAGGAAAGAACCCCTTGACATTCTGGTCTGATGCTTATAGCTACACTGTATTGTTGTCTTATCGAACGTAAGCCATCTCACAGAACAGAAACATCAGACAAGGTCACTCTAAGAATATGATAAAGTGAAAGAAAACAAGGTCACTGTGAAAGCCACAAAATATGAAACTTCCTCCTCCCCTGGCTAATATAGGTGACTGGTGCTTTTTTTTTTTTTTTTTTTAATCAATTAGGCTTTATCCTATGTTCTTTTTATAGGTAAGATTGATTACGGTACCCAATCATAGAATTATCCCTATTTCCTGATAACATCTAAAGCCCCATTTCCTTAAACCCTCTCCAAAATTATTCTGCCAAAACTCAAATACTATAATAGAATGCCCCATAATAACGTTTTTCTGCAATGTCAACAAGTAATAAACTCATTTTTTCAGCTACAGATATGTTGCTAGTGGTCTTTGGCAGGAAGGAACTGACATCATCGATTTAAAATGAATGTGGAACAGGACAAAACCAAGGGCAGAGCCTTTGAAACAACACTGGAACCTTCACTGCTTATAGTCATTGATCCTTTAATCAATAACTTTGGCCATGGTAATTTGACCCAATACATATCCACCTGACTATATAATTATTCCTTTTATCTCTTTATTTTCTTCACAAGGATATCAGGAGACTTTTTCAAATTAACTTGTCAGACATTTTTTTATGTAACATCTATGATATCGTCCTGATATTTTCTTCACTTTTGGATTATTTGATTTATGTGTGTGTGTGTTTATAAATTGTGTATATATTCTAACTATGCAGGGGAGGTGATCAAGGTTGCTTGGTTTGCCAATGTTTATTAAACTCATGTCACTACTTACTATCTCCCTGTATGCTATTCAATATGATATCTTTACCTGGTTTGCCTATCATATTCTTACCTGAAGTATCTTGAGTTTCTATTTTTTCCTCATCCATTTAGCCTTCAATTCCCTTATTAATATATTTGTGCTGTTCTTTTAATTTAAAGTTGTTGTTGCTATTTTTTTAAGTAAAATGACTTGTTGGAAGGTTCTCCTCTCTGTCATGTGAAGTCTGCAGCATCTATTATAGTCAGTGGTAACAGAATCCCTAATATATGTAATGTTCTGACTATTACAAAGAATGCCTAATAATTAACCTTAGTAATTTTTTTTTACCAAAATTAACTCATTAGATGCTTAAGAATTAGCTAGGTCTAAAACTAACTAGGAAAGGATCAAAATGGTACACAAATGTTCAATGGAAGTAGCAAATCTGGGAAAGAACGACCTGCCCTAGGAGTAGGGGAACAAAGGGAAAGGTTGGCATTATTACAGCCTAGAGGCTTGGAGAAGGGGTAAGTGAAGTTGAGACTCAGACTTCTGTGGAGGGTATGCGGGTAGGCTGGTGCTGGTGTCTCTGAGGGGGATGCCTTGAGGCCAGGTCGACAAGGGATGGAAAACTGCAAACTGGATCAGATAAAAGGAGCTGTCTTTGCTGGGATGAAAATCATCGCTGGCAAGACACTCACAGGAATGGGAAATACATACAAGCTCACAGAAGGGAGAATATCCTTTCTCCTTCCTCCAGCCTTGTGTGTCCTTTTGGCCTTCCCCTTACCACAACTATTACACAAATGGGTTGCCTCGTACAAATCTAAGCTGGCTTGCCATATGCCAGAATTGCTAAAATAATGCATTATTAGAGGTGAAAGTAAACAAATTCTGCATTATGCAAGTAAATGGAATCAGCCTACAGTTCTCAGGTAACATAGAACTATTTTATTGTGACACAGTTCAAAATAATCAAACGTCTCTGATGATATAAATCTAACGTCAAAGCCCTCAATTTCCAAGGTCTGGATTATAACCTTTACACTAGGTTATAAAGCCATTTGGTTTTATTCTATTTGAATTAATAATTATAGTACTTTGCATTTCCAAAATCCTTTCAAATATTTGAATAGTACAGTACTCTTTAAACCAGGCAGAAATATATATATATATTATTTCTATGCTACAGATAAAAAAAAAAAACTGGAAAAATGTTTAGTGACGTTCATGGTCAGAAAGAAGTGGCAAAATGAGGATTTAAATTTAGCTTTTCTAAGATACTGCCTACAAAAAGAGTTTCAGCATTCTCGCCACATCATATCTTCCTAGCAAGATTCCAATACAATTTGAGAAACAAATTAACATGAAATAAAAAATCACCCATTAGACATTGTTATAAAACTCTTACAAATTCTTCTGGAAAGCTACTTGGCAACGGATATCAAATATCGTAAATGTTTTCTTAGTCTTCAACCTAATTATTCTACTTCCACAAATCCATTATGAGAGAATAATCTGAAATACAAAAATGATTCATGGACAAATACATCCATTGTAGAGTTATTTATAACTGGAATCAAACTATGACTAAAAATGGTAGAAGGTTAAATAAATACAGTAAATCCACAAGGTGGAATTATGAACAGCTGTTAAACTAAGTCCCATTATGAGTTTATACTACCATGAAAAATTATTATTCTATAAATGCTAATTGAACAGAACAGGATTCAAATTTATAAATAAATTATGAGCCCAACTACCACATATCGTCATCCAATATATCTTTTCGCTTACATACATATTTTTTTAAGATTTTATTTTTGGGGCACCTGGGTGGCTCAGTCAGTTAAGCGTCTGCCTCCAGCTCAGGTCATGATCTCAAGGTCCTGGGATTGAGTCCTGAGCAAGGCTCCCTTCTCAGTGGAGTCTGCTTCTCCCTCTGCGCTTCCCCCTGCTCATGCTCTCTCTCTCAAATAAATAAAAATCTTAAAAAAAAAAATTTTATTTTTAAGTACTCTCTATACCCAACATGGGGCTCAAACTCACAACCCCAAGATTAAGAGTTGCATGCTCCACCAACTGAGCCAGCTAGGAGCCCCTCAACTGTGTACATTTAAAGTGGTAATTTTTAAATTTTGTTTTCTGAAAATGATTATTAAATTAATGTTGCTGGTATAATCAATGGCATTTTTTACACTCAAGGAAAAATACATTATAAGATTCATTAAAAATTCTGGAATAAAAGTCAAAAAATATTAAAATTTATTTGGAGTGGAATTGTGGATAATTTTCTTCTTTTACTTGATTACAAGGGTATAATTTAGTAAATAACAACAACATAAACTCTCCCAGAGAAGTCTCCTTGTTGTCTATTCTCTTACATAAACCAAATATCTTTTTTTTTTAAAGATCTTATTTATTTATTTGAGAGAGAGCACGTGTGTGCACGTGCAGGGAGCGGGGCAGAAGGAGAGGGAGAAGGAAAGGTAGAGAATCTTAAGCAGACTCCCTGTTGAGCACAGATCATGACCTGAGCTGAAACCAAGAGTCAGATGGTTAACTGACTGAGCCACCCAGGTGCCCCCCGAATACCTTTTTTTATCACTGACCTTCATTCTGACACCCTTTATTAATGTAGTTATTACTAAAACATTTTAGACCAACAATATTTTATTTCTTTTTATTTTCTTTTTATTTCCCATATTTTTTCCTTCCATTTTTTTCAATTTAAAATCTCATTTTTTGTTTGTTTCATACTGTTCTTATATGCTTCCCAAGGCTGTACTAACTCACAAAACCTTTGTTCTATGTGCGCCTTGCTGCCTGCTTCACAGAAGCCATTCTCTGGTCTGGTCTCCCGGGTCTCCAGATTCTTAATTTCTCATATGATCTCGAAAACTGACATAGCAAACTCAAAATTCTTTAGTGCCAGACCTCAGTGCCTGTCATCCAATGAGACCAAAGCAGCTGGAGTCTGTTTTCCTGAGGAAATGAGGAGTCTCCCTGGAGGAAGTTTACATTAAGTGAACAAAACCCCTGCTTATGTCTATGCATAACAGTAAAGCCCAAACTAGTGGAAATCACATATTTGTCACTCAGAAACATGTCTCCTACTTCAGTACTCTTCTGTAAGAATACTAGTAATAATAAAATTACTTTTTCTCTATTAAACATTCATAGTTGTACACAATGCCTCTCTGAGCAAGAAAAAAAGGTGTTTCCTAGACTATATATATATAACTTTGGATGAGTGGCAAAGAAGAGTTGTTACTTAGGATGTTAACCTAAGGTTTGGTAACTAGCCAAACCTCTAATTAAACTAAGTTAAACGACCATAGTTAGACCCAAAGCTAGAGCACAATTTCCATTACTATAAGACTGCCTGGGCAATGGTAACAAGTGACAAGCGCTGATCAAAACCCAAACTACAATGTATAGAAGAGTCAAAGTGGTAAAATAGGTAGAATGCCCTATACAGCTATGCTGTGCTATGTGAGTTCAATAATTAAAGAAATGTTTTTAAATTTCTTCAAAAGATAGATGATTTGAAATTAATATTTCTTCAACCTCCACAGAAACCCAATTTCTTAAGAAATTGGAATATATCTGCACCCAGCAAGGACAACATGGTATAGTGGTTAGTGCATTCACTCAGCAACCAGACTCAATTCCTTCTTGGCTCTGCTTCTTGGGCAAGTTGCTTAACCACTCTGTTCCTCAATAGGTAAAATGGGACTAATAAAGGAACCTACCTCAAGGTATTATTATGCCAATTAAGTAATTATTATAATGTACCCAGAAAAATGCCTATGAAGGGTAATGTGCCATCCCGAAATATGACTCCTAGGCATAAGGATTACTTTTGAGCTGATTATTTTTAAGAAACAACAGA
>NC_138369.1:87540073-87557703 GCF_054177405.1 Leptonychotes weddellii
ACAATGGAAAGGACTTAAATCTACATAACAACCTTACTCTTACTTAGTGTGCTTTTCCTGATAACCTCACTTAAGCCCTCACCTCCCAACATCTTTCTTTTGTCCTTGGCTGGAGACAGATATTTAAGGTGGTGGCTTGGGCCATTTCAGTTTTCCTATTTCCCCTGGGGATATCCCATGTATACATAAGGTATATATGTTCTTAAACTTCTGTTGGTTTTCCTCTTGTTAATCTTTTATTACAGGAGTATCTTAGCCAAGATCCTAGAACAATAGAGGAAAAATTATTTTTCTTCCCCTATACCTAGTACATAATGAGTACCAAATAAGTTTTGCTAAATAAAGAAAGAAAGAAAGCTTGAAAGAAGATCAAGGTTTTGTTCTAAATGTATTTTGTTCCACTGGTTGAGGCCCTTGTCCACCAGGGTCTGGGCCCTGCAGTGGGTTTGTATTATTGGTATAGTCTACTACCAAATATGGCAAGATGACTGTTGTAATGGTCAGTTTTATGTGTTAATCTGGCTTGACTATAGTAACCAGTTTTAGGGGAGAAAAAAATAATTTTCCCTTTATCCTAATTCTCAGCTGGGAACCCTGTGACAAAAGACAGATTAACAAGAGAAAAACAAACGGATGTTTATTAATACATCTACCCCATGTATATATGGAAGATATTCAGGGAGGTGGCTTAACTCAGGCTTAAGTACCATCTTCAGCTGAAGACAAGGACAGAATGGTGTCGGAGAAGCTAGTGTAGATAGAAGACTATGAAAAGTATGGTAAACAAAAGTAAGGTTTGTTATGTGTTTACACACACACACACACACACACACATCCTATTGGTTCTCTTTATCTGGTGGAACCCTGACTAATCAGTTGCCAAAAGTGTCCAGTCAAAGAATGCATTTTTGTGTCAGACACAAAATCCTCTGCTAGAAGAGTAGAAAAATGGACCAACTCAGAGGCAACCGTGCCACAACTGAAAGATTACAAGGACCTAATATGAAGGTTGTTTGTGGAGTTAATGATCAATGTAACCATTTTTATGCAA
This sequence comes from Leptonychotes weddellii, assembly GCF_054177405.1. Lineage (NCBI taxonomy): Eukaryota > Metazoa > Chordata > Mammalia > Carnivora > Phocidae > Leptonychotes > Leptonychotes weddellii. The sequence goes on from NC_138369.1 coordinate 87,541,125, forward strand.
AAACACATGACCGCCCTTGAATAATTTATAGCCATAAATGAATTCATAACCATCAATGGGCTACTTGGAGAAAACTACTACAGGTGCCATCCATGGGGTGACAGCTGATTGAGTTTCCTATGGGCAGGGAGGTGGAGTGGAGGTAGAGGATGAAAAGGGTCAAAAGTAAATGACCACTGTTGAACTTCATGACCCTGATAAGTCACCTGAATTATACTCTTTAGGAGAAAGTAATCAAGCTGGCATGCGTCTGTAAACTTCTAGGAGTCAAAATAACACAATACACATCTAAGACGCAGAAGTAAATCGAGAAACCAGCAACATTTCAGTTTTATCTCTACCCTAAAAGGAGACCCAGCAAGTGGGTCCTAGTGGGTGGAATTAAATCCCTATCCTAACCTAGACTAGCCCAAGGTCAATTTAAGGTCATTTGCCTGTAAATTACTTCTTCTAGTGTGAGAGTTGACCATGGGTATAAGTTCTCTTACTAAGAACTTTCCAAGTATAAATGACACCCACTCAAAATAAAATTATTGTAGAATAATATTGTGATCAGGAGATTATGGGGAAAAAATACACTTCAGAACAGAAGAGAATTCAAGCAAATAACAACTAATTCTTATGACTTGGCATATTTTCAACTGCAGGCCTTTGTAGTCTGCTAAGTTTTATACTATAAATCATTTTATATTTATCATTTCAACTTTAAAAATCAAACCCAATGTTATTCAATATAAGGTAAATTATTTGATAAAAATTGTGATAATTCAAGTTTTTCCTGAGTATATTCTATCATTTCAAAGTATATGTGTATAAAAGTAAATTCACTAATAATGCTGACTTTTTCTTAACAGAAAATGCAGACTCTTTCTCACCAGAAAAACAAACAGAAAACTAACTTGCTTTCTTTGATGGAAGGAAAAAGAAAAAAAAAAAAAAAACCTACATTAAGTTTAAAACCCCTACCTTATGTCACAAAAAAGAAAATAAAATCTGAAATGGAAATCAAAGGAAAGGTATTTGTAGAAACCTTGATTCTTTGAAATATTTGGATTCCAAATGAACTAGACTACTTTAAAAGAAAGAATGCAAGATCAAAGTCATGAATAAGACAGAAGCCAAAATATCACCTCATATAAAACAGGCCACCTGAATTAGTATATCCCCACAGTCTAAATCTGAAAAAAAAAAAAAAAAGACAAGGACATGATGCCAGCTACAAAAAAATTCTGGAAGAAAGTTGCACTTTGCAGATTTTATGGAAACCCAAAAAGGGCAATTTTTATGCTTTATAAAGTATGCATAACCAAAAGTTACTTTCACAAGGTATGAAATGAAACAAATCCAAAGCATTTTCTGTCCTACACTGAAAAAAGAAAAAGAAATTTTTGATCATTGTGAGCTATAGTTTGTTTTATTTGTAATAAAGCATTATGCAAGAGATCTTATATTTTAGAACAGTCACTGAATAGTAAGCGAAGGTTGTATTTATAGCTGAAAATATACGACAGTAGACAAAAATTTTTGATTGAATAAATTTTGGGTTTGTTTTGATGAAGAACCAAACTTCCTACCTTTGACAAGGAAAGAATGGTAATTTAGTTTATCTCACAATGTCAATGGTTTAGAATTGCCCTGTGATTCATGGATCATCTCATCTTTTCAGTGACCTGACAGGTGCTCTAAGTCTGAGGGTAAGCTAATTGTAAAATGTCACTTTCACTTGTTCCCGGTCTCTCTGTGGTCAGAATCTTGCATCAGGAACCTATGTTTGGCCAAGTAAGTCCGTTTCATGACTCTCTGATTCAGTATACTTAGTCTGGTACTCTGATCTATTTTGGTCCCTTTATATTTTTTTGTAGATGCAACATGAATTTATGATTAATATATCTTATTATATGTTTAACAAAACATAATGATAAGGTATTAACGTTAGAGAGCTAACTTCTGACTGGTACCTTCCTAAAGACTATGGTCATTTTTATTGTTCCTTCTATAATGCCAGAAATACTATCTCATTCTCCTCCACCCGGATTGCCTGTGGTGTGTGTCTCTCTGAGAGCTCCTACAATCACCGATGTTCCTCGCCTGCCAGAAAGTAACGTTCTTTACCCCCTCTAAGGACTGAAGTCCATAAATACTAGAATAGAGATTAAGGAAATTTGTGTATAAGGACCCACAAAATGGAAGATGCCTCAGTGGCCTGGCCCATGTCACAAATCTAAACCTAAGTCAGCCCACACTTATGGGAACACCTGGTTATCTAGGAAACCTAACATACGCCAATCATAGTCCTCCAATTCAGCATTGGCTAGCTCACCTTACCCTAAAAAACAGGACCGGCTAGTCTTACCAGGAGATCCCCAACATCCTAGCCAATTATGCCCTGTTTCCAAGTTGCTGCTTCCGATGCTCTATAAAATTCACTCTCACCCAAAATCCCTCAGGAAGAGTGCTCCACTCCTTGTGAGGCACTGGACTCCCCTAAACCATGGATTGTTTTCCCTTGAATAAAAGACACCAAACTTGTTACTGAATTGTATTATTTTTGTCATTTGGCAGTAGATATCAGATGAGTTGCCTGGAAGGACTTTGAGGCACTGTTTCCAAAAGTGAAAAACAGTCCTGTTTCTTATAACAGCCTTATTATACTTAATTTAATGATATATTTTTTACATTTTTTTCTTGTGGTAAAATACATATAACATGAAATTTGATACGCTAACCATTTTTAGGTGTACAATTCAGTGGCATTACTTATATTCATAATGCTGTAAAACCATCAGCCCTATTTCCAAATCATTTTCATCATCCAAAATAAAAACTATACTCACTAAGCAATAACTCCCCACTCCATTTTCCCCTCAGCCCCTGATAACTTCTAATCTACTTTCTGTGATGAGTTTATTTTTAAATGTGGTATTTCTTTTTTTTTTAATTAAGATTTTATTTATTTATTTGACAGAGAGACAGCGAGAGAGGAAACACAAGCAGGAGGAGTGGGAGAGGGAGAAGCAGGCCTCCCGCCGAGCAGGGAGCCCGATGCGGGGCTCGATCCCAGGACCCTGGGATCATGACCTGAGCCGAAGGCAGACGCTTAACGACTGAGCCACCCAGGCGCCCCATAAATGTGATATTTCTAGAACAGTCCTGGTTATAAATTTTGTTTTATCCAATTAAATTCTGATGGAAAAAAGAATAGATTTTTCACTGAACCTATTCAAATAACTACATTGCCATAAAAAAGTATTTTTTATAATATTTCACCATTCACCTAATTAGTTTTGAAGATAAAGCTAATCAACATAAAATCACTAGTTTCTATTCACTAACCATTCTTAAGTTCTGATGATGACCACTAAATTATAAACTATATTAAAAATTTCCCATAGAGTCTTTTTTTTCCAAATTCTGAGATATTGGTCAGGGCAAGACATCTTTCAAAGTGACTTTTATTTCAATTTACACATGTGGCCCATTAAACAGAGGATTAGAAATAGGCCAAGGAGAAAAAAAATTATTTTATAATATGTCCATTAGAAAATATAACATTAACTATAGTTAAATTTCCTTTATGTCAGTTATAGCCAATCCTACATAATTAATTCTTTATAGCCAGGACTTAGCTTAATAATCTGCTTTCACTGAGTCATCTGTTTCTAGACTAAAGATCTGGATATCCTAATCCAGCCCCTTGATAAGAGTTTGTTCATGGTGGTAATATCAGCTGATACCTGGAAACCTATAACTTCAGAGTAGGAAAGTCAGTACCAATGAGTTATCAGAAGAGATCAGTGATCATGTCAAAATCTAAAGACAAAAATGATTGTAGTCTCGAAAACAACCATAACCAGACTGTCAATGTTTCAAAAAAAATAGCAGAATGTCACACTAATTACAAGGAATATGAGCTTTTTCAGAGAACTTCTGATTTTGACTTTGAAAATGTTTCATATGTATGACAAGTCAGCACAAAAGCACATAAAGTTACCAGGTCTTCAAATGAAGATGTTCTCTAACATAACTAAGACCAGATTAAAATCATACCTATGATCCCATTACAGAGAAGTTGAGCTAATCACTGGGGATTTCTACAACTCCTATAAACATACAATAAACACACAGAGAATAAGAACAGCTCCAATTGTCATTTGCTGGTGCAGCATACTCTCATAGTCCCTAAAACAAAACTAATCCAGAAATTCATGAAGCAGAAATAAACCAGAAACAGACTGAGGGAGAGCAAAAGCTCTACTACCATACATTAAAAGCCACCACAGAGACCAAATAAGAAGCCTGGGCACCAGATGACCATAAGGTGCATTTACTGAACAACTTATTTTACTCAATTTCACTGGGTGAATCTTTATGAGACACATCCTTGAGAATGATAAAACAGACAACCAACCAACCAAACAAATAAGTAAACAAGCACGCAGGGAAACTCATAGAAAATGTAGGTCAATTAATGAGTGAAGATTTTCTTACTTGCAGTAAAGCGTTATTCAAGTCAGATCAGCTTTCAGAACAAGTAGCTTCCTGGAATAAGGAGTGAAGCTTGTATTTGTAGTTCAAATTCTTATATCCCGGTTGACAGTTCTGATTGGCTAGCATTTGGGTCACTGTCGACAAAAACAGAAGGTACAGTCTATCACAAGAAAAAAAAAAATCATAGCATATTTCAGGATGCAGTTTTCAAAATCACTAAGAGTAAGATCCAAATGAGTCAAAGAAAAAGAGAAATAAAGCAAATTTTAAAAAAGAAAAAATATGTATGCATATGTTATATAAAATATGTAATACATATACACATACATAATAAAATGTGAATACACATACTCTGTGTATATGCATATAGACTTTTTTTTACAATTCAGTAAAAATATAAAACAAAATCTGAGCTAAAAAAATCTTAGATTAAGCTTATTGTAAAAAACCACAAATCTTTCTAGTTATTCTAGCATGAAAATATATACTGAGCATGAGAACTTTATCTTGATTTTGGAGATAAGTACATGTTTTTTCCATGGTTGTTTACAATTCTTCCATTCAGTTGTCCCACAGAACAGCTCTGGCTCTGAATGGAACCTGAATTTTAAAACCAAACTGAATTAATCAAGCTTCCTAATCACTAGAGTAAAATTAATTTTAATGCTCGCTTTTGCTTTAACAGTACACCTACTTCATTACACACTTTCCTCTAAAAATGTAACATAAGACAAACACATTTCTAAATATGAATTTGTAAAGCATTGATTTTTTAAAATGTTCCATTCTTCTAAGAACAGAAAACCTTTTTAACACAGACTATTCAAAGGGACAGCGATCAAAACACAAAATATTTACAAATACACGAGTTTTCATTTAGAGGACATTTACTGAGTACCTATTTTGTGCTGGCTATTATGCCAAACACCACTGATATGCAACTATGAATCTATGAACACTGTCCTTGAGCAGCTTCTTCATAGTGAAGAACACAAATACAGCCAAGAACAACCAAATTACACAGAAAGTACCATAATGAAGTATAATTAAAATGCTATGCACATTCAGAATGATGAACAACTAACTCCCTCAGCCTCATAAATTTGGAGATAAATTATAAGGTATTGACGAGTAGGAAGAATATTGCCATTCAAGAATGGGGAAAAGTATTCCAAGGAGAATCTTGAAAAAATGAAATGAGCTAAATATTTCCTCATAAAAAAAAAAAATACTTCCAGTGTATCCACTCCGCCCAAAGCCACTGCCACTGGCCTAATCTAGGTCACCATCCTCTTCACCAGGGCTTCTGTGATTCTCACTAACTCATCCTTATCATCCAGTCTTTCTTCCTTCATCCCCCTGCCATGAATCCTCCACGTAGCAAACATATTTATTTTTATTTTTTAGCATAAATTGGATCTTGCCACTACTGCTTAAAATTTGTCATTTTTCCATTACATGAAAAGGAAATCCACTCGCTTATCAGAGCCTAAATATTCTGCCCAGCTTCCCACTTAAAGCTCTGCACCAGTACCTAGCTGTGATATATTTATACATATATTATCTTTAAACTCTTTCCCCTAACCGACTTACTTACTTGTGAAACCATATTTTTAGGTGCTCACATACATTTCAGAACCAGAATCTAGTCTGAATAATATTTTTGAAGTTGGTGAATTGTCTGATACTTTCTTTTTTATCCTATTAAAAACATACAATTTCAGGAAAAAAGGTATATGATTTATAGCTATATGGAAATACCTATTTGTTTACTAGATGTGCTTCTGAAAAACTGAAATAAATAATCGTTCTTTAAACTTGGAACCATATTTGAATTGCAAAAGAAGTCCTGTACTCATGGGCTAAATAATTCAGACAGACCTTTCCAGTGAGGATAACTAGAAACACCACTTAAAAAAATCATAGACATATGCTTGTAGGAAATGAAGAGCTAAAGGCCATGCAGAATTATTGAGCCAAGATTTGGGAGACAATGGAAATGCAGAGATGTGAGTCAGGCATTTGAAATCGCTTTCCTCTGAGATGTTAATTATTCCTGGGGCAATAGGGCAATGAGGCAGTAGGGAGGCTGAAAGTTTGAGCAGGAGACTCTCCATGTCTCTCCCTTTCCTTTCTGAAAGTTTCAGGGGACAAGGGAGACAAATGTGAGTCCAGAGCAGGCAAGAGGTCTCTAACCTCTCATGCATGGGTAGGAGCTGAAAGGTTATGTAATAGGTGCAGGGACTGCTTCCCAACTCTGAGTTATTCACCCATTATACTTGGATTAAGGAGACCACCCCAAGGTTGTCTGAAAACTACCGATGTCAGGCCAAACCAAACAAAAGAGAGGTCTGAAAAAGGATAACACCATTCTACATCTCAACTTATTTCTATAAATATTTTTTTCAAATATAATGTTAAAATGTTCGATTTTTTCAAATCCAGTACAAAATAATCAGGCTTATGAAGAGACAAGATACCTTGATTGAGAACCAGTAAAAGTAACAAAAATTAGAAACAGATCCATTTTCTGGGAATGGGGCAAAAGTACCAAAATATATTAGCCTTTGATAATAAAAGATAAATGTTGCAATTTCTAAGATAATAACTAAAGAAACAGTAAAAGCATATACATTTGACCCTTGAACAACAGGAGCTTGAATTGCATGGGTCTGCTTATATGTGTTTTTTTTGTCAGTAAATATATTAGAAAATTTTTTGGACATTTGTGACAATTTGAAAAAATTTGCAGATGAACCACGTAGTTTAGAAATACCGAAAATAAAAAATAGGTATTATTGTGAGAATATAGTATACAATAAATACAAGCTACAAAAAAATGTGTTGACTGTTGATGTCATTGGTAAGGCTTCTGGTCAACAATAGGCTACTAGTAGTTAAGTTTTGGGGGAGCCAAAAGTTATAGGCAGATTTTTGACTGAACAGGGATTATTCAGTAATGTTATCGTTCAGCCCCTGTGTTGTTCAAGGGTAACTATAGAAATTCTAAAATTTGTAAAGGCAAAATTTAGAACGACAGGAGAAAACATCAAATAAAACAGAAAACAAACAGTAGGATATTTAAAATAAAATATATCTGAAGCTACAATTAAGGTTATAATCCATCGAAAAAACAAAGCTTGTCAAAATAGATGCAAGAAGAGAGCACAGTATGCTGGACAAAAGTGGGAGGTAGACTAGAGGGCCAGGGTTAAAACACTTGAGAAAATTATGTCCTATGTCTCCCTTTCCCTTCTGTAAAATAGCAAGTATCATACATAGAATTCATGTCTCTAGGGACAGTTAGGCAGTGAGGTCATTTAGGTAAAGACCCTGATGTCGTACCTGGCACACTGTAGTGCTTCGCCCTCCTTCTCCTGTAAGATAAACATATTAGATAAGGCCAAGTTTTCTTATAATCGGATTCACTTAGAGTGAAGTACATCTTTAATTTTAGAGTGACTTTACATTATTAGATCTACTTAGCTCTAACGAGGAACAAAGCTATTATAATATATTAATTGGGTCACTGAAGTCCATGGCATGAAGCTTGATACATAATTAAAGTAACTAAATATGCCCTAATATATCCCTTTAAATGTTTTATTGATACTGTTGGCTGAATGTGAGAAGTAAGTGTGATTTTGCTGTCTTTATGGGTCAGATTTCATTATATAAACATCTTAATTTTAATCAGGCAGTTATTATGTTAATATATTCCATTAACAGTGGATATTTTTTTCCACACCTAACAATCTACAATCTTGAAAACTAATTTAAATAGATCTTTTTATAGCAAGTCTGTGAAAACTGTGTATATTCATTAAATTAAAGATCATTTTCCATGCCAGCACAACCAAATTGTATTTTGAAATGATGCAGGATAAACAACAGATGTGTCCAATATATATTTTTCTTCAGTTGCTAAGGCAACATTGTTCAGTCTTTAAAAGAGCGAGATGGTGCAGAAACAAGACCAGAAAATAATTCCTTTGGGCACTTGTTTCGATAAGAAGGCACCCTTCACATTTGCCATTACAATGTAGCCAGCATGGTTTGACACATTCTAGTATTATATTATCTGTGCTAGACTTTATACATTTCATTATTTGTTTTTTTAAAGATTTTATTTATTTATTTGTCAGAGACAGAGAGCACAAGCAGGGGGAGCGGCAGGCAGAGGGAAAAGCAAGCTCCCCACTGAGCAGGGAGCCCGATGTGGATTCCAGGACCCTGGGATCATGACCTGAGCAGAAGGCAGATGCTGAACCGGCTGAGCCACCCAGGCGTCCCTAAGCATTTCTCAAGATAATGGTGTAATTCTGATGGTGACCAAGATAAAATATTGAGAATTTAGGCTAGATTTCCAAATGTAAGGGAGAACTAGCCTGGCAACAAGATGCCTATTACCTCATTCTTTCTAATTCAGGAAATCCCTCTTCTATCCATTCCCAATTACTGTCCACCCTTGTTAATATATATTTACACTCTTCCATTCACACAAGTTCAAGCAGTATTTTTTTTTTTTTAACTCCTCTTGGACCAAACAAGAGGAAGATCCCACCAGTAATATTTATAATAACATGGAAATTACCATTTAGTCACTATTTCCATTTTTGTTGGTGGGATTATATGAAATAATAAGAAACATGGGACCTCCTCAGAGTAAAAATGTTCTAAGAACCAGTGTGTGGCTCCAAGTTCTCTAAAAATATCAGCACCACTTGAAGAGAATTCATGAGAAGAGAACCATCTCTTTTAAAAAAAAGCAGTTACAGGGCTAGGCAATGTCAGTCAATAGAAAAGCAGAGAAATTAACTGTAATTCCAGAAAGAATGTTGTTAGCTAACACATTTGGCCTCATTTCTTGCACGTCCTTTAGGTTATTTTAATATTTAATAAATGACATGTTAGAACTATAATATGTGAAAGTAGTAAGAAGGAATTTTGAAATGGTGTGAGGAGTCAATGTGCTTATATATATGAAGAACACTTAGGGTTAAATGTCTCAGAACATGTTTTAAAAATTACTTTATCAGGATGCCTGGATGGCTCAGTCATTAAGCATCTGCCTTCGGCTCAGGTCATGATCCCAGGGTCCTGGGATCGAGCCCCGCATCAGGCTCCCTGCTCTGCGGGAAGCCTGCATCTCCCTCCCCCACTCCTCCTGCTTGTATTCCTTCTCTCACTGTGTCTCTCTCTGTCAAATAAATAAATAAAATATTTAAAAGAAAGAAGAAAAAAGAAAAGAAAGAAAGAAAGAAAGAAATTACTTTATCAAGGGGTGCCCAGGTGGCTCAGTCAGTTAAGCTGCCTTTGGCTCAGGTCATGATCCCAGAGTACCAGGATCGAGTCCTGGGATGGAGCCCCATGTCAGGCTCCCTGCTCAGCAGGGAGTCTGCTTCTGCCTCTGACCCTCCCCCATCTCATGCTCACTCTCTCTCTCTCTCAAATACATAAAAAGAATCTTTAAAAAATAAGTAAAAAATAAATAAATAAAAGCAATTACTTTATCAAAAAAGAAAGCTTCTCACAAGAGGTGTTATTTTATGTGAGACTGTGTGATATTAATAGTTCTTTCTGAGATACTTAAAACTTGAAATAAAACTGGAATGTTTTCTCAACCTGTACACATATTTAACTGTGTAAAGTCTACTTTGAAGATTTCATTATCAGACTAAATGATCTCCTTTGTTCTTAGTAAGTAAAAAATATAAACTTTAAAAAATGCCCCTTTCTAAAATGTACGTAATGCTAAAAATTTTAGAAGGTGAATATTACATTTCATTATTAAGATATTAAGAAACTGGGGCACCTGGGTGGCTCAGTTGTTAAGCGTCTGCCTTCAGCTCAGGTCATGATTCCAGGTCATGATTCCAGGTCCTGGGATTGAGCCCCGCATCAGGCTCCCTGCTCCGCGGGAAGCCTGCTTCTCCCTCTCCCACTCCCCCTGTTTGTGTTCCCTCTCTCGCTGTGTCTCTCTCTCTGTCAAATAAATAAATAAAATCTTTAAAAAAAAAAAAGATATTAAGAAACTTTGAATGTTGTGATTCAAGCATCACATCACTGTGAGAATTTGTAAACATCTTTTCTTTATCACATATGTTTTAAATGTAGAGACTAAGAAATGCACAGCATATTTTGAAGAGTTCTCACTTAAAATGTCCAATAATGGGAGAAGAAAAATAATTTCTCTGTTCACATTGATTTGAGTTTTACAGATGGTTTAATGTGAGATTAGAGGTGGGATTTTAACCCAAATATTTATGATTTCTTCTGAAGAAATTATTATTTAAATATTTGGCATAAAACAAGACATCTGGGAATAATTAAAATTAAAAAATTACTACGGTAGTACGAGCAAAGATAGTTCTAATTCCTCGATAAACTATTTTGTGGGTTTAATTCCAATAGAAAAATACTTGATAGCGACTAGAGACCCAAAAACACAAGAAGTCATTTCTTTGTAACAAATGAAAATAATCAGCAAAACTATATAAGAGAAAACATAATGAAAGAAGCGGGATTTACATATCTATTTGGAGGATACTTTAAAAATTCCAATTATGGGGCGACTGAGTGGCTCAGTTGTTAAGCGTCTGCCTTTGGCTCAGGTCATGATCCCGGAGTCCTGGGATCGAGCCCCGCATCGGGCCCCCTGCTCCGTGGGGAGTCTGCTTCTCCCTCTCCCACTCCCCCTGCTTGTAGTCCCTCTCTCGCTGTGTCTCTCTCTCTGTCAAATAAATAAAAAAAATAAAATAAAATAAAATAAAAATAAAAATAAAAATTCCAATTATTGTGATTCACCTGGAACAATTTAAAAAACTCTCAACCTCATCAATTTTGAAAAAAAAAGTTCTATAAACTATAAAGGAAATTTTATCCTTATTACTTTTAAGCTACTATGTATTTAACCCTAAAGACTTGCTGGAAATATTTTAAAGTAGGGGTAGGGGAAACACTTTGGGAGTTATTGCACCCAATTAAATCCCATATTCCCACTTATAAAGGAGGAAGAATATAAGGAGAGAATCAAACGAAGGTGAGGGGGGTACAAGGTGAATGGGATAAGAGAGAACATGGAAGAAAGAGCAACAAAGAATGTGATCATGACTTTCTAGAATACAAACTAGCTCTAGTAACTACTAGGTAATATAGATAAACCTTCAGCAAATTTGATTTTTTTTTTTTTTTTTTTTTAACACAGAGGACAAAGAGAGACCACAGAAAAAGGCAGACGACTCCAGATCAGCTGGTGGCAGGTTTAATGAGCAAGGGAGCTTACTTACATACATAGGTTGTCCTGGCTGTCTGCAATACAAGTAGATCTCCACATCTTCCTTCCAGAATCTTAAAAGTTTATATAGAGGCCTTAACTCGGTTCAGTCATGTATACCTTCCAAATAGTCTCAACAATACATTGCTCTCTCAAGGCTGAGACCTTGAAAATGGCTCCCACTGTGTCAAGGGTGGGCAGAATGTACATTCCAAAATGGGGAAGGGGTGAGAAGCCTCCAACTGCCTCAATACAGCTCACAAGTCAACTGTTGGTCACATCTTCTAGATGACCTCCTTCAACAACAATTTAGGAACCATAGGGAGAATTATCTATATTCAAAGATTTTTTTCAAAAAATATATAATTATCATGTATAACTTTGTATCAGTAAATCTGAAATTATACCTAAAATCAAAATTTTTAGAAAAATAAAAAATTAGTCTATGAAGAATAAGCAATCTACTCACAATGGAAAATTAAAAAAGCACAGATAAACTCTCTCAAAACCATGCATGAAAATGCAAGTTATTACTGTTATGTTCTACCAAACCTTCAGAAACAGATGTATCCTATATTATGTAAACTGTTCCAGGCTAGAGAAGTATATATGCCCTATGTTGAGTTCCAGAAGTGATGTTAAGACTCAAAGCTAACAAAAAGAGGTACCAACGACCTTCTATTCTAAATTCAGAAACCTTCAAAGAAATGGTATTTGTCACTATGACATATGCCAATGCAATAAGACCAAAAACAAAAACCAAAAAACACATAGGCAGAAATAGTGGAAAGAAATAATCTTCTCCAATATGTTTATTCTATTTAACAAATCTAAAAAAATAGTATGTCAAACAAAATAGAATTAATGTAATATTTCAATCAAGTAACTAACTTCAGAATAAACATAAAATTGGTGAGTTTCTTATGCAGTAAGAATAAATTTGTAAATACATTACTAAAAATGAATCCTTTTAAAATAGCAACAAAATATATTAAAAAAAAAAACTTACAGCAATACATCTAAAAAGAAAGATTCAGTAAGAATACAAAACTCAGGGGGTGCCTGGGTGGCTCAGTAAGTTACACCTCTACCTTGGGCTCAGGTCATGACCGCGGGGTCCTGGAATCAAGCCCCATGTGGAGCTCCCTGATCAGTGGGGAGTCGGCTTCTCCCTCTCCCTCTGCCCCTCCCCCCACTTGTGTGTGTGCTCATGTTCTCATTCTCTCTCTAATAAATAAATAAAAACTTTAAAAAAAAAATACAAAACTCAAATGAAGGATATTAGGAAGGTACAAAATAAATGGAGATACGAATATGCTCTGGAAAAATATTCAATATTTTAAAGATATCAATTCTCCATGCATACTCAATGAGAATCTGAACATTTTTAAAACAAAACTTGGCATATTAATTACCAATTTTACTCCAAGAAAACCAAATACGAAAGCCAAGCCAAAAAATTCTGAAGCGCAAAAGGAGAAAAGATTTGTTCTACTGAAATTTAAAATGGGTTATAAAATAATAACATTTTAAATATATTCTGGTTTTGGTGAATATCACAACAAATATATCAATGGAGCAGACAGAAATATACTTGTTGTTTATTTGAAGTTAAGAGATAATAAAAGCATTTACATCAGTAAGAAACATAAACAAACTGGTCAATCAATGCATTTAATAACCTGGCTATTCATATGGGAAAACATTAAATTAGATCATCTCGCTATTCACAAAAATAAACTCTCTATGGATTAAATTTCTAGACAGAAAAATTTGAAAGGAATTGTAGAAACCTTAAACTTAAACCATAGGTTAATTTATTTATGTCGTTTCTGTCAAGAAAGTCTTCAAAAAAAAAACATTAAATACAAGTCATGCAGAAAAATTTTAATTTAAACTATATCTAAAATTTAAAAATCCACATGACCACATACATCTTAAATAAAGAGATAAATGAAAAACAAGGAGAAAATATGTTAAACAGATAAAGAAAATACTTCCAGAGTATATACTCAATCAAAAGGACAAGCAGCAGATAGACACTCTACTGTGAGTAAATTCACAAAAGAGAGAATATGAATTAGATCATAACGAGCTATTTTTGCCCATTGGGTTGGCAAAAATGATAAAATTAGACTATATCAAGTATTTCTGAATCTGTATGTAGTAAAAAGAGTACACACACTAATATACTGATGGTAGAAGTTTAATATAGCCACACTGGCCAACTCTGTTAATATCTAAAAGGCGTGGACCCAGTAATACAGCAGTATCTATCCCAGATAACTATGTACATATTTGCAAATGGGAGCAAGTACAATAAAATAAAAAACAAAATAATCAAAATTTCTATCAGTAAGAATGGCTAAACAACCTATAGTATAGCCACATGTTGAAGTACAATGCAACAGTAAAAACTAATATGAAAATGTATTAAGATATAGAACAATTCCCAAAGAAACTGTAGAAAGTTACAGAAAAAATATATACAATATTATGCAAATAGACACAAAACATTTTTCTATATGCATTTATAGGTCTCTAAATTATACAAAAAAATAATACGATAAGGTGGTTATCTTGACGGATGAGACTGGGATTTTTAAGTACTTATGAAGTCTTTTGGTTTAATATCTTTAAATGGAAAACAATATTCAATGAGCTATTTTTTTAGTTAAAAATAAATTTTAAAATCATTTTTTTTAAAATTCAGGAGCCAGGGGGAACAATACAAAATTAAATCCAGCAGTCATTTAATGAGCTTATAAATATGACAAATTATATCTCATTACTTAAAGAAAAATATCAATTCATTTTTATGTAGCCATCCACACAATTCAAATTAAATCAAGGCCATATTTTTATGCCTGGAAACTATTCATAAGTGTTTGAGGCTATTATTTATACCTCCATTTGGAGGATACACAGCACATCTGGGACTCATCTCTAATGCTATAGCCGGGCTTTTTGCAATTAAAGAGAGCTAATGAAAACAAAATCGAACTTAAATGACTTTAAATGACTCTTATCTTTACTCTGAAAGACCCAAGAGAAAAACATACAGTTAAAAATGTTACTCTTTGGGCTAATTGACTATCATATTGTTAAACAGCCTAAGACAAAAGTTTGTCAACTACTTGGAGCAAGCGACTTACTTGAAGAAATGTGATTTTATTAATAGCGGTGGTGTTCCCTGAGGAAGCATAAAGGAGGATGAAATAGGAACAGTGACAGCATCATTGAGGAAATCAATTTTTTTAGTGTGACAGAATTTCCCCCAGTCTTTGCCAAAGATCTCTGGGACAATTTCAATTCAAGCAATATTTATTTAGTGTATCTCTATCAAGATACACACACAGAATTCTTAAAAGCTGGAATTTATAATCTGGCTGGAAAGATGATGCCTACAAGTACAGAACAGTTAAGGAATATTCCAACATAATAGAATCTCAAGTGTTAATCGATGTGATGAAACATAATGCTGTAATAGATCCAGATTGGGATGGGTCATTGTCATCTGAAGATATTAATTCATTGAATAAACTGAAATGAGATTTAAATCCTCAAAGTCAAATCATCTACATAAATTTTTGCATCTCTACAGTATCCCTGCCAAGAGGACACTCATCTTGAACTGAATTTAATGTATATGAGGGAACCCACAAACTGTTATGGGCCGGCTCAGAAGATTTTTACCTAAGACAAAATCTGCTTCTCTATGGCTCTCAGCCATATGGCCAAGGTTACCACCCAAACAGACAGAAAAAAAAAAAAAAAAGTGTAAAATCTTGCTTTAATAGGATTGTCTTCAAATGCTTGAACACTTCCCCACCCCTGGGGTCTTCTAATCTCCAAGATAAGCGTGTGCTCTATCATCTTCCTCATGAGATCTTGATTTGAATCCCCTCTTCATCCTAGACATTCTCCTCTCCTAGGATTTTATTCTTTTTGTACCTGACCATGTTTGTTAGGACTCCCTTCACTATAATCAGTAGAAACAAACCTGAGTTTTACAACCAAAAAGGATGTAGGGGGAGTAGTTAGAAGAATGCAAAAGATTGACAAAATACAACATCCTTTCCTGATTTAAACTCTCCAGAGTATAGGGATAGAGGGAACATAACTCAAGCTCATAAAATCCATCTATGAAAAACCCACAGCGAGTATCATCCTCAATGGGGAAAAGCTGAGAGCCTTTCCCTTAAGATCAGGAACATGTCAAGGGTGCCCACTCTCACCACTGTTGTTCAACATAGTACTAGAAGTCCTAGCAACAGCAATCAGACAACAGAAAGAAATAAAAGGTATTCAAATTGGCAAAGAAGAAGTCAAACTCTCTCTGTTCGCAGACGACATGATACTTGATATGGAAATCCCAAAAGACTCCACCCCCAAATTACTAGAACTCATCCAGCAATTCAGTAATGTGGCAGGATACAAAATCAATGCACAGAAATCAGTTGCTTTCTTATACACTAACAATGCAACTGTAGAAAGAGAAATTAAAGAAACGATTCCATTTACAATAGCACCAAAAACCATAAGATACCTCGGAATAAACCTAACCAAAGAGGTAAAGGATCTATACTCTAGGAACTACAAAACACTCATGAAAGAAATTGAAGAAGACACAAAAAGATGGAAACACATTCCATGCTCATGGATCGGAAGAATAAACATTGTTAAAATGTCTATGCTACCCAGAGCAATCTATACCTTCAATGCCATCCCGATCAAAATTCCAATGACATTTTTCAAAGTGCTGGAACAAACAATCCTAAAATTTGTATGGAATCAGAAAAGACCCCAAATCGC
>NC_138369.1:87558203-87593851 GCF_054177405.1 Leptonychotes weddellii
TCAAGCAGCGAAAGTCAATTATCATATGGTTTCACTTATTTGTGGAACATAAGGAATAGCATGGAGGACATTAGGGAAGGAAGGGAAAAATGGGCAGGGGGAATTGGAGGGAGAGATGAACCATGAGAGACTATGGACCTGAGAAACAAACAGGGTTTTAGAGAGGGGGGGGGGGATTGGTTAGCCCGGTGATGGGTATTAAGGAGGGCACGTACTGCATGGAGTACTGGGTGTTATACGAAAACAATGGATCGTGGATCACTACATCAAAAACTAATGATGTATTGTATGGTGACTAACATAATATAATAAAATTAAAAACTAAAAAAAAAAAAGAAGAAGAATGCAAAAGAATCCATTTGACATCAAGGTGTAGAATTCATCTTACGCACGGAAGACTAGGTGGAGAGACCAGAAAACCATCATGAGCCAAGCTCTCCTGCTTCTTTACTTCTGTATATCAACTATGTCTTCTACCTTGTTCTTCTTTTCTCTTTATTTACTAATATGTTCTGCTTCCCAACTTTAATCTTGGACTAAAGATTCTTACAACTCTAAGTTTAGATATTACAATTCCAGCTCCACGGGACTTTTTCATGTAGTCCCTCCCTGAAAAGGATTCAGACAGGGCCTAGTTTGGATGTGAAGGGCAACCTCTTGTCCGGCAAACCCACTCTGGCCCTGGGGGTAGGGTTGTGTTGTTTACATGACTGCTAGAGGTGCAACCTGGGACCGTGGTACAGATAAGAGAAACAAGATGGGCTGATGGCTTGAAATGTGGAACTCAGAGGTAAAATATAAAACTTCAGGACTGATCTAGGCAATACCACAGTAGCATGACATGACATCAGAGATGAAATGACTATATTTCATTTTATAGGTTAGGAAACTGAGATATAGAGAAACTGAATGTCTTAAAATTTTGTAGTTTATTTTGTGACTGAATAATGATGGCAACACATTTCCTCTGAATCCCTCTATATCCCCCTGAAGGGTCTTCATGAAGAGTCTTCTCTTAACAAAATACTTCTCCCACCAAAATCTGAGAAAAGAATGACCATTAGACTCAATGTAAAGGAAGGCCAGAGAAAATACTATGAAAATTATTTTATGGTGAAATATTACTGCTAAGACTATTTGTCAGACACATGAAAACTTGCCTAACATAAACATAGAACAATTTCTAAATTATGTTAATATTTTAATTAGATCATTGTCTCTTCTCTGCTATAGGCATTGTAAATGAATAACCTAAGTAGAAACATCCAATTAATTTTCAAAAGATAAAGGTTAAAGTGGTTTTAACCAGTTATTATCTATACTACTTTTGAATTTGATTTTTAGTTTCTTTTTGCATTGTGTATGTATTCTGGCATTTGGGGCCTTGGTCCTGGAGGGACTTCCCCTCCCAGAGCTTAGTTAATTCTCAGAGATAACAAAGTACTACCCAGTGAATATGCCTTTAATATACAAATCAGTCAATGCAGAGCCCACCCCTTGACCCTCTCCTTTATCACATTCTTCCACACCAAGCTAATATTCCCCCTGCCTAATCATGCTGGGCCAGGTACTAGGTAACTAGGGACCACCCCCACAGTCCCCACTGAAATTAAGCAAAGTATCCAATCCTAAACTTGTTCAGCATACCAACCCTGCCTCAGCCATTCCTTCCTGCAAAACTCCAATAAAGGTTCAGGCCATGCTCTCCCACTCCTCTTCCTCCTCCCAACCATTCCTGGTCCTTCCCCATGTGAACCTGGCATTCCTTTTGTCTCTATGGATCTATGAGCCTGAACTTCTTCCTCCATGAGAATCATTTTCATGTCTGCTCTTGTACCATACCTGACTGGAATAAACCCCAAGTACATTTTAGAAAACTTAACCTTAAAATTTTGAAATGAAAAAACAGTAAAATTAAAGTACTCAATAATGATGGACATTGGTCTGAAAAATATTATTTTCCTAGCTTATAATTGCAAAACTCTCAAACACATTTATAAAAAATCTATCTGTTCAGTTTTTTAGGACCTCTAGAAAAGAAATTGCACCAACACCTTTCAATATGTTGAAGTCTACTGACCTCTCTTTCAGACAGTGTGCTTTTATAGTTAACCTAAATCCCTCAATCTTCTACTTGTTCTTTTTTTTTAAATTTTATCATATTATGTTAATCACCATACATTACATTACATTACACGTTCCATGATTCATTGTTTGAATATAACACCCAGTGCTCCAGGCTAAGCCATCCCCCCACCCCACCCCCAGTTTAATTGTCTCCTTAAGGCCAGAAGGAGTCTGTTTTCACTGTAAGTTCTCTGACGGTAAGAAAAAAAAAAAAATCAGTTCTTCCCCTCCCCCATTTCTTTTGCTCTCCTGAGGGGCTAGTTTGAGGCTTGTGTTTTAGGGAGACTGAGTTCCTAGATGTTGTTAAAAAAATCCAGCTACCCTTTCAAACAAATCATCTGAGAGACCTTTACTTTAATTACATAATGGTCAGCATTCCGCCTGGAAACCGTGACAGGGAAACAGCTGTTCTGTGTTCCTAAGACCTGAACACATCAGAGTCACGTCAACAGGATTCTCACTCATGTCTTTACTTGTAATAAAGCTACAACACAATTCACATTAAAGATGAAGAGAAAGAAAGACTTACACAGATCAGGACAGATTTTTCTGCCCTAGCAAAATAATATTTGATCTATAAGATGTGCTTTGAGCACCCATTTGATTATGTGGTATTCCACTTGTACATTTTGAGAATTTTTTTAATATTCACTTTAAATAAAGGGAACATTTAAACTTACTTTCAGTTATTTTTAAATTAAAATGTTATTTAGATATATTTAGGAAATACTGTAGTCATTTTTCTAAGCTGAAATCTTCCTGAGAATGCATGTAAAATTACTTTGGTAATTCTAAAACCAAGCCATGGGTCCCATCCTCATAGAGAACCCAGTCCAGTAAGTAATATGGTAAGGGATGTGCAGCATGCTGTAACAGCACACAGTAGTGGCACTTAACCCAATGAGGGGGGATGGAGGGGAGGCCAAAGAAGACTACTAAGAAATGACATTAAATCTGAGGTCCGAAGGTTAAATAGCTGTTGGTATGGGGATGAGAAAGTAGAGAGTGATATAAAATTATAAGGCATGGGGAAAGGCCCAGAAGCAAGAGGGAATGTACGGTAGATAATTGTATTAATAATCCCAATTTTTCAAGCCTCTCTGTAACCACACCCTTTGATAGTGCCCTACCATACTGAGCCTGAACTTGGACATGTGACTTGCTTTGGCCAATGGGATACCAACAAACTCGATGAAAGCAAAAAAAAAAAGCAAGTGTGTATTTTTGCTTCCTCTCTTGAATCTCTATCATCACCCAGCTATCCTGCTGGAGGATGAAACATGTGGAGAAAGTCAAGGGCATCCTAAATGAGCCAGCAGCATGGAACCTGTTAGACTTGTCAGTGAATCCCAACCCAAACCAGAACCATTCAGCCCAGTCAGCTGATACTCAGCACTGCCCAACCGGCTGGTTGGCAGAACTCATATGGGAGAACTAATAAGTGGACGTTTTCCTTAACCACTAAGTTTTGGATAGTTTGTTATATGAATTATTAAGGCAAAAAAATTTATTAAGCAATAGGTAAAAGATAGAAAAGATGACAAAAACTGACAGGCAAAAAAATATATAAAAGCATGTCATTATCTCAATGTGTTTTCTTAAATTTCTGCAGAGACTGAATCTTCTTTCAGGTGGTAATTGCAATTATGACACCTCTTTGGTGATGTGTTTCCTTGTGTCCTTTTATTTTGTTTTTGTTTTATTTGTTTACATGTATTTGCCCTTTCCCCATTTATTGAAACTTAAGTAGTTCTCTTGAAAATCTTGCTAAAGCAGACTGAGTACATACAGCTACTACCTTGGCTCCACACTCTAGAGCTATCTTCCTCTGGCTTTTCTACCATGTATATAACCTTTGGGAGCAACATTTTATAGCTTAGTACCTTCCCTTATTCCTCAAGTTTGATTCTCTTCTATGCTCCCTTGATTTTATCTTCCAGTAAGAAATCTATACCTTCCAGTAAGGAACACACTCCCTACCTATTCCCTTGGCTCCACAAAGCCCATTTGGCCAAGCCACCTTTCAGACTCCACTCACCCTGCGAGGCCCCATCCCTTGCCAGGTGAGGAGACTGGGCAGTATAACTCCTGGGATTCTGTATACATAAGTTATTGATTTTTATTTTTGGCAAATAGTTTCCTCAATCATTTTTAATAATATCTTAATTTGGTTTGTATTTACATTGTTGGGGGGGAAATCATATTTTAATCAATCTCCTCTGAGTTGTTTTTCAAGTTTTAAAGCTTAGAAGGCCCTCTGTTAATAGATTGCACTATTCACTATTCACAGAAAAGTAAATTCTTAATTTTAAAATAACTTTTGGCCCAGTAATACTGCTGCTAGTAATTTGGTGTTTGCATGCATTGGCTAAAGTAATCTGGAAACAATCTAAATGTTCATTTTTAAATCAGTACTTAAATAGATTAGGTTGTATGTAATATAAGTATCGTTATTTACTGTTATGGAAATACCACTATCATATCAGAATTACAGAGAGCATGCATACTATGATTATATGCATATAAAAATTACAAATTATATGTAACTATTATTCATGTAATGTATAATTACATTTTATACATATGCTGTTACATGCATATTTTTTTTCGAGAACTTCAGAAAAAGAATAGCAGCAACAGTTACCTTTGGAGAAAGAAATTTGTGAGGGATAAAAATGGGAAAGGGAGGGTGGTTTTTATCATTTTATACTGTCTTGTGAAGACTGAATTACTTGTTAAATACTTGTGATATTTTATTTTTGTATTACATTTTTAGAAGTCTTCCTATTATGCAAATATTTTATATTTATTTGTTTTCCAGGTTATTTATATAGCTTGATTTCTAAAGTTTCAGTCTAAAATCTTATATTCACATTTACCAAGTAGAAAATAAAAAAAAAATTTTTCCTCAGAAAGAATATCGAAACATTGTCAGAGGCATAGAGCTCCATCTACGATATATTTAAGAATGTCTTCCCGAAAAAGAAGAGACAAATGGCAAAGAAATACTATCAAAAGTAAATGGAGGGAGGTACAGGATTCTGGGAAGGTAAAAGAATAGGAAGCACTAAGAATCTGTCTCCCCCTGGACAACAACTGCACTGGCAAAATCTGTCTGATGTAACTATTTTGGAAATTTGGAGTTTACTGAAGGCTAGCAACTTCCAGGGAAAGGCTTGGGTAGCAAATTTTAGTCAATTTAATCTCAGCACAGAAGCAGCTTCCCAGCCCCTTTTTCTCCAGCCTTGTGGTAGATAGCCACACAGTTATTCCCGGAGCAGCTTGCACACAACTTGAGGGAGCCAAAGTGGACAAAAAGCACCCAGTCCTCCAAATAACAGGGATGTGGTCTCTGACTGATGGTCCTGATGACAAAGGTGCAACAAGATGGACAGTCATTGTTGCACACACACTCTTCACCCTCCAGTTGAAGTGACTTCTGGAAATTTTAAGGGCTGGCATCCTTTCCCCCCCCCCCCTTTGTTTTTCTTTTTCCCCTTTTGAAAATGGGACATTAAAAACTAGGACATTCAAGAGCAACTGCAAATATGGAGAAAATTAGAAAGTGATTGTGCATGCCCAGGGAAAGGCTCAGGCTCAGAAAAGATTTGAGAAACCTTAAGTTTATGCCTCAGCTGACCCTTGGCACAGAGGCAACCTATATATTTACAAAAATAATATCCCAAAATCTCATCATCAGAAAAATGAAAATCAAAACCACAATGAGTTATCACTTCACACCAGTCAGACGAGCTAATATTAAAAAGACAAGAAATAGCAAGTGTTGATGAGGATGTGGAGAAGAAAACACAAATGCACCATTGGTGGGTATGTAAATTAGTGCAAACAGTATGGAAAAGAGTATGGAGTTCCTCAAAAAATTAAAAACAGAAATACCATATGATCCAGTGATTCCACTATTGGATATTTACCCAAAGAAAATAAAAACACTAAATTGAAAAGATATATGCACCCTTATATTTATTGCAACATTACTTACAATAGCCAAATATGGAAGCAACTCAAGTTTCCTTTGATACATAAATGGATAAAGAAGATGTGTCATACGAATATATATAATAGAATATTACTCGGGGCGCCTGGGTGGCTCAGTTGGTTAGGCGACTGCCTTCGGCTCAGGTCATGATCCTGGAGTCCCAGGATCGAGTCCCGCATCGGGCTCCTTGCTCAGCGAGGAGTCTGCTTCTCCCTCTGACCCTCCCCCCACCCATGCTCTCTCTCTCAAATAAATAAAAAATTTAAAAAAAAAAAAAGAATATTACTCAGCCATAAAAAAGAATGAGATCTTGCCATTTTTCACCCACAACATGGGTGGACTTAGAGAGTATTATGCTAAGTTAAATAAGTCAGACAGTGAAAAACAAATACTATGTGATTCCACTTATATGTAAAATCTTAAAAAAAAAATAATGAACAAGAAACTAGACTCTTAAATATAGAGAACTGGTGGTTGCTAGAGGTGAGGTGGGTAGGGGAATGGACAAAATAGATAAAGGGGATTAAGGGATATAAATTTCCAATTATAAAATACAGAGATGAAAAATACATCATAGGGATTTTAGTCAATAATAGGGTAATGATGTATGGTGACTACACTTATCGTGGTGAGCACTGAGTAATGTATACAATTGTTGAATCAAGAAGTTATACACCTGAAACTAATATAACATATGTTAATTATATATCAGGAAGGAAGGAAGGAAGGAAGGAAGGAAGGAAGGAAGGAAGGAAGGAAGGAAATCACCAAGGACCAGAAGTAAAAACTGTTAAAATTAAACAAAACAAAACAAAAATCTTGGGAAGGGGGAGAATCTGATTGTGAGAACCACCACATTATTAGATTCAAATGTCTAGTTTTCAACAAAAAATCACAAGGCATGCAAAGAAATAAGAAAGTTGGCCGTTTCGAAGGAAAATCCATCAACCAATCAATCAACAAAAACTTCCTGAAAAAGATCTGATGGTAGATCTACTAAATAAAGACTTTTCAAAAACTACCTTAAAGATGTTCAAAGAACTAAAAGAAGATGTGGAGAAAGGGAAAAAAAAATCATGTGGGAAAAAATGGGAAATCGAAAAGAGATAGAAAATTTAAAAAGAAACCAAAACTAATTCTAGAGCTGAAAAGTACATTAACTGAAATGAAAAATTCACCAGAGGGATTCAGAGGCAGGTTGCACAAGCAGAAGGAAGAATCAGTAAACTTGAAGATAGGACAATGGAAATTTAGCAAGTCAGAATAGAAAGAAAAAGGTTTAAAAACCAACATATGTACTGTGGGAGTCCTGGAAGGAGGAAAGAGAGATAGAGAGCAAGAACAAGAGCAAGAGTGAGAGCAAGTGAAGGAGGGGGATGAGAGAATATTTGAAAAATAATGGCTGAAACTTGCCAAATTTGATGAAAGGCATAAATATAAACATCTAGGAAGATCAAGGAATTCCAAATAAGATGAACTCAGAGACCCACAACAAGATACATTTAATCAATCTTTCAAAAAACAAAGGATCTTGAAGCAGGGAGAGAAGCAACTTATCACATACAAGGACTCCTCAAGGAATCCAGTAAGAGCATCATCAGATTTCTCATCAGAAACTTTGGAGGCTAGTAGACATGCACCAATATGTTCAAAGCACTAAAAGAAAAACTCTCAACCAAGAATCCTACATCTGGCAAAACTGTCCTTCCTAAGTGTGAGAGAAATTATCAGATAAACAAAATCTGAGGGATTTATTACCACTAAGCCTTCCCTGTCGGTAATTCCCAAGGGAGTCCTGCAGGTTGAAATGAAAGGACACTAGACAGTAACTTGTAACTATATGAAGAAATAAAGATCTCAAGAAAAGTGAATTCATGGGCAATTACAAAAGCTAGTATTACTGTAACAACAGTTCATAACTGTTATTTTTTATTTCTACATAACATGAGAGACTAATGCAATTAAAAGAATTAATAGTATATGCTCAGGGGCATACTATATATAAAGATGTAATTTTGTGCATCAACAACTGAAAGGCAGGGGGCAAAGCTGTAAGGCAGCAGAATTTCTGTATGTTTTTGAACTTAATCTGTTATAAATTCAATTAAGAGAGTTATAATTTTAGATTGTTAAATGTAATCCCCCTAGTAGTCACAAAGAAAATATCTATAGGATATACACAAAAGGAAATGAGAAAGGAATTTAAATGTTTCACTAAAATAAACACAAAGCAGGACAGTAATGCAGACTATAAGAGACAAAAAAAAGCTATAAGGCATATATAAAACAAATAGCAAAATGACAGAAGTCCCTGCTTATCAGTAATTACTATAAATGTAAATGAATTAAACTCTTCAATGAAAAAAGGAAGACTAGCAGAATTGATAAGAAGAATGATCCAAATATATGCTACCTATAAGGGATTCACTTTAGGTGCAAATAGATTGAAAGTGAAAGATAAAAATAGATATTTCAGGCAAATAGTAATCAAAAGAAAGCAGGTGTGGCTATACTAATATTAGATAAAATATTCTTTAAATAAAATATATTATGAGACAAAGAAGGATATTATATATTAATAAAAGATGCAATACAGAAAAAATATAACAATTATAAACATTTACACACCTACTAACAGACCATCAAAATACATGAAGCAAAAACTGACAGAACTGAAGGGAAAATAGACAATTCTACAATAATAGTTGGAAATTTCGAATGTGTCACTCTCAATAATGGATAGAACAATGAAACTGAAGGTAAGTAAGGAAATAAAGGACTTAAACAACACAATAAACCAACTATATCTAACAAATCTACACAGAACATTCTACCCAATAACATCATACATATTCTTCTTAAATGCACATGGGAGACATTTTGCAGGATAAACCATATGTTAGCCAACAAATTAAGTCTCAATATATTTTAAAAGACAGATATCATACAAAGTATCTTCTCTGACCTACAAATAGATCAAGTTAGGAAAACTAGAAAATTCACAAATTTGTGTAAATTAAATAACATACACAAACAACCAATGGATCAATGAAGAAATCACAAAGGAAATTAGAACATACCAACAAATGAAAACAAAAACACAACTTATGGAATTCAGCAAAAGCAGTACTAAGGAGGAAATTTATAGCTATTTATTTATTGCTTATGTTAAAAAACAAGAAAGATCTCACATCAACAACCTAACTTCACAACTTAAGGAATTAGAAAAAGAAGAGAAACTAAACCCAAAGCTATCAGAAGGAAAGAAATAATAAAGATTAGAGCATGAATAAATGAAATACAAAATAGAAAAATAACAGAGAAAATCAATGAAACCAAAAGTTATCTTTTGAAAAGATCAACAAAATAGACAAAACTTTAGCTGGGTTAACTAAGAAAAAATAAAGAAGATTCAAATTACTAAAACAGAAATGAAAGTGAGGACATTACTATTGATTCTACAGAATTGAAAATAATTATAACATAGTACTATGAACAATAGTATGTCAACAAATTGGATAACCTAGATGAAATAGACAAATTTCTAGAAACACAAAACTAACAAGATTAAAACATGCAGAAATGGGAAATCTGAATAGACAAATAATGAATAAAATACTTAGGAATTAACCAAGGAGATAAAAATCTTACACAATGAAAACTACAAAATACTGTTGAAAGAAATTAACAAAGACATAAATAAATGGAAATACATCCCATGTCCATGGATTAGAAGACATAATATTGCTAAGATTCAGTGCTACACAAAGTGATGTACAGATTCAATGCAATCTCTATCAAAACCCCAATGACAATTTTTAAAGAAATAGAAATCCAAAATTCATGTGGAATATCGAGAAACCCTGAATAGCCCAAACACTCTTAAAATGTAAGAACATCCCAGAGGACTCACTCTTCCTGATTTCAAAGTAACAGTAAACTTTACTTACTACAAAGCTACCATAATCAAGACTGTATAGTATTGGAATAAAACTAGACATATAGAACAATGGAACAGAAAAGAGAGTGCAGAAAAAACCTTCACATATATGGTCAAGTGATTTTTAACAAGGGTGTCGAGACCATTTAATGGGGAAAGGACAGTCTTTTCAACACATGATGGTAGGAAAACTGGATATCCATATGCAGAAGAATGAACTTGAACACTTACCTAATATCATACACAAAAATTAACTCAAAATGTATCAAAGACCTAAATGTAAGACCCAAAACCCTAAAATTTTTAAAGGAAAATATATTACAAAAAAACTTATGGCATTGGATTTGCCAACATTTTTTTGTATATGGCACCAATGACAAAAGAAATAACAAAAATAAGAATTAACAAAAGATAGACATATCAGATTTCATGAAAATTTTATTTTACTTCATTTTATTTTAGATTTCATTTATTTATTTGAGAGAGAGAGCACGAGCAATGGGAGAGGCAGAGGGAGAGCAAGAAGCAGACTCCCCACTGAGCACGGATCCTGATGTGGGGCTCAACAGTAGGACCCTGGGATCATGACCTGAGCTAAAGGCAGATGCTTAATCAACTGAACCACCCAAGAGCCCCAGATTTCATGAAAATTTTAAAACTTCGTGCCTCAAAAGGCACTACCAACACAGTAAAAAGGCAATCCACAGAATAGGATAAAATACTTGCATATCATGTATCTGCTAAGAGATTAATATCCAGAATATATAGAGAATTCCTGAAATTAAAAAAAAAAAAAAACAATTTAAAAATGAACAAAAACCTTGTATAGACATTCTCCAAAGAAGATATACAAATAGTCAATAAGTACATGAAAAGATGCTCATCATTAATCATAAGGGAAATGCACATCAAAAGTACAATGAGACACCATCTCACACCCATGAGGATAGCTACCATCAAAAAATCAAAAGCTAACAAGTACTAGTGAAGATGTGGAGTAACTGGATCTCTTGTTCTCTGTTGATGGGAATGTAAAATGGTTCAGCTGAGTGGAAAACAATAGGGCGATTCCTCAAAAAATTAAGAATAGAATTTCCATATGATCTAGCAATTCCACTTCTGGATATATACCCAAAAACTCTGAAAGTGGGGTCTGAAAGAGATATTTATACATCCACATTCATAGCACCATTATTCATAATAACTAAAATGTGGAAGCAACCAAATATCCATCGACAGCTGAATAAACAAAATGTGTATATATATATAATGGAATATTGTTCAGACTTAAAAAGGAAGGGCATTCTGACATACCCTACAACATGGATGACCCTTCGGGGCATTACACTAGGTGAAACAAATCAGCGACAAAAAGACAAATACTATGTAATTCTGCTTATATGAGGTAATGAAAGCAGTTAAAATCATAGAGAGAGAAAGTAGAATGGTGGCTGTCAGGGGCTGAGAGGAATAGTGAATGGGGAGTTATTGTTTAACGGGTATAGATTTTCAGTTTTACAAGATGTAAAAGTTCTGCAGATGGGTGGTAGTTATGGTTGTATAACATTATGAATGCGTTTAATACCACGGAACTGTACACTTAAAAATGGTTAAAATGGTAAATTTTATATTTTGTGTACTTTACTACAATTTTTAAAAACTAAAAAAAAATACAAAATGATAAGGTTTAGGTTATGTGAGTACAAAACTCTGCAATTGTACACCTAAGATTTGTACGTCACTGTTACACTGTTAAACAAATTTTACCTCAGAAGAAGAAACTACATCAAAGACTGAACTCTAATTAATGATATGCATGCTGAATTATTCAGAGAGAAGCATACTAATATCTGCAGTTACTGTGAAATGAATTTAAAAAGTAAGGTGTATGGATGAATGGATAGTGGGATGCATTGATGCACAGATACGTGAGAAAGCAAGTGCACTGTAGAGTACAAAGTCAACAGTAAAATCTAGGCTTTGGGGGTATGGGTGTTTACTGGAAAATTCTTTCAACTTTGTTATATGTTTAGAATTTTTATTAAAAATTTAGGGAAAAAAGGAATTTAAAATAACAAATGGAGTCATTCAAACATATTTGCAATTTGGGGCCATTTAGTTTAGGAGTAAATAATCCTTCACATTTTAATAGTTCCTGAAGCTCTGTTTATAACAGAATATACTCATCAATTTCATAATCATGAGCCATTTTATAATGATGTGTGTAAAGTGCTCTCTATTTAAGAAGTCATAAAAGAGCACAATATATTTCTGGAATACTGTTATCCATAATAAAAATTAAAGTGTTGGTCCTCTAAA
Source organism: Leptonychotes weddellii (assembly GCF_054177405.1). Classification (NCBI taxonomy): domain Eukaryota; kingdom Metazoa; phylum Chordata; class Mammalia; order Carnivora; family Phocidae; genus Leptonychotes; species Leptonychotes weddellii. The sequence continues at coordinate 87,570,587 of NC_138369.1, forward strand.
TAGAAAGTTCTAGTTATTAAGAAAATTCAGTTTTGGTGAAACAGTTTCTTCCCTGTGATGCTGACTAAATTAACTGTATTTCTAAATAAGAAACCTTTCATGCATTACTCAAACCATACCCATAGAAAGCTTAGTTTATTTCCATGCTTTTCAGAACCTCTGTTTCCTTAATTCATTTACATTTCTAACAAATTCAACAGCCAACTTATTTGTTTCTAATCTTTTGCAAGGGTGCAAAAAATTTTAATGTAATCTATTTCTTTTTATTTTTTGAGAGAGTGTATGTAGTTAAAGGGGAAGGAAGAGAGAGAGAACCTTAACCAGGCTCCACGCCTAGCACGGAGCCCCATGTGGGGCTCGATCTCACAACCTTGAAATCATGACCTGAGCTGAAACCAAGAGTTGAATGCATAACTGACAGAGCTATCCAGGTACCCTAATGTAATCTATTTCAATATCATTAGGAATTAATTCAAGTTTAGATTAAATCAGTTATGAAAAATAAGTACTCTAGGTCTAATTTGGTATCTTCAGAAATAAGGACAGTCTTAAAAGTAGTATCTCAGTGTATCTAATGAATTCTAATAGTGAAGCTAATGAAAATCTAACATGTTTAGTTGGTTCTCCTATTTGTTGGCCTTTTAAAAATTAAATGGATATTTGTGTGTGAGTCTGCTCTGTGTAGACAGCTGCACGTGTTCTTTTTAACCTTGTGAGAAAAGAGCAGTGGAAGATGGGTGAAAGCAATCGGGAAATAAGATAGAATTAATAAATGTGGGTAGAGGTGATGCTCATTTCACAGACCAAACAGTGTGTTTACAGATAAAATACTTTCAGGTGATTTGCAAAACTAAAGATTTTCCTACTCTCATTTCTCATTGCTCTGTAGTAAAATATCCTACTAAAAATGCCTGCAGCACTTTTTAAATGTAATTTTCCTTTCCATTAGAAACAAAAGCACATGCATGATTTTTCATTTACTTGAATTTCTTCACATGATGTAAAAACAAGTAGACCTATTGCTTATTAGCTGTGTGAGCTTTAGCAAGGTATTTAATATACCCAGGACTCAGTTTGCTCATCTGTAAAATAGAGATAATCAGATAATTAAGAGATATTAATGGGAAAGTGTATATACAAATGCTTGCAAGCTTCTGAATATACAAATGTGAATTCATGTTACTATCACTGGCTTTTCACACAGCTAAAGGGCGTATTCTTGACTGACTTATAAAAAGAATCAATCCATATGTAAACACAGGTACTCACACATCTAAGCCAAGAACTGCAAAAAGAAATAAGTGCAGTATAAAACAAGGCTGCTGATAACAAATACCCTGTATTCATCAATCTCTGTTATAAAGTACCAAAGTCAAATGCCTTTGGATCTAGAAAGAGCACAACGGTATAAATGCCCAGATGTATAATGATAGTGTATGGAGGAAGTTCAAGGAAAGGGAGGAGAGAGTGTATTCCTTTTAAAGATGTTCAAATTCAATTTTAAATTGGTTGTGCTGGCAAACACAGTTCTGGCTCTGTCAGAGTGTAGCTCACATATGGTTAAAAACATAAAATGAAAACATATAAAATTATCAGAAAACAATTAAAGGCCCAATTCAGTAGATGACTAAAATTCAAGACCCAAGAATAAGCTGGAACATTCAGTAGTCAGATGGCAGAGAGGAGTAGCCAGTAACCCTGAAGACTGAATAATATCCAGATGGGATGGGAGGAACAGGGAACAACTTCTGAGAACTCATGCACAGAGCATGGAATGAATGAGTTCTCCTTAAGGGCCATCGTTGCTTATAAGGCTGAAAGATTATTGAGAATAAGCAAGAGATAAAGTTGGAAGATAGAACACAAAAGTAAAGAAGATTGAAATGAAACTTGAACAGTATGCGATAGGGTATAGGGTGACACTGCATATCTGGGGAGAGATATGCAAATGCATTTTTCTTGCTAAAACCTTTCAGTAAGAAAACTGTTAAAATAAAAATGTAACTGATTAAGAAGTACTGAGGGCTGGGCGCCTGGGTGGCTCAGTCGTTAAGCGTCTGCCTTCGGCTCAGGTCATGATCCCAGGGTCCTGGGATTGAGTCCCATATCGGGCTCCCTGCTCTGCGGGAAGCCTGCTTCTCCCTCTTCCACTCCCCCTGCTTGTGTTCCTGCTCTCGCTATGTCTCTCTCTGTCAAATAAATAAATAAAATCTTAAAAAAAAAAAGTACTGAGGGCTGAAAACCAAAAAGGGGACAAATATTTCAACATGGGAATTTATTTCAAATGAGTAACTTATGAGTAACTGATCAATCAATTTTCTGATTTTGATTAACTTATGAAAGGTGTTGAAATGACTAAAGAAATCAGGGTGGGGGTTAACTGTTTACCATACCCTTTGGGTTTATCCCAGTCTATCATGACCTGTACCTTTTCATCTTCGAGCTATTTTACAACTCTGTAAATTGTAGAAAACTGATAGTAATGTAAATAATTCTTGTTCAGAGAAATGCAAATGAATTTTATCTAGAGAGAAACTGATTCCCCTTAGAAGTCACTTTTACATCTATTAAAAAAAATAATTTCAGCATTCTTGACTGTCTAAATAGATATATGTGCTCTCTGCATTCTCCTTTGAATCAGTTTTTAATACTTTACTAGTTCCCTCATGTATTAGTTTCCTCGGGCAGCTACGACAAAGTACCAGAAGATTGGTGGCTTAAAATTTATCTTCTAACATTTTCTGGAGCCTGGACGTTTGCAATTAAGCTGTCAGCAGGGAGGCTCCTGGGCGCTCAGTCAGTTAAGCATCTGACTCTTGATTTCTGCTCAGGTCATGACCTCAGGGTTGTAAGATCTAGTTTGTCTAAGTCATAATTTTGCTTTTTTTTTTTTTTAGCTATATTTCAACAAGATAAACATTTTATAAAAGAAACATGCCCCCATTCCCATTATATATTTTCAACAGCTAAAATTCAAACTGTGGGCCTCCTGAAGACAGGTTCATTGTCTTTCATTATTTCATCCCCCCACATATAATATTTGGTACAATAGTATGCACTTTAGATAAAGGTTTGCTGGATTTAAATCAAAATATGGGTATTAAGAGTCCACTAACCATTTTCCTTTCTTTGTAAAAACAATGTAAGGAGGCTGGATTGGTCAGGGCCTAAGGTTACTGTTGGGTTCCAGCTGTGAAGTGACAGGGCCTGGATCTAATCAGAATGGAGGAGAAAGAGCAAAGCTGAGTAACATGTCAGAGAAAGAAAATCCCGAATTTGGTGATAAACACTAGAAAATGTGAAGAAAGAATCTAGCTTGACACCAAAGTCCAGGAAAACTGTATCACTTTAATGTTCTGGGAGGTTAATCTTCCAATAATGAAGGAAGTTTGCATTTTGAGGGAGACTAACAAAAAAAACCAACATTCTAAATCTAGAGGCTCTCAGAATCCAGCCGCTTCATTTCACAGCATGTTAACTGATTTTCAGAGAAGTTAGGTAGCCAGATTATACAATCCAGCTAGCGAGAGTATAAAGCATCTGTATTCTCTGTCCAGTGGTCTTCTTCCTAAACCATGCTTTCTCCCCAGGAACATATCTTTGAGTTTTATGCTATTAAGGGACTTCCTTCACATCAACCTCTCCCAACTACTCCCAAGTAATAAAGAGGACAGGAGAAGCAATTATTCCATACCCATATTGTCATGCTATGTTATGAACATGTTTCTGACTAGAATGACTATATTGGTGGTGGAATCTTTCACTGCCCACCTTCTGCATTAGGTAAGCATGGTTTCACCCATCAACTCTCTGCTGGCCTGGATCAGTAGAAAAAACTGTGTTGACTTTTAACATCTGAAACCACAGTGGTCAATCTCTCTGTCTCTCTCTTTTCAGATCTATTCTCTACCTCTGTCTTACTGTGTGCCCCGAGCACTAGACCCTTAGAGAATGTATTACCCAGGTTTTTTGTTTTCTGGTTTCCAGTGGATTTGGCTAAAGGAAGGCATGGCAAGAGATCAAAGATCAGGGGGAGAAAGGGGGTACTGGGGTAATTTTTTCCTTTCCCTATAACCACATTCCAACCCCCTCTCCCCCACCCACCCCCACATGCCAGGTCCATGATTTGTGGCACTGTCTGCATCCCTTCAGGACTATGGCCCCTAAGAGTTGGCACTTTATCCATTGCTCTCCTTATAAGGCTTTAGTGCATTACTCCCCAGGGCATAGTGACAGCTTCCCATTATTGACTATCTTCGGCTCCAGCTTCCTTATCCCTGCCCACACCTCAGTAATCAGTCCTTTCAGTAAAGTCTTCAGCTGAGCCCGGTGAATGGAACTGCTTCATGCTGACACACTGACTGGGGCAGTCACCATTCAGTACAATTCAACATTAGTCAGCACTGAATTTAAATATAATGATGAGCCACTTAAAACTAGCTATTTGTGGAATAAAAGGTTAAAAGGCTAAGTCAATGTTTTCTGACAGATTTAATCACAAAATCCCAAGGCCTCGTTCTTACTCCATTTATATCTATTCCTTCAGTGTTCACCACATTCTTTTTGCTTTCTAAAATCTTCTTTCATCTTTTCTATGACAACCTGATGAATCACACATGTCATTATTATAGAGAACCTCTGTAATAGGAGGTCTAAGAATAGCATATGTAGTAACACAGCATTATACAATACCCTGCCTCTTTCAGGACCATGCAATCACATATATCAGTTCATGTAAGTGGTCAGAGGACCACACAGACTTCCATTCCCAAGTAGTAACTTTTTAGTGAACCTCCTACCTATCTATAATATGTATCTCTGGAAATAGTATTAGGTAAAAGCATCTATAAAATACTTAGACATGGAAAATCATTGTTCATAGCTATACGCTCTGATATATGAGCCCATTGAGTCTCTGGTCAGTTAATTAGAAAATCAACAGACTTACTTCTATTACGTTCATTTCCTTCTTTTTCTTTTTCTTTTTTTAATGGAACAGTATTTGTTTCTCAGAATCCAGTATGGATTTAATGCTCAAGTAAAAAAATATACATACCCCATGGGGATTTTAACAAGAAGAAGTAATTTAAATAAGGAATCTAAAAACATTTTTGTTCAGAGTTTTTCCGCCCCACTTTGTAACTTCTCAAGGGTAGAGGATATTATCCTGCAACTGGAATAAGAAATGAATTCTCACCCTGACTCTCTCCTTAACTGTAACAATGTATAAAATACTTTTCTGGGCTAGTATTTTCTCTGAGACAGTTGCATTAGAAATTCATTAAGATCCCTTTCAGGGTTTGGATTCTATATTCTGCCTATAAATTGACATTTTTCTCTTTACTGTCCCAGGAGAAGAGCCTAAGGGTTTCTTACTTTCACAGGAGGGAACTGCCTGGGGACAAAGCAGGGAGGGGTTGGCTGACAGGAATGCTGCTTTAAATCCTCAGTGTGCCAAATAACTACACTCATTCTCTCAGTAACACCCTTCATTCAAATAGTTGTGGGTGGCCACATGCCACAGAAGGCATGATGAAAGGCCTTGCCGCATCTATAACTTCAGGTCTTCATTGTGAAGACCTTCCTCAGACTAGCTCTGTTCCGTCTTTTTATAATGATGAAGGAAGTCTCTCTGCCTGTTAATGGAACTCTGAGCAAATACCCACAGCTGTCCTCAGATGGTACCTGGATCTCCTTGTAATCTCCAAGGGGTTTATGCCCATCTTGGACCTCATAAAATGTATAATTACTTCACCATCCCCTACACTTTCGTCCCTTCCACATCTGGTAAATTTTCTCGTAAAACAGCTAGTTTTGTTGAGTTTCCAGACATCACTTTGACTAAACTTTAGTCATCTGTGATCGTTCATTTTTATAGCGCTTCTAGCTGTTCCCCGCCTTGACAGCCATTGGTTGTTGGTGTTTCAGCCCACAGCCCTTCAGTCTTGTAGAAATAGTCCTTGCTATCCAGGAATTCTAGTTTCTGCCTTCTCGTGCTCGCTGGGGTAGGAATCCAGGGATGACTATGTAGTTTTGTAAGAGGAAAAGGGAATGGCACACAACCCTATCTCCACTGGAATGCTTTAAGGTGAACAGTTACCATCACTTTTCCTAAAGGCATTCTACCTCACTAGTTTCTCCAAATCAGACACGAGCCCGAAATACAGTAGGAGTGTAGGAAGAATTGGTGAATCTTCACAGGGCAGTAGGTCATAGAAAACAGCAGTAATTTTAATATTAACTCAATTTTTGGTCACCTACCACGGAAAGGTTGGCTATAGACCTTGGCAATTGGCTCATAAAGATCTTTTTCCTTTCCTCCTTCCTCCCTTCCCCCACTCACTTACTCTCCGCTCCCTTTTTAATTCTTTCTCTTCTTCCCCCTTCTGCCTACTGAGCTCCTTTCCCAAGCCCTTTCCTTGGGAAATTTCCCTTGGCTTGCCTTCTCTTTTGTCTTACAAATTCAAGCTCCCCACTCTTTCTTGGATGCTAATGAAGTTCACAGGAAAAAGAGATAATGCTCCTATTAACATCTAAAACACTACCCTAGGTGAAAGGATCTTTTTCTTTCATCAGGAATGAGTAATGAGGGATCCAATAGGATGCTTTCTCATTCTCAAATCACACCCCCTCCAACAAACAGGTGGTGAGATTTTCACCCTCTAACAAAAATGTGGTGATACGTGATCCTGACACAGGGAGCCTCCTTTACTACTACTCTCTTACGACACACACAAGCATGGTGGAGACCAATGTTCCAGATTTTTCAAAAACAAATCTAAGGCCTGTTAAAAGAATAAAGCATTTCCTTGATGATAATGGAATTTTCATTAAACTCACAAAAATATAATTATTTGTAATCCAGAAGGATGAATTATTTAAAATTCTATGAAACCTCATAGCCAGCCATTCACCTTATGAAGATGATTTGTAAAAAGAAAAAAGCAGACCCTGTCTTATTGATCGAGAAACATAAAATCCTCTGGGGGAAATAGGATATGGAAGATCAAAGTTACATGTAAAAGTGACTTTTATGATCACTAAAATAAAAAGATTTTACTAAAATAAACTATAAAAGGTGTTTTGCACATCCGAAATTACTAATAAGCCATTAAAATTCATTTCTATCCTATTCATTTACTATCCTTTTGTTCACTAGATGATAGCCTTAGATTTTCTCTCACCAAAACCTTCAACCAGATTTTTTATTTTTTTATCTTGGTTGCAGAAAATATATTTGCTTAGAAGTATTTTCATTTTCCAGGATCTAAGAGTTTACCCAAATGTTAATGGCTGTTTGATACATGGTTTAGTGTTATTAATATCCTCTGTAGTCTCTCCACAGTCCTGAAAATGAGTAATTTGTTGGAGATGGAAAAATGGAGGTATCTTTATGTAATATACTCAGCTATGCTAAAAGCTATTTTTCAGCAGCTCTCCCCAACATTAGAGTTACAGAATCTCAGCTCAGCTGAGGATGACTTTAGACCAAAAGGTTTATTTGTAGTCTGTTTTTCCACAGAACACCCAAAATTCAATTTCTAATAATCTCAGGGTGCAGATCTAATACTCTGGTTGACCTTTATAGCTCCCAGACTTAATTGCAAGATCCTCTATTCTTACACTCTATTGTCTGTTTTATTCCCCATTTCTATTTCCAGTTTTTCTCTTTTTCTAATTGTTCCCCAACAGAAATGAGTCATGATTTTGGTAGAATCAAAATGCTCTCAGCCATGGAAAAGTAAATAGAAAGAAATCCTGGAATAAATGTTTCTGCTGAGTGGAGTTATATAACTGTCACTCCAGTCTCTGCAGGGACAAGGGGGTTAGGATTGCACAGAAGGTTGAGAAAGGAGCTTTAACATTCGTTTTCATAAAGGGGCCCAGGGGAGAGAAAACTGATGGAAAGAAATGGATATTATTATAGGGCATCTGCTCTCTGCCCAATCACTTGGACAAGTTTTAAGCCCTTTATAAAAAATGGCATAGGGCCAGGAAAGAGGTTGATATTTCTAAGAGACACCAAGTAGAAATATTGCTGTTTCTGGACTGAGGTGAAACAAGGCAATGCAGAATTGGAAAGAATGTAATTCCTCTTCCTCTGCACAGAACTCAACCCATCTCCAGCCCTACCAGGAGGGACAGCTTTGGACACAGCCTTGGACAGTATCCTTGATGTGCACATTGATGTTCTTATAGTATTCTCAGTGGGCACTTTGCCACCAACCATATGGTGCTACACTTCTAGAAGCTTCACAGAGAAGTCAGAACAGGAAGGAAAGGAGTTAATGGATGCCATCTGGTACTGCAGAAGACAGGTACGTGAATGTCCATAAGGGCACCCCCGAGGTCCCGCAGCAATACCAGAGGGAGCTGTGTGAAATTTCTGCATATGCAGTTGGTAAGACTAGACATTTGAGCTCTTAAGATGAATGTGATTTCCTTTTTGTCCATAAATAGTTTAGGATTGGTGATATTTAGGTAATAATTACCTACCAACAAAGAGGGTTCCAAGTTGAGGAGGAGTTACTCCATTTGGGATGTTTCGATGTGAGGATTAGTTGGAACCTTTAAAATCTTCTCATAAATGTATTTATCACTAGCTCCAATTTAAGTAGTTTACTGCAAAAAAATTACAAAATTCAGGATTTTAGCTTTTAAAAGGCAATCAGAAAAAAATGTCAGATTTTGAGTAACCACTGGAAAAGCTGGGAAGTAAAGCTAGAGCTTTACTAGAGAGACAATTACCTAATTGGAAAAACCTGCCAAAGGGAAATGACTTTTAGAAGGAAAGTGGAGCTCCAAAAGAAATGTGTTATATCAGAGGAACATTGCTTCAGATTGCCTAGTTTGAAAACTAAAAAGAAAACCTTCATGATGGATAACTTCATGATCAGGGACCTCCTTGCAAGGCATCACTCAACAGAGTTAAATAAAGAAAGAAATAATGAACCTAATACCTAATATTATCATTTGACATTTATTAAATGCTAGGAAAAAAATAAAAAGAATATGTTTCATGCTGTTAGGGCATTACTGTATTTGTAAACCTTTGCTGTTGGCAATAGGGTTTAAAATTAAAGAGCCCATTTTCTGGAACCACACTGCTTACACTTAAATTTTATCTCCATCAGTTTCTAATTGGATGTTCTTGATTTCTTAAGCTTGTAAACGAGAGATAGTAAAAGCATCAACCTCACAAATTTGGTATGATGTTTAAGCTAACTAGTACATGTAGAATGCATGGAATATGGCCATAAATAACAACTAAATCAAATTATTTCTTTAAAGAACTTAATAATTATGAATTTTTAAATTAAGGATATATACATTAGACTTTTAAAAAATGTTCCTCTATTGCCAGACCTAAAGCATCATCTTTACTGTAGTCTTTTCATATTAATTAATAAAAAAAGGACATATGCTCACTTTAATCAGACTTGCTTAATTCCAATACAACAAAAAAAGTGAGACATTCTTAAATATATCTGGCCCAATGAAGAAGGTTAATAGCCAGGATATTTGCAGTAACTCATAAGCATGTATTCTTGAGTGATATGTCCTAAAAAAGCACTTGCTCTTCTACCATTTCTTGGGAACAGTAGCTTATGGCAGTCAAAAACCTGAAACTTTCACATGGTCCTCATTATGAACAGGAAATGGGGAATTAAGCAGAATCAGAAAAGCAGATGTTGACTCTGAGTCAAGAGTCAGTATAAGACCTCACAGAAAGATAAAATGACTCACAGTTCTATGCCTCTTAGAACAATGTCCAATGTGACTAACATGCTACCAAATTAAATGCCTGCTCCAGTAAAAAAGATGGCCTTGGATTTTCTAATGGACATTTCAATAAGCAAGATTGAGGTGAGGCAGAGAGAGATCCCAGAAGGCTCGGACATTAGGGGTTATGATGAAGATTCTCGGCGGGGAGTGGGGAGGGAGGGAGACTGGAAAATAATTCTTTAAAGCTGCCTTCTTTACATTTACATGTCTTCTGACTCTCTTCTTTGCCCTGGAATATAAGATGGTGCCAAGCAAATGAGGATGAACTTCTGCTCTAAAAAAGCTATATAGTTTGCTAGTTGGCTAGTGATTAATAGATAGATGGATAGATAATAGGTTATATAGATAGGACATGTATCATTTAATATTCAGAGAGGTTAACAATTAAAACATTAAACTCAGTGAAGAATAGCTCTGCCTTACTGATTTTCCATGTCACTATCTCATAATTTAGGGGAAAATCTCACCTATGATCTGCTTTCAGTCTTTATTGAGTGATCATGACGTGCTGAGCACTATGCTAAGAGACATGTACGCATTGTCAAGAGATTTGTGTGCATTCTACAAATTCAAAGTTAAGTGCTATTATTATCCCCATTGTATAGATGGGAAGACGGAATCTCAGAAAGAAAAAGTGAATCTCCCTAAATCACACAATTCACACATGTGGATTTGTGATTTCAAACTCAGGTCACCCTGATTCCATCCTGAGTGCTTAGGCTTTACCATGAAGCCACCCTCAAGTCAAGCCCTGAATTTTTGCAGTGGATGCCACCTGGGCAGCTTTCATAAATCCTTGTGCCCAGGCTGCACCTGGCACCAATTCAGGAGGAATATCTGGGGTGGAACCCAGGCATCTGTTAAGTAGTTAAAGTTCCCCACATGAGTCCAATGCGCAGCCAAGGTTGAGAACAACACACATGTATTCCACTTAAAATTTCATAGTTTTGAATATTTTCTTTACATAAATTTTCTTTACATAGTAGCCTCGCATTTTCATAAATGAAAAAATATTTTTCTTGAAAACTTATGTCCAATTTATGTCTAACTATTCTCAAGACTCTGGAATGCTCCTGGAGAAACCTAATCCAAATGCTTATTTCCTACTGTCATTTTTTTCTTGATTCATTACTTTTTATCTTATGGATCAGAGTATTTCAATATATAGTAAATCTACAATTAACAATAGCATGATGGTTAAGGGTTGAGAATTTGGAGCTGGCATGTTTAGGTTTGAATCCTAGCTCTATCACTAACCTTGTGCCTCTTTGTGCCTCAGTTTTATCATGTATAAAATGGGGCTGGTAATAACAGATGACTTACAGACCTGTGTCAGAATTAAGTTGCATGGAAAGAAGTCCTAGAATAATTCCTGTCACATACTAAAAAAATCAATAAATTTTAGTTATTATTGTTATTTTGTGCATAACAAGAGAATGTGTTTTCCTTTGTCATGTGCATATTCATGTGATAAGGACCTAATCACATCTCACACTTGACAACTCTCCCCAAATCTAAAAAGTCATCTTTTCTCATCAGAACTAGGCACGCAAGGACCCTCTTTGCAGTGCTGGAAAACTGACTGCAAGCTTCTTTTACTTTCGCCACTGAACATGCTCCCCAAATACTTGTCTCAATTCTTCTGATCTGCAACTATTACTGTGCACCTATTTTGTTGTCTTAGAGCAACAGACAAGCAATTCTGCTCCACTCCCAAGTAGACACTGTCCTAATTAAGACAAGTTCTAGGTCTGGTGTAGCACCTGGAGCTTGAGTCTATTTTCACCTGTGTCATTTTATCTCTGCGTCCCACAGGATCAGAATTAAGAGGCACTTCACAGTAGATACAGTGGTGAAGTTTCAGGCCTTCCAATATACACTCAACAGAACTTTGACTCTCAACTGACACAGTAACATTTGTATCATAACCTTACAAGGTTTCTTAATTTAGTCATGAATACTGTAACATATATTTTGCAGGTAGACTCTCCTTTTTTCTTCTGGTTTTCTTTTCCCTATAGATCTCAGCCTAAAGGCTATAGATTTTTTTAAGTGAATGACAAACTATTTTTTATACATCTTTTCTTATCTCTATGCTGCAGTATATTTTGTTCAAGCCATTTGTTTTCTTTTCTCTATTTCTGTCAACATATGCTATTCCATTTCAATTCTGAGAGGTATATCTTTTAAAGATGGCTAAGAATATTTTTAAAGAGAATGCGAACTGGGGGCACCTGGGTGGCTCAGTCGGTTAAGCGTCTGCCTTCGGCTCAGGTCATGATCCCAGAGTCCTGGGATCGAGCCCCATATCGGGCTCCTTGCTCAGCGGGGAGCCTGCTTCTCCCTCTCCCTCTGCCTGCCACTCCCCCCTGCTTGTGCTGTCAATAAATAAAATAAAATAAAAAAAAGAATGCGAATTGATTCTCACATACAGAAATGATTCATTAGTTTATTTTGAAATTTGAGAACCATAATCAAAATCCACACGGAGAAAAAGATAGGGATATTCACAGAGGGCCTAGTCAAGTTCTAAAGGCTTGAAAAGAAGTGAGAAGATGAACCAGAAAAGTCCAGAGTCTACACCGAAACAAACAGACTGTGGAGCATAATATCAATAAAGGCCATGAAATAGCCAAATGTGCTACATTCTCTCAAAGTTCAGATGCATATAGTAGCTGAGGGATATCTGATACCACAGCCTCTGTCCCGAAGGCCAAAGCCAAGACCAAAGTAGTCTGCTCAGAGCCATGGCAGAAGCCTGTCTGGGCTCAGCCAGAAGTTTACCAAAGCAAGATGAGAAAAAATTTCCCTATTACTAGGAAATCAATCACTTGGCATTGGGGATATTTGTCATACATCACAAAAACAGTACCAAGGAGTACACGGTGCACATTTGGAAAAACACATCAAGCATTAAATGGTGCCTTGGTGCATTAACATGTCCTGGTAACCTTAAACACGTCGCATAATTTCCCAAATTGTCTACATTATATACAGTGAGTAGCTTGACTTGCTCACATATTTAGACAAGAGACTATCATTCCAGACATATATGATACAATAATGTCATCTCCATTGGCATATGTGCAGTCGCAGTCCTTGCAATTTTATACTTTAGTGCCCATTCTTTAAAAGTACACATTTATATGCTATTATAAGAGAAAAGACTTAAAATCTTATTATTCTAGTACTCACGGCCAAAATTCCTATTGGAATATATATCAGATATTGACCACATTATACTAAATCATAACCTCTCTATGGTTTGTACTAGTTATAATAGGACCCAATACTTTTATATTTCAAAACAAGGGTGGATATAATGGAGTTTTTATACCAGGAGGGAGCTGAGCTATTACTACTAAGCCTATTATTCTACAATGCAAGAAATTCAGGCCCATGTCAGAGCTAGAAAAAAATCCCTCTAACTCAGTGTTCTTCAAACGCTTTGAATGGTGTGACCTGTTTAAAGGAACCACACAGAACCTCAGTGTCTTCAATTCCAAATGGAATAGTATCAAATTGCTTTCCCTCAGAGAACTGTTATGAGGTTAAAATAATATGACATAAGGAAAGATCATATAAAATAAATGGAGATTTATAACAGTAACATTATTATTTCTGGCTCTAGTACTAAAAGAGCTATCTGATATTTCCATAAATATTTTTTCTCCAGCTTCATTAAAGAATCTTTAAAGCCATAATTACCTTAAATATTATAACCATTATAATGTTTTATGAAATTATTTTTATGAAAATTTTGCCTACTTTATAGATGTCAATTTTCCAGGCACATTTTTGCAGGTGCGCTCGGAAATCAGATACAGACATGCTTTTCAGTCCTTTAGCCCTTAGCATAAACTATGATGGCTAACAATTTCCTACTAAGAGAACATGTTTCCATCTAGAAACTTGATCTTAACAACTGGGACCTTATAATCCTCCAAGGTCTTCTGAAGGTATTAGCATACCCACACCTTGCTGAGGAAGGGACTTGATGATAAAGAGTGGGGACTAGTACCAAATCCCTCAAGTTTCTAATTCAGCTGCTTCCAACAGCTCCTCAGAACCACTTAGATTTGCTGCTTCTTTCCCCTTCAGTTTTTACCTTTATAATTACATTATTTAAGGTTATCAATTAACTCAGCCAAAATTCTTCCTTCATTGCCGCATAAGTGGATAAGGAGTCTTTAATTATTAACAGAGGCTAATAAAACGATGTCAATTTTTTTTGTCGGTGTTTTAAAATATTGAGAAGTCTCTCTCCAGAGATGCCTGATCCATATTTTCTTACTTCTTGGAACTGTGTTTCTCTCTCTGTGCCAAACAGTCAACCAGAAGTGAGGAATGGTGAATGCTGCCACTAGCTTTTTACCCAGCTGTGTGAGCAGCATGATACAAGTTCCCTTCTGTGTCATTGGCTTTACCTTATGCAAATCCCAGTTTCTGTCCTCAGTGTCCTCCCATGAATACCTTAGGGAGAATTCACTCAAAACAATGCTAAAGACATTCCAAATCCAACGTGTTATCTGAATTCTCCTTGATAATCGTACTGGATAAATTTGAGAACGTGCCAAACAAAAATGGTTTCTCTTCATAAAATTCACTGATTAGTCAAATTTAGGGGAAAAAAAACAGGCAGAGACCGCAGACTTTCATTAATTGATTTTGAGGTTATTCATTCATTCATTTATTCATTCATTCAATTTGGACAGCAGCTATAACAAAGTGATTTTTCACTTCTCACTCCACAGCACTTTATTATTATGGTTCTGGGCATAGCTATCTGTTCATGTTTCCTCATTTTCCCTTCATCCTCCATTCCCAAATATTATTCCTCTTCCTTCACAGGCACCCACACTGACATATTTAATGTATGTCCCTCTAAGCTATCTTCTGTAAATTAATTTATCTGTATACATACCTGTAATACTTATGATTTATATGTTTATAATGTACACAAAATGTTTGTTTTGGTTTTTTTCAACATAATATTTGGAACTCTATTTATATTATAATATGCAGATCTGTATCATGCCTTCTGACCACTGAACAGTATTGCAATTATTTTGTGGTCATTCATATTTTATCACCTACTACTTGATATACTTCATGATTAGAGACAGTGACTATAATACAACAGGTATACTGAATACACTGAATACACTTGTCCTCCCAGTGGAGACTGGGAATTGGGCAGCGGTTAATGAAAGCTAAGAGTAGAGAAACTATTCTTTTTAACGGGAGGAAGAAAGAGGAAGGCAAGCATCACTCACCAGGGCTACGCTGGCTGAAATGGAGACAGAGGACAAGAACATTTCCCCAGATTAACTACTACAGTTAATCCACTGCTCTGTAATTTGTGTGAGCCCTGCCTGGCCTTGTCCATTAAGCCCATCCTATCTAGTTAGGCCGAGAAGATACATTTAAGCTGCTTCTTCAACCATCTTCATTTTCCTTTTTCCAATCTGTTTGGAATTCCATTCCCCATATTTCACCTACAACTTCGTGCATGCACTTTGAATCCCACACCTGATAAAGCTCTGGCAGGGCTCACATAATCCCCCTTCATCTGGGATCTGCATTCACCCTTCAGACCATTGCATTAAGCTGCTCCAGGAAACAAACAGATGTCTCAAATTCAAGCTTAAAGGCCATCACCAGTAATCAATATTTCAACAGAGTTTGCTTTATTAAAAGGAATAGAAAAATATGGATCAAATAAACAAAACTGATAGTAATTAGCTGTCAAGTTTTGGGAGATATGAATGGTGAGATGCCATTCCTCTAGCAAAGAAAATCAATGGGTAGTACATTACCTTTCAAATATCTGATTAGCCTACCCTAATTGGATTATCACAAATCCACGAGAGATTTATTACAATACCCTATATTTCATCTTTACTGCCCACATTAGACAATTTGATTAATTGGCTTATATATTCAGTCATCCTTAAAATTTTTCTAAAAATGGGCTCATTTCATTGTGGTATTTCACTAAGGATTTTTCTTCCCTGGATTTTTTCAGTGATGAGGCTATACCTGAAAATTGAAATAGAATGCCCTAATACAAAGAACGTTACATAAAAAGAAATGTTACTAGTTTTAAATGAGTTGGGGATGCAACACTTCTCTCATGTGATCTATAGGAAATATTCTAGTTACTGCGTCTTATATGCAGACCCTGTTTTGAATATGAAGAGTACAGTGATAAATAGTACATGATCAGATTTTCAATTCATTGTTTCTATTTACTTTTCCTAGAAATTTCAAACCAGATTATAATATTTATAGACTATGATTATAATGCAGTTTTTATTATCAGATAGATGCTATGCAATTTACTATTAAATATCAAATCACAATTATTGCAATAAGACACAATTAAGCAAAAAGACACATATATGTTTTAAAGTACACACATGCAATATGCAGAAGAAAGGAAGAGAATAAAGAAAATATGAAATCAAAAGAGGAATTAGGAAAAATGTGTAAGTGGCTATTGCTATTCACCATTTATCATGGACTAAAATGTCAACTGTTTTGTGACAGAGGCATATAAAATAAAAATTTAGATCATATTATAGTCTTCTTATCTTGGGAGTTTCTTTCTATTCATTTTAAGATTAAGAAACTAAGTCCAAACCTTCACTATTTCCCTGCCTGCTTCAGTCTATGCTCCATTCTGCCTAGTATTTATCTTTTACTTTCCCCTGTGATTATAAACCAGGAAAGTTCCTCATTCCTTAGAGGATAAGGCTAATCTTGAGCAAACTTGTTTAAACTGGGACACACACTTGTCTGTTTGGCTCCCTCTCACTTTCCATCACGTGCCCCCCTTTACAAATACACAGATTATTTAGATTCTGTAAGCAACCCTTTTTTTCCCTCTGAAATTTTACTCACCTTATTACCTTTATCTAAAACGTCCTTTCCCCATTGTCTGCCCCACAAAATCTTGTCCATCAAAGTTTACTCCAAATGCTACCCCCTCTGTATGACATTCTTGGAAACTTCCCCACTTCCCCCTCCTACTGACAGAATTAGTCACCTTCCCCTTGCATGTACTTGTAGGAGATAGGCAGTTTAGTAGTGCCACCATGATAAGCATTAGATAAGTATTTGAGTCAGCAACTATACGGTCCCCTGTAGCCATAGTCTATCTACCCTCTTCCTAGACTATATAATAAATACTGAGCTTTGAGTGTCTGTGCTGAAAGAAAAGACTGAGACAATCATTTATCTTTAGTCCTAATAAGAAATAGGATACAAGTTTCCAAGTGGAGGAATTATGTGCCTTATCAAATTGTTGAGAAAATCTATTCGTCACTTTTACCACCAAAGACACACAAAATACCTTGGGACTACAGCTAACTGCAACAATTTTTAAATACCCCTGAATTTTGCTCAAAATGTTAACCATAGTGCAATGGAGATCCAGACAGTTCATATTTCAAAAATGTCCTAACTCTCAATATGGGAGATTTTATTTTGAGAATTCTAGATACTCCACAACCTTTTATCACAACCCATGTGCCAAGATCCATGTCAACTTATAAACAGATTAGCATATTCAGTTTTGTTTATATTTGCTTCCTCGAGAACATTAGACATCTGGGTTGAACATCCAGGTTATAGTTACAGCAAATATACAAAATCCATACTGAGTAAGCCTAAAATACTTCTTAATGCCATAATTTCCCTATACCTCTGTGAGAACTGGTGACAGAGTGTTAGCTCCCTTAAAAACGAGGGGATCTCAAGTGCAACAGTGGGTGAGCCAGCTGGGACCTGGGAACTAGCATTCCAGGGAGAGTGCTGTTTACATGGATGCTGTCCTCCTCTTCCTCCTTCTCTATCTAGTTCTCTCTTCCCTCTCCTTCTAAATAACCATATTCTATTTATCACTTTTGCTAAAAGATTCCAACAGAGCAACTCATCTGGAAACAGTTGTATGTTGGCTATTACCATGCTTTCCAAAAACTTCAATGGTCCTGTGTGTGTGTGTGTATACATTACATTACATAAAATGCCTTTGATATTTGGGAAATTGTAGCTATGAGGAAAAAGAAAGCCACCAGGACAATGGCAGCTCTTGGTATCAGTTATCAAGAGGCTACAGGGACATCAACCCTCTCACAGGAGCTATGAAAGTATTAAGACTTAGGTTTTAACAAAGAGTTTGGGGAGAACCTGGTACACTTTGCTTTCCTTTGCATGATAGGTAACCTAGGAGAGGGCAGAGCTGTGATCTGAATGAAGATATTTGTACTTAAAAATGCCAGTGCCAGAGTAAACTTAACAGGACATGAATATCCCTAGGTCCTAACCCAACTCCATCTACCATGACAGTAACCTTACCCAAATGTGACAGCATTAGCTACTACTGCTTAACAAAGCACATGTTTGTCGACTTGAAACAACCATCTATTTGGCCACGATTCCCTAGTTCAGCAATTTAGGTCGAGGTAGGCTGGGCAATTCTTCTTAGCTTGGCTGGGCTTCCTCTCTCATGCATCAGCTATCATCCGGAGGTATGGCTCTGATATCGTCTAGGCTCTTCCACATGTCTTTGCCCTCTGCTGGGAAAACTGACTGCCATTACTCGGATTGAGGCAGTCTCTCATCCACAGCAGGCTTGCCCACTCCTGTCCATAGGGCACAGGCAGGGTCCCAGGGACTAAGTGGAATCATACTAGACTTCTTAAAGCTTAGTCTCAGACTGGCACAAGTTTTTACTCAATGCATACTGTTTGAATATAAGCCGTACTGCTACCCAAATTCAAGAGGAAGGGAAACAGAATCCATCTCTAGCTAAGAGATGCTGCAAAATCATATTGCAAAGGGGCATGAACTCAGAAAGGAGGGAAGGATTGTAGTCACTGTTACATTACTGTTACTATACATTAGTACCACTGTGTGGCAGAGATGTTTCTTATTCCTGGGGAATCACTGATTTCATCTGTGTATGATTTAGCCCATCCATATATATATATATATATATGGATGCCCATCCTTAATGAGCTAATGCTGATGTGATGCATCCCTTTTTGCATCATTGTGCCACATACCTGTGGAATGCTGTGAACTCTAGCTTTAGCTACCAGCTTCTGTTGACATAGAAGGTTTAAGGAAAAAAAAAATTCCACTTGTTACTATCTACTTGCTTGATCCTACTCATCAGTGGCCCAAGAATTTATATAGATGTTTACAGGGTTTTCAAACACAAATTCTTGAATTCAGATGCTAATGTAGCTTCAGTAGTTGCAGAAAAGAGATGGCCTATGATGCTGTATATGCTGACCTGCTAGAAGCCTAAGCAGAGATACTAATCAGCATCAAACACACTTCAGAAAATAATCAGTGGCCACACACATTTACCTTCCTATCAGACTCCAGCAGTGATACCATTAAGATTCCCAGAATGTTGAGACAGAAGTATGCCACATGATATGGAACAGGCCCTATACAAAAACCCTTGGGACACGTAGGCTTAGATAGGGGTGCATGGCACTGGGAATCCATTCAAGAATGTAATGATAAATGTTATGGAGAGTGCTTCTTAAGGATACTGATGTTCAAATGAGAAAACTGACCCAAACATGGGCAACCTACCAGTTTGGGAAATAATGAGATTAAAAATAGGATTATCCGTTGTGCAAAGCATGACCTGAGATATGAGGAAGATTCTTAAGCCTCTTCCTACAACATATCTGGGACTGTCAAGTTCTGTAGGTCCTCTTTTCCTGAATGTAAAGTCATTTTTGAGCTACATGGGGAATGACTTAAACTGGCCAAGAACAAATGAAAACACAGGCCACCTTTCTGAGGTAAGGAACAGAGATTCTATTATGAAATGGTTATCCTCCAATTTCTTAGTGAATTTTAACTCAAGGTACTTTAAAATATACTGATGCCTGTGACCCACCCCTAGAGATTCTGACTTAATTCATCTGAAGTGAGACATAGACATGTAGATTTATATATATGCATATATACATACATATATAATTTATTTGAGAGACAGAGAAAGGGGGAAGGAGAGAGAGAGAGAGCATGAGGACAAGCAGGGGGAGCCAGAGGGAGAAGGAGACTCCCCACTGAGCAAGGAGCCCATTGCAGGACTCAATCCCAGGACTCTGGAATCATGACCTGAGCCAAAAGCAGACGCTTAAACAACTGAGCCACCCAGGTGCCCCTGACATGTAGATTTTAAAAACTGCTTAGATGATTCTAACATGGATTGACTCCTCACTTGAATAGGGAAGAGGAATTATAGAAATTGCTGGAAGTTGTAAAGGGAGTGACTTCCTTCATACAAAAGTTTCAGAGATGCTTGCTTCAAGTTGTAAACCATTAGGACATCCAGGGAGCAACAGACTATAAAACACTACTTACTGGCTTGCAAATCTGTCAAAATTGACTTTCCTGAAAGCATTATTCATACTTGTAGAAAAGATGCCCTATTGGGGCTATACTCTCTTGTCATAAAGCAGACACAGGAAAAAAAAAAAAGCTTTAAGATCTCAGGTTTATATTCTTGCAGCTAATAATGGGGCAGGACTGTCATAAAGGATGGAGTATTTAAT
This sequence comes from Leptonychotes weddellii, assembly GCF_054177405.1. Classification (NCBI taxonomy): domain Eukaryota; kingdom Metazoa; phylum Chordata; class Mammalia; order Carnivora; family Phocidae; genus Leptonychotes; species Leptonychotes weddellii. Next base: position 87,590,962 of record NC_138369.1, read on the forward strand.
ATTTAGACTATAATTCAAGAGTGCTTTATTTGTGGGTTTTAATTTATACCGAGAAATTTAATAAACAGAAGGGTTTCATATTGATTTTTATGTTGCTGGCATTGTATTTATGGTATTTATGTCATCATGGGTCACCTACACAGTCTCTACTAAGCTATTTTGGAATGTATAACTAAGCATAATTTAATGTCAAAAATTGAATAGGGATAGGATTTGGGGCTCAGATTCTATGTGGCAATGGGTTAAGAGGACACAGCAATGGGGATACAGGAGGACACAGGTCTTACTACATTTCCATTGTGATCCCTAAGAGGAAATTTTTACCAATTCCACATTCTGGGGACAAATGTCTACATCTATCTTTATCCTATTACTCACCCCTCCCCCAAGAGAGTGAGTAATGACTGGCGCCTGCTACCAGTGAATTCCGCAGGGGTGATGCCGAGGACACTCAGCCTTTCTCCTGCTTATGACCTTCTGGGCCAAGTGCAGTTGAACTTGTTCTCACAGTCCCCAGACACTGGGCAGACAAAATGCACCTCTCCCAGTAGGCCCACCCAGGTCTCAACCCTATCTCGCCTTCTGTGTCTGACACTCCATAAAGAACAGGGTCAGCCCCGCTCTATAGGCTTGTTGTCTTAAAAGAGAGCCTTAGGTCACTCACCACACTCTACAGTCCAACTTTACCGGCAACAAAGCTGATGCAATAATTTGCCTCATTTCACTCTTTGGGTCAATTTTTTTTTAAAGATTTTATTTATTTATCTGAGAGAGAGAATGAGATAGAGAGAGAGAGCATGAGAGGGGGGAGGGTCAGAGGGAGAAGCAGACTCCCCGCTGAGCAGGGAGCCCGATGCGGGACTCGATCCCGGGACTCCAAGATCATGACCTGAGCCGAAGGCAGTCGCTTAACCAACTGAGCCACCCAGGCGCCCTTTGGGTCAATTTTTTGATTTGTCACAATCAAGAAAGAAAGATGAGAAAGCGAATAGTCCATATTATGACCCCCAAAACGTTGCTAAAAGTAATTAAATTAAACTAGCAAACAATATGATTCCAGTGTTCTCATCACTAAAATATTTTCAAGCGCTTATACCACTAAGATTTGCTTTGAAAGATCCATATGTATATATGTGTATGTGTGTGTGTGCGTGTGTGTGTGTGTGTGTGTGTACAGGGAGAGAGAAAGAGATCGAGAGAGGGAGAGCACTCTCAAAGCAGGTCACAAATATATATAAATATATATGTATAGTATATATATAATATACACACATATATCATATACACCATATATGTAAACTATATGTTTATAATACATATAAGTGTGCATATATATGTGTGTATGTATATTAAGACAATTTATCAATTAAGCTTATTAATTATTTAAATATAAGATTCTTACTTTGAAAATATTTTTCCATAAACACTAGGAATCCCGAGTGAATTTATAAGATTTTTCAAGAACATAAGAATTTTAGTGAATAAAGCAAAGGGAAAACAAACAAATAAACAAACAACTCCATAATTTACTCACCATAAAATCTGAAGTATATCACTTGAAATCTGTTTCCTTTGCCTGATCTGTAAAAAGAAATAATATTAACAAATGCCCTTCCAAAAACAATTATTTCAAGGCTTAAATAAATTGAAAAGAATTAAATCCTTATGTGAAATTCAAAAGACCATGCAATTGTTATTGTATTTACTTTCATTAAAAATAAGTAAGGGCTTAGAATAAAAACCAGACTCTTCTCCCCAGCTGTTCATGATTTTATCAACCACTGAGAAATTAGAATGCAATTTAATAAACTTAACTAGAAAATTACATGCTATTAACAAAAGTTATACTCTCATCAAAGTTGTAGTAACATCTGCAAACATTTTTAACCCATTCCTGAATTAAATTACCTAATAACATGTTCACATTAGCACATGGAGTCACTGTGGAGTTGACCAAGTCAGAACAGAGGCCCTAGAACTGGAGAGCTTGGGCTCAACTCCCTTATTAGTTCTGCAGCTTGACTGATCTGCTTAACACTCTGAGACTCAGTTTTACTCATCTATAAAATAATATCTACCTCATAGGGTTGTTTGAAGGATTAAATTTGATAAGTATATACTAACAATTTAATGCAGTACCTAGCACATAGTACTCAGATCTTATTAATAAAGAAGTGTTTATTTTTTTATTAATGCTGTTTTTCATTTATTTTAAAATGTTATAAATATGCTTAAAATGTTAGTGTCTTTATAATTTTGCTGCAGTCTTTCTTGAATATTTCTGCCAAATCTCAGCTCAACTCATAATCAGGCAATAAAAAATATATAATAGCTCAGAAAATATGACTGAAATGTAAAAAGAAATAAAGAACAACCATTCAGCTAACCAAGTATTATCTTGCTTTTTATATCACCAAGTAGCATAACTGAGATTTTGCACTAAATTGTCTTTTTTAAACTTACATGACTAAATGGAATAGCTCTTTTGGCAGCTTGTAGGTAAATCCTTAGATACAGCTGTGAATGGCCAAATCACAAGTCCATATATCAGTCTACTTGTGTCTTTATTTTAATCATATATAATAGATTTATGATCCCTTTGACGCAAATAAGCATTTCTGAAAGTCCTAGGAGAAGATCCAAGCATCTGTCTTCTCTAAAAGTAATCACATTAGGGGCGCCTGGGTGGCTCAGTTGGTTAAGTGTCTGTCTGCCTTCGACTCAAGTCATGATCCCAGGGTCCTGGGATGGAGCCCCGCACTGGGCTCCCTGCTCCGCGGGAAGCCTGCTTCTCCCTCTCCCTCTCCCACTCCCCCTACTTGGGTTCCCTCTCTCGCTGTCTGCCTCTGTCAAATAAATAAATAAAATCTTTAAAAAATTAAAAAAAAAA
>NC_138369.1:87593951-87607104 GCF_054177405.1 Leptonychotes weddellii
AGAAAGCTAGAACTAGCTCTAAAAGGTATTTCATCACCATTTGCAATTTTCAAAGTTTGGAAATATGAAATAGTGGATGAGTTTATTGACCTCATACCTTAAAAACTCATATTCAGTGATAAATGACTCTAGTGTGGCCACACTTGAAATCCACTATGCCTTTGGGCTGAACTCAAATAATCTTACTGAAGTTAAAAAACTGGGCTAAATTAATAAAATTTTAAAAACCATACTGGGCATGGAGCCTGCTTAAGATTCTCTATCCTTCTCCCTCTGCCCCTCCCCCCCTTTCTCTCTCTCTCTCTCTCTCTCTCTCCAAAATAAGTCATAAACCCAGGATGTGCTAAGAATAGCAAAAGACAGTTAGGAATAAAAATACCAAACAAGAAAAGGAAATTTCTAATTAATATTTTTATCTGGTTATACAAAACAGCCACAGGGTTAAAAAATAAAAACAAAAAACCCCACATATTAATGCAAGATTCCAGAATATCAGCATAAATATATATTTAGTATTATGGGAGTAGATATATCATGGAAGGTGAAAAACTGACATAGACAAATAGTACCCAAATTTAATCTAGTGAAACACTAAGTCTGGGGCACTATGGATAGAAATGCTTTAATCCATATGCACAACCCTCCAAAAAAGAAAGTTTGGCATATATATATGTACAAAATGCTTTTTAAGCATATACTTAGATCCTCTTAAAGTTAACAATATGCAATCTCATCTGAATCCATTATTGAATGCATTGCAGCTTTTTGCCTTTGTGATTTTCTTTTTCAAAGAAGTGATACTCAAAATACAACTAACAAGAAGCAGTAGTTTGTGAGCCTGATTTATATGCACACACACACACACACACACAGATGAAAAAATAAAAAGATTTGGAAACATTGTTATCAATAAAATCATTTGGAGTTCAAAGGCAAGATAAAATATTATGGAGTAGGATGACCAATGAAAATGTTCTGGAAATGGAAGAACTTAAATAGATTATTCAGGGATGCATTGAGGATTCATAACAATTTTATAAAAGAGAGGAACGTATTTGATATGAGGGCAATGGCATAATGAAAACATTTAACTAATTTATAAGGGAGCTATTTATAAGACTAGAATACTGTAATTGGACCAAAGTTTTAGGAAGTTAAAATGATCAGATATAAAAGTAAAATTTTATCCTGAAAAATGGGTATACTGAAAGAATTTTAGTAAGAAAATGCCCATAATGAACACTTTCTTAAGGATCACATAACCATCCCCTCTTGTTTTGAAGAACAACAGCTGAATTTTCCTTCGAAAACTACCCCTCCTGGACTCTTAGTCCACAGATCATGATAAATGTGGAGTTCATCTCATCCTCCAGATTCCAGGTATAGGCACTGGTCCCAGGTCTGGGCAATTAATGTATTGCCACCCCTTGGCCAGGGATGAACTCTTAAGACTTGCAAGGCCAGTATGACAGAATGGGGAAGTTTGTTGGAACAGTTGAAAAGAGAAAGTCTCATTCTGCTGGGTCTTCTAGACTATGAGGATGTAAGCTGAGCAATGCTTGGAGTCACCAATAGAACCTGCTTGAGAATGAGGACAACACCAAGAAGAACTGAGAGATGGGAGAAATAGCTTACAGGTAACAGATTTCTTTGGAGCACCAGGATACATCTGTGCCTGAATACGGGTTTGATGCTGAGGTGATCAATTACATCAGAGAATAAATTCCTTTTTTGGTTTAAGCCAGTTTTCAGAATGGTCCTTAATTCTTGCAACCAAAAGACGTCTGATTCACTAATAGAATGAACATGTAGGATTGTATCAAAAAACAAGGTCTGTAACAATGGAAAGTGAACACGCCAAGTTACAGAGTCAGCATTGCTCCAATAATTTACCACTGAGAAAGAAAAACACTTCCCCAGTATGGTACTTTCCTTAAAAAGAAAGATGGGTGGAGTGGGAAAACCATGGAATAAGGAATTAGTTTAACAGACAGCAATGGAAAGCAAAACAGCAGACCTCATAACACGACAACCAAAGATGGGTCCTGAGCTATCATCCAGGGAAAATGGTGAGCCATAAATTTATGGTGGAAACATACAGTTTACTGTTAAGAATATAGTTTTTGAATGTAACAAATATCATTAGAATCTAAAAGGGACTAAAGAAACATCTTGAAAAAAAGGCAATGTAGTTTTTGCACACAGAAAAGAAGCATGAAATGTATGGTTCAGAGCATGAAAGTGAATGAAATGGCTTCAGAGGAACTGATTAAATCTGTAAAACTGTAAAATTTTTAAGTCAAATATTTCTGCCACCCATTCCGTAAACCAAGTACACAGGATTCATTGTAACCCAGCCTTTAAAAGAAAACTTTAATAAATTAAAATTGTGATATTATTTCCAAGAGAACTTTGGGAAAAAAAATACTACTATCCACCTGAACAGGTTTTATGTAAGAATTTGATATATAATGGTTTAACAAAGTACCTTCCAATAGGGGGATGCCAGTGTTTTAAAAGCTGACAAAGCAGTGTCCATTTGGGACTTTATGAGACAAACTGAGGAGCAAGTGGAGCTACTGTGGACCAAGTCAACTGCAGATTACGTAGAGTGTTTTTTCCAGTTTTTGCAAGGTACGTAACTTGGCTTCAGTGTAATGATGATATAAAAGAATGTACTTCTATGTACATTCTTGCACACAGTGCAAGATCTTCTGTGTGCACGGGGGCCTCTTCCCCTCTATCCAGACCCTGGACCAGATCCGGACAATTGACCGTTTTTTCTTTTTTTTTTTTTTTTTTAGATCAAAACATTTATTTTTTGTGTTACAAAAACAAAAATAAATCCAAGCAGGTAATGAAATAAACATTTTTTTTTTTTAAGTTTCCCATCCTGGGTTCTCTGTCCTAGAATTTAGTAAACAGTTCAAGTTTAGGTTGCTTCAACACTTCTTCTGGATGCTATGTGACCTCAAAGTTTTTGTGCTACAGAATTTTCCAAAAACAACAACAACAACAAAACCCAGAAACCTACATAGAGAAGGAACATTCTTAGAGGGGAAAGAAGCTCTAATGGCAGGGATGGGACACACCTTCAACCCAAAATAATTTCTAGACAGCAGAAAAGGAGGCTTCAGGGAAAGCATGAAGAGGACTCTGTCTGATCCCATCCAGGCACAGCAGTCTCCAGAAATAACTGGTCAGGCCTTACATGAGGACCCTACAGGGATGCAGATGGGGAGAGCCTAACAGCAAAATGTGGATATTAGTAGGATTGTTCAAAGCCAATGAGTCCCAGGGAAATTCTAAAAAAAAAAAAAAAAAATTATTAGCCTTTAGTTAACTAATCACAATTAAATGTGTAGACACAGTTTTCACAGGCAGAGAAAATTAGTAATGGAATCAGACATTCCACACAAAAATTTGAACAGCTGATAAACAACTAGAATACACTGGGGAAAAAGGCATCTATTTTGGTAGTAAGTTATATATTAATAGGACTAAACATGCTAGTTATCAATTGTCTGTTTAGTCTTGGGTAGATAGGAATTTTATTTTCCTCACAATATTGCATTTAGAAAAATTTTCATTTGATTCGAAAATGCTGACACTCTCTCTCAATCATTAGACAATATATCTTCTGCAGATACTTATGTCACAGACATAAATATAAATGTGGGCAAAAATAAGATGCCAACTCAGACATGCCTTGAGTTTTTTAGTATCTTTCTTGTTTCTTTCAATATATTCATCTTCAAAGTTTATCTTTTCCATATTTCATGGTTAAGGTCAAGCTTCCAAAAATATTGGGCTTGTGAAATAATTGACACTAAATGTGAATTGTTTGAGAAACTTGGATTAAACCAGGAAATAAAGTTCTAAGATTAAAATGGAAATCTAAGCCCACATATTTTACTATCTCCTTCTCCCAAAGGCAAAGGTCCAAGACTATTGTGTTATCAAGTCTGTCCAGAAGTAAGATAAAGACAAGAGTAAGTAGCCAGGAGCCCTTTGAGCTTCAAAACTGTTTTGCATGTACTATAAGACAGACTGATGCAACAAACTGGACTGGGTCGCTGGAGAAAAGGACTAGGGATATCCTCACATCCCTTAACTATTGGAGCACTAGCCTCTAATTTCCCTGTCCTAATTTTAGTCCAGATGTCAGATTACAGGATACCTTATCTTTATTTAAGAGGGTATTTCTTTCTGTTAAAATTTGAAGTAATGAGAAGATAAGGCAACCAGCATGGTCTAAGAAAAGAGAAATAAGATATAGAGGAAGAACAAAGATATCCTCTGGAAGCCAGGCCAGAGTAAGAGAAGAAGCTGTGGTTTTAATAGAGATTCTTTATGTGTCAGAAACTTATATAGTACCCATATATTCCTCTAAGAATTATTTTGGAGAATTTATTACAACTAAATCGAAAAATACTCAGAAATGGTTCTATTTCAAAAAAAATGGGCTAGAAATTTTAGATAACAGAAAAGATGAAAAAGATGAAAAGAAATATGCTTTAGAGTAGTAAAGTGTTAACAAGAGAAAGAATTATAGAATTAAGACCAAGAGAAAAGGGTAACATAAAGCAGTGAACCCAGATTTGGGGCCAGTTCTCCTACAATGGCAGCTGGCTGTTCTAGTAGAGATGGCTGAGAAACTGAGCAGAACTTTCAACAGGTCACCAGCCTGGGAAAATGAGAACTGGATTTGAGGGCAGGCTCGAGTGGGAGAAAGCCAGGTAAAACTCAGATTCTGGGTTGAGACACCAAAGATATACCCTGAGGAATAAGCAATAAAAGAAATAAACTTATTCTGGGAAAGACTGAAGATGACTATTTAAATTCAGTCACTGTGTGACTTCATTAATGACATCTGGGGAGCCCTGGCGACCTTTGGGAGGAGAAAATCAGTTAAGTGAGCTTTGTCCACTATTTCTGGGAGTTGGTTTATATATGTATGCTAGCCCTGTTCACTTCATTCCTTGTCTCTTTCATCTTTTTCAGTACTTGCCAGTCTCTGATCTTTCAGTATTTCATCTTATATAGGTTTCTGATCTGCAATTAGTCCATTCTTATTTTCAGTTATTATGTTTTCAAGGTCTTGAAATTCCAATATTTTAAAATAAGTTTCAATCCCCTCTCAAGCTCCCCAATCTTGTCATATATTTTTAGACACACATTATTTTAAAATCTTTGTCTGATAACTTCATTATCTGGATATCCTGTTCATTTGTTTCTATTTGTATTGTTTTTCTTGATTTTCAAATATTACAAATAACAGTTGCAGACAGAACTTAAGGTATGGAATGGACAAAACCATTATCAAGCCAAAGATTTAATAAATACTATAAACTACAAACATTACAGATGCACTTTAGGCACATTTTGTAGAGTAGGACTAAAAAAATGACAAAGAAAATTTTAGAGTCAGACAAAAAAGAACAAAACATATAAGATTGTTAACTTTGTATGGACACAATATAATCCCTTATGAAGCAGGAATTTACAGAGCTAAAAGAGCACTAGATTTTAACATACCTCTTTCATTTTGCTCATAAAGTCAGCAGACTTAAAAGTCAGTAAGGATAGAGAAGGTTTGAATAACATGGTAAGACAGTTTTTCTAATGATCAGTGTTCTTCACCATAATCTGCTGAAGGATGTTCTATTATTTACATCCCTCTTAATTAGATGGGGAAAAAAAGTGTTGTTCATAGAGGTTACTGCACTAGACAGTTCAGCTAATGAGTGCCAGAACTGGAATACAGGCCCTGAACCCATGCTCTTACCTGCTACAAGTCCCTACAACCCACAAAGTCACATGTAAACAATGGAAGGAACATGGTCTTGCTTCGTAACAATTGGGCATAAAGATATCAGATTGGATTTTTTTCTAAGTTAAACTACAGATGACTGAGCTTCCTCGTATCATGAAAGCAAAGTGCCAGCTTTGTCCACCCCACCGACGAGATACTCTATGGAATAGAAGAACAGATTTTAGTTGAGAAGGTGGAAAAATATCTCAGTAAAATGAGCCAGATTGAACATCTATAAAAGAGGGGAAGGCATTACAGGAAAATGGAATTAGCATAAATCAAGACAGCAGCAATAACCAGCAGTATGGTTAGATCATAACACCACTGGGGGGTGAGAAGAAACAGAGAAGGAAGGGAAAAAAAAAACAACAACAGAAAACATTAATCAGGGTCATATTGCTACCATACTAAGAAGTTTGAACTTCTTCCTATAAAACATTGGTTCCCAAATTTTTCACAATTTAAGACTCCTTTTTCATATCAGAAATCACTGTCAACTCAGCTTGTATGTATTATTTGCACAGCATCTCCTCCCTTAGGAAACTCACCTCCCTGCTTTCCATTGGAAAAATGAGACTGACTTATTCTTCCCAGCCACATATCCCAACACCAACTACCTCAACAATTATTCCATGAATAAGCAGGGGAGACAATCAGAAGCCTCTTTGAGCCTTTTTTTTTTTTCTTTCCCTTTTTTGCTGGAGCAATTGGGAGAGGTGCACTCTTCCTTTGGAATTAGAAGCTGTTAGGACAATGCAAGCTGGAACCCCTTATAGCCATTTTCACAGCCATACGAAGAAAGTCTTCTGCACTAAGAAAGAATGAGGCCAATGAAGAAGAAGCAGAGCTCAAAGAAGATAAGAGAGGGGCCTAAAGCTAAGATTAGCCTCCAAATTCAGCCATTATGTCATCTACTTTGCCTACTTTGCCTACATTTGTGATACAATCTTGCAAATATGTATTAGGCATATTATTTCTCTAGTATACAGACAATGCTTGATGTGCTTGCAGATCTGTGGCTTCCTCATAATAAAACCATTATTCTTCCTGACATCAGGATTCCATGGGTTGGAAATCAAGCTACAGGCAACAGAAAGAATGAGAAGTTAACAAAATTACCAGACAAAGATAACTAACTGTATTTTTGAGGTCAATTCATATTTCAATAAAATAATTATGGTCTTTTTATGTAAATTTAGTATTACTTGACTTCACTCCTTTTCCCTCAATTTTTGTCTAGTTATGTATATATTTAATACATCTGTTGGCATAGAACTTAAGGTATGAAATGGACAAAACCATTAAAAAAAAACATTAAAATTCACCCAGGCCCTTGCAAAATCATTTGCTTGGTGTCATTGTTTCTTCTCACTGCTATTCTAAGTAAAAGTAACTTTTTTTTAATTGGAAAAACTGACATTTGGTGAAATTATTCATTTTGAGAATCAAAAGTCAGCCTTTGTCAGAGGCATGGTTTCTCTGGAAATGAGATGAGTTTTTTGATGTTGCCACCCTTAATTTTCTAAAGTGGAACAGATGTTGTCTGGATATAATAGGTATGTGTCTACATGAATCCTTCATTTCTGAAAACAAACTTCCAGAAGTACTTGTCTTCATGTGAAAAACAAAAACAAAACACCATGGTTCCTCACAAGTACTGTGATGAAACTTTCTCAACAAAAGTTGTTTTAAAAAAAAAATTTAAAGTGTTTGTTACTATTGGTGCTGTTTTGTGATGGTTACTCTGAGTTCATGTCTCTAAAATTATCATTATATCAAAAAGATGATGCTCTTTGATATAGGTAAGGTGGCAAAACTTACAAGAGCTGAGGGACCTGCTTCTTCAGAGATAACCTATTTTGTTACCAAGTGCTGTCAGTTCTTTTAATGCCATTCAAAATACTCCCCCTATTTTGCCCCTATCTGATTTAACTGCCACTCCATAGATTGACTGTCAGACCTTTTCCATCTCACTGTCATCACTGCCTCCACATCCTCCTTGTTCTTCCTGCATTTCTATACAACGTGGTCCAATCTATCCAGAATACTGCAATCAGATTCATCTTCCCAAAATACTGTTTTAAGTAAACTTATGCCACTGCATGCTGTACTTCTAAAAATACAATGTGCAACTAATTTACAAAGCCCAGCACAATGTTTTCGAAATTCTCCCCCAGCTCCTTATTTGAAGACTCCTGCTAAAACATGTCCATTTGTCATTTCTAAAAGACTTGTCCTTCTCCAGTGCTTTCTCCTTCCTCTTTCCTTATTTTCTTTCTGCCACTCAACTGCTATCCACATATTACACATCAGTCAGCCCTTCAGAGTTTATAAAAAGTACCAATCTTCTGCAAGACATTTAATCTCACTTTCCAGCTCTTATTGGCCCTTTCTTTCTCATTACATTTTTATATTTTATAAATATTTGTGTAAATATAACATATTATATTTGTATTATACATACTGTATAACACGGTATATATGTATGTTGTATTGTATGGTAAGATTTTGAATAATTCATTACAATTCCCATGATGCCATCACTAGTTTTTTTAATAAATTTATTTAATTATTGAAAAGACAGAAAGTAAATAGGTGATCTTTTTTCTTTTAATCTATGTATTAAGCTAGTGGGGAGAGAAATATAAAGTTTCCAAGATAAATGTTACAATTTGAATCCCAGTTTGAAAATTTTTATTTTCAGTAATTCCCAGAGTACACATGTATGATTTGCCTTTTTAACTGAGACAAATATCAGGTGTTTGCTTCATCACCATCATTCATCAACCTATTGCACATATCCCATGTATAATCTCTTTAACTGTGCACAGAAGAAAGAAAATCAGAATGAATAGGTTTTGGCATGTATGCCAGACAAAATACTTTCTACAGTCATAGACACATGTAATGCCTTTGAATATTTCATTCCATTTATATGTTCCCATTTCAACTCTATGACTCAGAGACTTTGTTTAATCTATTTGGTACTTCTTTCACTTCTTTTAATTCAGATATAAATTATCAGATACATTACAAGGGCCTAAGTAGTACTAACCAAATAATGGAAAATGGAAAATGTGAGTTTCATATTCAAAGCACTGTTGTTTAGATCCCAACTTAATTTTGTCTCCTCTCACCTCAGTAACTTGGAATTTCAGGTTTCCATTCTTAGAAGCTCCTTTAGTTAACTCATCACTGCAGACTTGGTATCTGGCTGCAGTGAAGGAACATTGGTAATAGTGACAAAAATGGCTTCCAACAATTAATACTAAAGGCATGATAGAAAGATCCGTTTATAGACATTATAATGCTGTCTTAATACTTTCTGGAACACGGTGTGCTATAAATGAAGTCATCTTATTTCTTTCCTTAGGGAAGGAGTATATGCAGATCATTTTCTCATAATTCAGAAAAGAAATTTCTTCATTAGTTTTTCATGAAGGGCCTTATTTTTCTTTGTTTACAAAAACAGATGGTGGTACAACTTTCACTGTAGCATCCAAATTTTGAAATCCTTCCTCCTTCCTACAACGAATAAAATATGCCTTGATATTACCATAGCACAAAGATAAAAATATAAGCACTGAGATGTCAAAGAATGTGAGATACCCATAGAGACACTAACAACCTCCATGAGGAAAGACCAAACCCTCTTTCCAACCCAGCACCAACTTTTCCTTCTATGAATTGATTATAATGGCTCTGTGCGGCTATAGCCCCCAGAATATTCACTCCCAACAAAATGGATTCAGGCTAGAATGTGAAAATTATCTCCTCTTTCCTCAATACTATGTAGAGAAAAATCTGTCATCCTAATTATTTTCTCGAACCAGAAGAGGTGGGGAAAGACATGTGCCTTTAGCTGAAGAAATTTTCTTCTAATGTACCTGGAAAGTCATATGTGTGAAATGAACACACACACACACACACACACACACACACACATACACACAAAATACTGAGGAATCTTAATAGAAAAATAGGCTGGTATTTGAAATTCATCACCATCATTTAACCTTAGTTAAATCACTTAATATTTCAGGATCAAATACCCAACAGAAACTTAATAACCACTTACTCTTTCAATAAATATTTATTGAATACCTAAAACATTTCTGGCAATATTCTTTGAACAAAGCCAAAAAACGGTTCCTGCTGACACAGAGCTCAGTACTTAGCAGGGAAGATACATTTCCCATATTAATACATCATCCCCTCCATTTTCTGGGCCTCCTCCCCACATCTCAGATATTGATCTTTCTCCCTGCCAAACACCTGGGACCCATTACATACTCCCCCTTTTCTCTCACTCTGACATTCTCTTAGTAATCAACTTTTGCTGATCCCAACACCTAAAGCTGCCGTCTGTGCAAACAAATGACAAATGGGAAGCTCTACGTTCCCAGGTGAGATTGGTGCTGCCTGGAATTGAATTTAAAGACTGAATACATAGTCTGTTTTCTAATTACATGGTCACATCTTTACTTGCATTCTTGTCAAGGTAGGGCAACTTATGATGAGTGTATTTTAACTTTCAGTATACCTCATGCCAATAGTTTTGCATTTTTCTTATTTCCTCCTTTTCAATTTTGACTAAGGCCTCATTTATTTTCTATGAATGAGTCAGCATTCTTTCCATTTTCCTTTGAGTAGAGGAGTCTTCATTTCTTTGTCTTAGCAGCCAAACCAGGTAAGATAAAGAGAAGTGATTTCCAGAAGGAAAATGTGATAGGTTGTGTTTGATGCTTGTTGCCCCATCACACTGCTTTGGTAAGTAAATATTTCCAATGCCTCTTTTGGTTTTCCTGAAAATTTAAAGCTAAAGAAAAAGACAGAATCTAAAGTGAGGTTGGACTTAAAAGCCTACACTTTGCCAATTATCATTCCTATATTTCAGGAAGAATTCTACAGAAATAATGCTTGAAACTTTTCACAGGAATATGTGAAATAAAAGGGCGAAAGAAAAGTATGTATCAATGGATTGGAAAGAAACTTTCTACTCTCAGCCCAAGAACTGCCAAAAATATGGAAATGGAGGGAGATAGGACTAAAGATGAAAACCTAAAAGTTGCATAACCATATACAGGGAAGCAGGCACTCTTTTCCAATTTACAAATGCACTATTGATTTGGGGTGGCTATACATTCCAGGCACTGTTCTAAGCATTGGCAATACAGAAGTAAAAACTCTTGGGGTGTCTGCCTGGCTCATTCCGTTGAGCAGCCGGCTCTTGGTTTTGGCCCAGGTCATGATCTCAGGGTTCTGGGACTTTTTCCCCACGTCAGGCTCTGCCCTCAGCAGGGAGTCTGCTTGAGGATTCTCTCTCTTCCTCTCCTGCTGCCCCTTCCCCAACTGTGCTCTCTCTCTCAAAAAAATAAATCTTTTAAAAAAAGAAGTAAAATTTTTTATGCTTTCATATTCTATTCTAGGAAACAATTGCTAAACAAGTAACCATACCAAGATGTTTATATTATTTGTCCAACACCATTTTAAAATGCTTTCAGTTTTTAATTTCTAAGTATGTTACATATGTGATTTCCAGGTAAGAAAACAAAGAAAAATTTATATGCATAGCAAAAGAAACAGTCAACAAAATGAAAAGGCAACCTATGAGAGAAAAAAATTGCAAATCATATATCTGATAAGGGGTTAATACCAAAAATATATAAAGAATTCAGAAAACTCAGTAGAAGGAAAAAAAAAAAACAGGTCCAATTTAAAAATGGGCAAAAGGCCTAAATAGACATTTTCCCAGAAAAGACATATAAATGGCCAACAGGTACATGAAAAGGTGCTTGACATTACTAATCATCAGGGAAATGCAAATCAAGACCACAATGAGATATCACTTCACACCTATTAAAAGGGCTATCATCAAAAAGACAAAAGATAACAAGTGTTGGTGAGAATGTGGAGAAAAGGGAAACTTTGTGCACTGCTGGTGGGAATGTAGACTGAAACAGCCACCAAAGAAGTCTCCTCAAAAAATTAAAAATGGAATTACTATATGATCCAGCAGTTGTACTTCTGGGTATTTATCTAAAGGAAACAAAATCACTGTCTCAAAAAGGTATCTGTACTCCTATGTTTATTGCAGTATTATTCCCAATAGTCAAGATATAGAAACAACTCAAGTATCCATCAACAGATGAATGTATAAAAAAAATGTGATCTTTAGATATAGATATATAATGGAATATTATTCAGCCCTGAGAAACAAAGGAATCCAGCCACTGCAACAACATGAATGCACCTGGAGAATATTATGTTAAGTGAAATAAGTCAGGCAGAGAAAGACAAATACTGTACGATATCACATATATGTGGAATCTAAAAAAGCAGAACTCATAAAAATAAAGAGTAGAATGACGGTTATCAGGAGCTGGGGAGTAGTCAAAGATGAGGGTGCTGGGCAGACGTTGGTCAAAGGGGTACAAAGTTCCAGTTATAAGATGAGTAAGCTCTGGGGATCTAATGTGCAGCATGCTGATTAGAGTTAATAATACTGTATTATAGACTTGAAACTTGCTAAGAGAAAAGATCTTAAATGTTCTCACCACAAAAGAAAAATGGTAATTATGTGATGTGATAGAGGTGTTAGTTTTGCTATGGAGGGAATCATTTTGCAATATGTAAGGGAATTAAATCAACATGTTGTACACCTTAAACTTACATAATGTTGTATGTTGCTTATATCTCAGTAAGACTGGAGAGAAAAGAATTTATCAAAATATAGCATAAATATTTCTAATGCAGAAACAGAAATGGAAGGACACAAAATTAACATTATATATCTACCTTGCAACTGCATTTGGTGTTTCATTTAATTTTCTCATCACTTAGAATAGTAATCCCTACAGATAAACTATATACCTGTTCTTTGAACTTTATTGAGATTCGTGTTAAGACCCACAAAGTGATATCAATTTTTGTAAATGCTTTGAAAATATTTGTCCTATATTGACATTAGGTTAAGCCTTTTAATGTTCTTCTTCAATGATTTATATTATTTATTTTTAAATTTAATTTTATTATGTTATGTTAGTCACCATACAATATATCATTAGTTTTTGATGTAGTGATCCACGATCCATTGTTTTCATATAACACCCAGTGCTCCATGTAGTATGTGCCCTCCTTAATACCCATCACCAGGCTAACTAATCCCTCCCCCCTCCCCTCTAAAACCCTGTTTGTTTCTCAGGTCCATAGTCTCTCATGGTTCATCTCTCCCTCCAATTCCCCCCACCCATTTTTCCCTTCCTTCTCCTAATGTCCTCCATGTTATTCCTTATGTTCCACAAATAAGTGAAACCATATGATAATTGACTTTCTCTG
>NC_138369.1:87607604-87688481 GCF_054177405.1 Leptonychotes weddellii
CTGCTATGAACATTGGGGTGCATATGGTCCTTCTTTTCACTACATCTGTGTCTTTGGGGTAAATACCCAGTAGTGCAATTGTTGGTCATAGGGTAGCTCTATTTTTAAATTTTTGAGGAACCTCCACACTGTTTTCCAAAGTGGCTGTACCAACTTGCATTCCCACCAACAGTATGAGAGGGTTCTCCTTTCTCCACAACCTCTCCAACATTTTTTGTTTCTTTCCCTGTCCATTTTTGCCATTCTAACTGGTGTAAGGTGGTATCTCAATGTGGTTTTGATTTGAATTTCCCTGATGGCTAATGATGATGAACATTTTATCATGTGTCTGTTAGCCATCTGTATGTCTTCTTCAGAGAAGTGTCTTTTCATATCTTCTGCCATACCAGCTTTTTGGAGGAAACCATCAACATGCTCTATAACAGGTGACCTCTCTCTTGACAAGAACTGATTGGACTGGGGAGAGGAGGCTGACCCGCAGACAGTTATTCATAGGCCATTAACTGGCCTACGTATGACATGGTATGCCCAAAAAGGACACATTATACTAGATAGAAACAAAACACCCAATCAGAATCTTGAGAGGCATTTCATAAAATCACTTGAACTCTTTCATTATGCTTCTCACTCATTAATCTATCTTCTGGTAAGTTGGCTTTCTGTAAGTTTATACTACAGTGAAATTGGCTAGCCCTGATAAACTAACTTGCCTCTGTACTCTTGTATTTTCCATTGTGAATTAATAAATTGTCAGGCACGTAGGTAAGCAAGTCGTTCTTCTGAGCGATAGAGCAAAGCTTTTTATGCTGACAAATAGAAAGTCAGGTTGCAGAAAACAATGCTTAACACCCACTGACCTCTGGAACAGAACTTTGCAAACTTTAAACAAACACAGAAATCACCAGAGGCTGCTACTAGTACTACTCAGTAAGTCATGCAAGACTCTAGACACCCTTGCTACTCAAAGCATAGTCTTTAGTCCAGTAGCATCATATAGGAGCTTATTAGAAATACAGAACCTTAGGCCTTGTTCCAGATCAACTGATTAGAATTTTGACTTAAGTGGTTTTATGCACAGTAACAACCAAAAGCATTAGTCTAAGATCAGTGCAGTGCAAAGGGCCTGCAGCATCAGCATCAACTGAAAATTTATTAGAAATGCAAATTCATAGACTCCATCCCAAATCTACTGTAGCAAAATCTCTGGGACTAGGGCCCAATCATCTGTGTTTTAACAAGCCTTTGAGATGATTCTGATATAGGCTAAAGTTTGGGAATCACTGCTCTAGACCAATGCTTCCCAAACTTTGTTGCCCATTAGTTTCATCAGGAAAGCTTTTAAAATTCCTGATAGCCATATTTTGTCTTACACATTAAATGAGAATGCCTGGAGATGAGAGACAGACATCAGTATTTTTAAAGATCCCAGGTGATTCCAAAGGGCAATAAAGTTTAGCAACCAATGCTTATACTATAATAAACTCACCAAGAAATGGAAACTCTAGCAGAGATTCTCTATTTTAGATCCATATTGAAATCACCTGGTTGAGCCAAGCTCGCATTCTCAGATATGTTGATATAATTATTCTGAGAAACAGGGTTATTTTTCCTTTTAATTTTTTAATTTACAACAAAACCTATTTGTGATATATTGTTCTGTGGGCCTTCACAAATGTATAGAGCCACATTTCCACATCCTCAGTTGTTGACACAGAACAGTTTCATCATCCACAAAATTTCCTCCTTCTGCTCTTTCCTGATTAACCCTTCCTCCAACCTTCAGTTCCCACAACTACTGATTTTTTTGTGTGGTTCAGTTAGGGCCATTTCTGTTGGCTTTACTTCAAGTTAACTGATTCTTTCTTCACCTGTGTTGAGTCTACTGATGAACCAGTCAAAGCATTCTTCATCTGTTACTGTGTCATATCTAGCATTTCCATTTGTTTTACATCTCTCTGCTGAAATTTACATCCGACCGTACATGCTGTCTAATTCTTCCATTAGAGCTTTTAATATAGCAGACATTATTTTAAGTTCTGTGTCAGAGAGTTTTGATATCTGTGTCATACTTAACAATAGATATGTTGATTGTTTCGTTCCTTGACAACATGTTTCCTCTTCTTGCCATTTTTATGCATAATTTTTTCTTAAAAAATGGCCCACTGTGAAAGATAATACGGGCTGAAGTAAATAGATTTTATAACTGGCAATGAATACCTCCTCTTTCCACTAGACCTTTAGTGTGGGATCTGCTTTAATCAAGTCAGAGGTCAATCTGAGTTTAAGGTTTGTGGGAGCTATGGTTACCCTCAGTAAGCTATATGCTTTAAATTTCTCTAGAAATAGCTTGGAGGTAAGAGCTGGTTTGCTGGAAGGTTTTTTACCATCTTCCTTGCCATCACCTTAAATCTTCCCTTTATGTTGTGCCTTAGAGTGGGTATGTCTTCACAGTCTTGAATACTCTCAGCAGTATTTCAGTCTGACTTGTTACTTGACCTTATTGATCTGGTGGTAAAGGGCATGGAGGGGTGTTCTATTTTGTTCTAGTTAAGATTCAGTCTTAGGAAGGCGCTGTGTTCCTGTGTCTTAGGGTTGTAGATTTCCCAGTGCTCTTGCTTCACTACCAGCTATCCTTCTCCTTCTCCTGTGATGCAATGGCTTCCTCCAGTGACTTAAGGCACATTAGGCTTTTTTTCATAAGAGATAAAGGAGAGAAGAGACTAGGTAGAAATTTTGTGCCATAACACAGCAGCCATTATGCCCCCTACCCAGGCTTAAACCATCAGGAATACTTTATCAGAATTCTCACCAATCTTTTTGAACCTGGAGGGATCTGTGGAGAAGAATATGCAAGGGAATGAGATCATGCTTTATATCTACGGTCCCCAGAGGTTCCAAATGCCTTGCCAGACTACACTCAATCTCCACCAATTTGTTACCTATTCTAGCTGAATTTTCCTTACTTGTATCTTCTTACTACATCTCCCCAAGTAAGCAAATTCCTGGTTCCTGTCTAACTCTGCACTCACCTGTCCGTTTTGCCTCTTTTTATATTTTGGGCTAGTTTGTTGCCCTGCAACCTCAACTCTGACAGTTTCAAGAAAATCTGTAAATTTGCAGTATATTCATCTATTTTTATAGTTAAGACTCTAAGTGATATTCTTCCTATCCTTCTACATTCCAGAGCGGAAATCAAAAGTCTGGACATTGGAATTCTAAAGCATCCCAGGTGATTTTTAACATGCATCCAAAGTTAAGAACCACCGCCTTTTAGGAATAATCTTTGAAGCCAGCTAGATTCCTCCAGTCAGAACATTTCTGCCTTGCCCTTTGCTGAACATGCTGTAACATTCAAAATAGTTGCAGGAGGTGATTTTTAGGCCAAAATTAATGGCACTAAATTAATCTGCTTCCTAGTGTTTACTCCCCATTTTATAAGCCAGAATACAGGACTTCTCATAAGGTGATTAGCTTGATTACACTGACATTCCCAGATTTGTTGCTAAACTAAGTAGATATATTTCTAGCTTAAAAAAAAAAAAGGAAAATAAATCAAATGAAAGAGAAGAAGGAAAAGAAAGGCCAGTAGCTCCACAAATAAATTTACTTATGCATTTTTCAAACCAGAGCATGATAAAACATGACAAAAATCAATGGAACCTGAAGGGAAAGGAGAGAAGGGAAATGGGAACACATATATGAAGTAATTAGCTTGGCACAAGTTACAATTAAAGAAGGAGTATATACAGGCTTATATGTCTTTTCCAAGTCAAAATACAGGGGTAAAATAAGAAATGGCCAAGTACATAAAATTATGCACTCCTTTTTCATTGTAACAATACTGAAAGAAAACCTAGAAGCTGGCAGATGCAAAAGAATAAATGATCATTTCAAACATTCCTTAGACAGTTCTACATTATAACTTTCATGATAGAATTTCCAATGTTTTGTGTCCCTTCTTTGTTTGAAGATGGAAGCCTTTCAGTTAATTTTCCATAGAAATTACATTAGGGAAATTGATAAAACTGCCCTTATTTTTCCTCTTTCAGGATTTATATTACTGTATTATAGGTACTACCTAATGACTGATACTCCCCAGTTTCAGAAATTTTCCAGTCTCTCCAGCTCCCCATATCTCTCTGGACCTCAGAAGAGACAATTTTCACATAAGCATCATAAAACCAGAAATGTAAGAACATCTAAAGGTACTAGAGAATTACAAAATGAAGGTCATTAGGCCTATTCTTTTTTATTCACTTTGCTTCTATGCTTAACCTTCTTAATCCAACACAGAAACACACACACACACACACACACAGCTACACCCGTTTAATTACAGATAACTGATCTATATCCCTGGAAACATTCAAAAGTGAAATGTAACTTCTAATTTTACATCCAGTGCTCTTGCAGATTCCTGGATGTTGTTCTATTTCACATTCCAGGTATATACCCAATTATGCATATCTATGCATATTTATAACAAAGAGGAAGTGTAAATTCTGAAGCATGTTTTCCTTAGTTCCAATTTCAACAAGCCTCATTTCACTGAACCATCTAGTCATGTGTTTGCTATTCTAAAATTTAAATCCAGTAATTGCTGTAAAATTTAATATAGGCTGTTTTAATACCAGGAGTTACTGATGTTGTAACAGCTTAAAATAGGCTCCCTAATTTAAAACAAAAACTGCTTAAATTACATTTGTTAAAAACAGTACCTTTAGCAGGTTCACATTTTAACTGATACCAACAATTGCCAGAGAATATGGAGTCAATGAACCAAACAAGGAGCATTACCAATTAGTGCTTTTACAATCTGTGAGCAATTTGGAAACAGGTTTCCAAATGTAGATAAGAACATTAAAAACATTCGACAGGGGCGCCTGGGTGGCTCAGTTGGTTAAAGCGACTGCCTTCGGCTCGGGCCATGATCCTGGAGTCCCAGGATTGAGTCCCGCATCAGGCTCCCTGCTCGGCAGGGAGTCTGCTTCTCCCTCTGACCCTCCCCCTCTCATGTGGTCTCTCTCTCAAATAAATAAATAAAATCTTTAAAAAAAAAAAAAACATTCGACAAACTACTGATGAATAAACCCCAGGTTGTGTACGTTACAGTGGGGATTTACCACTCTTGTCTGATAACTCTAGGTCACCTAATGCACAGGGCATGGATGTTTCATATAAAGATATATACATTTTACTTTTGTTGATTAGAATTTCACTGGCATGGAGGATTTATTAGGTAAGAAGAAATAAGAAGAAATAAAATATATTTACTCAAAAATGTATATACCTGGGGGCGCCTGGGTGGCTCAGTTGGTTAAGCGACTACCTTCAGCTCAGGTCATGATCCTGGAGTCCCAGGATCGAGTCCCGCATCGGGCTCCCTGCTGTCAGCAGGGAGTCTGCTTCTCCCTCTGACCCTCCCCCCTTATGCTCTATCTTATTCTCTCTCTCAAATAAATAAATAAAATCTTTAAAAAAAAATGTATATACCTGGACATGAATAGTTCCGTTTCCTCATGCAAGCCAGTTAGTCTGGTTAGCTAACTGCATCCTGGAAATCAGAATGCATGCAAAGTTTCCCAGGCCTCCACAGAAGTGTGGGTAAAAAGACAATCCTATCGAGCTTCAAGTGGGTAGATTCAAGTCAGTTCCAAGTTTCCTCAGAGATTCACAGAAGAGGGAGATTGTAATAATACTGAACTCTGAAAAGAAAGATAGTAAGAATAGATAGAAGAGTGTATTGCAGTTCACTCACAGATAACAAATTGTGTACTTTCTCCCAACTCTGCATTGGTAGCTTGGAATCAGCTGTGATACGGATATTTAGAACATGAAAACTGACAAATGCTACAAATCAGATTTGTTTTTTTCTCCCACAGAGCTAGTTTACCAACACACTTCAAGAACAGAAGTTTGCAGTCAAATTGACATGAATGTCAATAAAAATCTTATAGAAGTGCTGTGCAATTGTGTTAAAATTATAGAAGAACTTATACCATGAAAGACTCAATTTCATTTGTGAGGAAGTTATTCATTAGAAGGTTTATTTAAACTGATATCCAGAGGCCAAAGTTTATTCTTATTTGCCTAATATAACAAAGTTCCCATGGGTGAAAGTGTTTCTTAAATAGCTGCACTTGCTAGTCAACAGGTTGGTATGCAACGGTCTGAGTGTTTGTGTGCCCCCAAAACTCCTATGTTGAAATCCTAGCCTCCAAATGAGATGGTATTATTAGATGGGGCTTCTGAGAGGTGCTTAGGTCATGAGGATAGAACCTTCATGAATAAAATTAATGTTCTTATAAGATAGATCCCACAGAGATTCCCTACCTTTTCTACCATATGAGAACACAGCATGAAGGCACAGGTTATCAACCAGGAAGAGGACCCTCACCCAACTATGGAGGCATTGTGATCTTGGACTTCCAGCCTTCAGAACTGTAATAAATTTCTGTTGTTTATAAGCTACCCAGTCTGTGGTATTTCGTTATAGTAGCCCAAACAGACTAAGACAGGAGCAATTTGCAATGAGAAATATAAAGTACCTAAAATGGTAGAACTCAGTTCATTTTAGTTGCTCTCTTTTTCCTACATCATGAAGCACATTTTCTCCTTTCAAAATAAATATACTGTTCTTTGGCTGGAAGTACTAAACTATAAACCAGAAGGCCAAAAAGTTTGTGGTTCAGATGAGAAAGTCTGGAAAAGCAGCCTAAGTGAGCACTGTGTATTTTCCTTGCATGTGATAATAGAAACTTCATGTTTATCCTCAGACTTTCACTTTCTAGGCCAATACAATCTTGTAACCTCTATTTTTCTTGATTCCTATCCTGACTTAACCTCCAGGTGACTAAAGAAATCTTATTAATAGTAAAAGTTATATGTACTGCTCAAAACTGGGAAATAGTCTGGTAGCATTTGTAAAGTTACCTTGTGTTCAATCTTTCCAAAAATGTACCAAATGTAATACTGAAAAATGAATCCAGACATTACAAAAACCTGCTAGAAAAATTTAGCCTTAGTCTTAAAGAAGCCCAAAAGTGCTTTAACCAAGCAACAGTCAAAATTAACAGAAGTGCATTGGAAATGAAAGATACCAGAGTTTCTTTTCAAGGACTCCAGAAAATCTTGAAATATTCAATATTTGGAATGCTGTAATTACTCAAGATTAAATTAGATGATTTCTGTTCATTAAGGCTGTATGAAAACAGTCAAAATCATTGCTAAAAAACAAGGAATGCTTTCAGAAGTTCATATTTTGCCCTTAGAATTGGGAATGCTACTTATTAAATAGTGCGACATAACAATTTCTCAAACCAAATCATTCACAATATTATTTTATTATTCTAAATTTTTTCCACACCTGAAGTTATATGAAAACAACACTCCCTAATAGCATTTTTGCATTTTGGTAACAGAGCATGTTTAGACAAATCATAGAGTAATAAATTCATTTTTTGCCTCCTACTGTCAAAATATAAACACCTAAGACAAAGTGCTAAAAATGAACTAAACTGTTAAATTTATAAGTGCTTGTGAAGTTTTTGTTTTCTATAATTTTTTAAAAACTTAATATTTCAAATAAGTTACCAGATGTTAGCATGTTGATGTACAATGTAGTAATAGGGGAGGAAAAAAGAGGGGGCTCCATTTTACACCCACAATGTACAACATGGTGCATTTCCCTAGAAATTTCTGCTTATTGAAGCCAAAATTTGGAAAAGAACCCATGTAAAATTTCTTTTAAAATTCCATGACTATTACTTGTGGACCAGCCTCCCTACTAGACCATTTTGATTGCTACACATGCCTGGTCCATGTAGGAACACCTGTGCCCAGGAATGACACTAGCTGTAAGGATCCTAGTCTAGGCACTGATGAGGAAGAGACTGCAAAATATATTGTGGGCTAATATTGTCAAGTGGAAGAAAATCTATGATCTTGTAAAAAGCAGCCATTGAGATACTATTCTCTCGGGCCAATATCTGGATGGCTTTAACCATACTAAGTCCCAGGTTCCTCTTTTAGCTTTTCCATATTGATGTCTATGTTAGGAACAATGAAAATTTATACTACCATAAAATTTATTTTAGAGAGATGAAATCAGTGAAAACAGTGGTATATAAAACCTCTGAAAATTCTCTCCACCATGAAAGGAATGAGGCACTGGCAAAAAAAAAAATAATAAAATCATTAGAACTCCGGACATTAACCAAAGGCTTGCAGCAATCTGGGGAGTATTTATTCAAAAAATGTGACTGAACAAATAAACCAAATAAAAAATGGGCAGAGAACCTAAATAGACGTTTTCCAAAGAAGATGTACAGATGGCCAACAAACACAAGAAAACATGTTCAACATTACTAATCATCAAGGAAATGCAAATAAAACCACAATGAGATATCACCTCACATCAGTCAGGATGACTAGTATCAAAAAGACAATAAATAACAAGTGTTGGTGAGGGTGTGGAGAAAAGAGAACCAGCGTGCACTGTTGGTGGGAGTGTAAACTGGTGCAGCCACTGTGGGAAACAGTATGGAGGTCTCTCAAAAAATTAAAAATAGAAACATACAGCCCAGTAATTCCACTTCTGTGTATTTACCCAAAGAAAACAAAAACATTAAATTGAAAGATATATGCACCCCTCTGTTTACTGCAGCATTACTTTCTATAGCCAAGATATGGAAGCAAACTAAGGGTTCACCAATAAATGAATGGATAAAGATGTGGTATGTACATATAATAAAATATTACTCAGCTATAAAAAAAAATGAGATCTTGCCACTTGTGACAACACTGATAGAACTAGAGGAAATTATGCTAAGTGAAATAAGTCATGCAGAAAAAGGCAAATACCATATGATACCACTTATACGTGGAATCTAAAAAGACAACAGAACTAGACTCATAAATACAGAGAACAAACTGGTTGGTAGTTGCCAGAGGGGAGGAGGGTGGGAGGATAGGCAAAATAGGTGAAGAGGATTAAGAGTTACAAACTTCCAATTATAAAATAAATAAGTCACAAGGATTAACAGTATAGCATAGGTACTATATTCAGTAATATTGTAATAATTTTCTATGGTGACAGACACTTAACTTGGTGAGCATTTCATAATGTATATAATTTGTTAAATCACTATGTTGTATACCTGAAACTAATATAATATTGTATGTCAACTATACTTCAATAAAATATAAAAATAAATAATTATTTAAAAAAAGAAATGTGTCTGAATATTAGTAAAAAGAGTAGGTTTTGTGGCATTTTATTTTGTTTAAAGATTTTATTTATTTGAGAGAGAGAGAAAGAGTGAGCACAAGCGGGGGAGAGGGACAGAAGGAGAGGGAGAAGCAGACTCCCTGCTGAGCAGGGAGCCCGAAGTGGGGCTCAATCCCAGGACCTGGGATCATGACCTAAGCCGGAAGCAGACACTTAACCAACTGAGCCACCCAGGTGCCCCAGCTTTGTGGCATTTTAATTTGCCCTATTCTTATCCCACTCTGAAGCACTCTGATAGCCTAAAAATCAATAACTCACAATCATAGTGAAAACTAGCAGTTAGGCAGCCACCTCAGAATGGGATTGGAACTCTCAGAATCTCATTGTCAAAGGACTGTGGCTCCTTGGAAGACTACTTGCAAAGCTGTCTTTATTTGACCTGCTGCTGAACTCACTCAGTGCAAAAAGTGCTTTCCCCAAGGAAGCCTGCCATAAACATTTAGAGGCAATCATCTAATTTTTTGACTGCCTGAGGTGGTAAATAAAAGTTGGGGCAAAATACAAGCTGCCTAAAAGGCTTAAAAGAAAAATCTGTAGAATAGATGTTCACAAGGGCTTAGAAAGTTTAAGTTTAATCTCACCACAGAAAAATGGTGATGTATTCTTAGGAATCTAGAAGCCCATGCATGTTGGAAGGACTGCAAGTATGCCCAGGGCTATACACACGCTCAGGAAAGACCTGAGAAGATTCTAAGCTCTCACCTCAGGCTGATTTTGAGGCTCTAAGAGGGCAGTGAATAAACACTAAGGCAGAACTGTCTGTGCCCTGGCTGAGCACTGAAGGCATGCCCAACAAGCAAACAGAACCCCTTGGCAAAAACTGGGACCTTACTGGATCCAGGCATTAAGGAAATCTTTGTTCAATCATTAGCTGTAACTGATCTTACCAGTGGTCACAAATGATGAGCACAAGTGGTCACAAATGATGGAGAGTGGTCACAAATGATGAAGAGTGGATAGACGTTATAGAATTAGTTCAGAAAAATCATTAAAACAGACAACAAAAACAGTAACAGCAGAAAACCCTGGGAAGAGAGGAGACTCTGATTTCCAGTGTCGTAACATTCTATTATTTAAAATGTTTGGTTTCTTTTTTTTTTTTTCAAAAAAATGTTCAAGGCATGCAAGAAACAAGAAAAATCTGACCCATATACATAAAGAAGGCAATAGAAACTGTCCCTGATGTTTGGCTTAACTATACAAAGACTTTAAATCAGTTATTTAAAATTTGTTCAAGGAACTAAAGAAAACCATGTCTAAAAAATTAAAGAAAAATGGAGAATGTTTCTTGACAGATAAAGAATATCAATAAAGAGAAATTATAAAAAAACAGAAATTCTAGAGTTGAAAAGTAAAATAATTGAAATAAAAAATTGACTAGAGGCTCTCAACAGAAGATTTAAGGAGATGAAGAAATCAGCAAACATTAAGATATGTCAGTTGATATTATCCAGTTTGGGGGGAAAAAAAAAGAATGAAGATAAATGAACAGAACCTGAGAGACCTGAAAGAAACTGTCAAGTGTACCAACATCCAACATATGCACAACAGAACTCTCAGAAGTTGAAGAGAAAGGAACAGAAAAATATTTGAAGACACAATGGCAGAAAACTTCCAAAGCTGGATGAAAAACATCAATCTACACATTCAAGAAACTTAATAAACTGCAAGTAAGATACATCCAAAGAAAACCACACCCAGACACATTAAAATCTAACGGTAGAAAGCCAAAAAAAAGGAGAGAATTTTGAAATCAGCAGGAGAGAAGCAACTCATCACATAAAATTATCCTCAATATTATTTACAGCTGATTTTTCATCAGAATCCACAGAGACCAGAAAACAATTGCATGGAGTATTCCAAGTGCTGAAAGAAAAAGAACGTTGACCAAGAATTCTATATCCAGCGAAAGTATTCTTCAAAATGACAGAGAATTTAAGACATTCTCATATTTAAGGAAATGAGAGAACTTGTTAGTAACTAACCTCCACACAAAAATGCAAAAGGGAGACCTTTAGACTTTAATGAAAGAACACCTGTACAGTGACTTACATCCACATGAAGAAATAAAGAGCACGAGTGATTATAACTACAAAGGTAAATATTTTTTAAAAGCATAAATACATTTTTTGTTGTTTATAACTTCTTTTCGCCTGTGTGATTTAAAAGACAATTGCAAAAGGCAATAATTGTTATGTGTGTGTTGATGGGCATACACTATATAAAGACGTAATTTGTATGATAATAACAGCACACAAAAAGGCAGGAAAAGAACATAACAATATAGAAGCGAAGTTTTTCTATGCTATTGAAATTAAGCTAGTATTAATACAGACTAAATTGTTATAAATTAAATGTTTACTGTAACCCCCAAGCAACCACTAAAAATAGTAACTCAAAAAATGTAGTAAAAGAAATAAGAGAATTAAAATGGTACAATAAAAAATATCTATTTAAGACAAAAGGAGGCAGTAATGGAGGAATAGAGGAACAAAACACATAATACATATAAAGTAATAAGTAGCCAAAAGGCAGATCCAAATCCTACCTTATTGGTAATTACATTAAATTTAAGTGGATTAAACACTGCAATAAAAGGTAAAGGTTGCAGAATGGATAAAAAACATGATAACAGCATAATTATATGCTGTCTATAAAAGACACACTTAAAGTTCAAAGACACAAAAATCCTTTTGAAAGTAAAAGGATATAAAAAGATACACAATATACCATACACCAAAAGGTAACTAAAAGGAGGTAATGTGACCATACTCACATCAGTCAAGATAGATTTTAAAACTAAAATTGTAATAGAAACAAAAAAGACATTTTATAATGATAAGGACCAATGCATCAAGGATATATAACAATTATATAATATACATGCCTCTAACAACAGAGTCCTAAAATGCATGAAGGAAAAACTGCCAGAATCAATGAGAGAATTAGACAAATTAATAATAATAGCTGCTTGACTACAGTATCTCACTTTCAATAATTGATATAATGGCTAGAGAGAAGACTAATACTTAAAGAGAAGACTTGAACAATGCTGTAAACCAAGTAAACCTATCCAATATGAATATGCCACTCCACCCTACAACATTACAGTGCATCTTCTCTAATATTCATGAGACATCCTCTAGGGTAGATCATATGTTAGGCCATAAAATAAGCCTCAAGAATTGAAAAGGATTGAAATCATTAGAGAATGTTCTACAACCACTATGGAATTAAATTAGAAATTGAGAACTAAAGGAAATTTGGGGAATTTAAAATATGAGGTAATTAACACATTCCACTGTGTCAAAGAAGAAATCACAAGGAAATTATAAAATACTTTGAGATGAACAAAACAAAAACACAACATACCAAAACTTATGAGACACAGAAAAGTAGTGTCTAGAGGAAAATGTAGAACTGTAAACTCCTGTATTAAAAAAAAAAAAAAAAGGAATAAAGATCTTAAGGCAATAATCTAATCATTTTTTCCTTCAGGGGAGAATTACCTTTCATCAGCCCTTCTAGATAGACTATGGATATACCTGCTCCATGCCTGTTGCTTCTTCTTGTGGCAGGATTCTTTTTTTTTTTAAGATTTTATTTATTTGATAGAAAGAGCACAAGCAGGGGGAGGGGCAGAGGGAGAGGAGAGAGAGAATCTCAAGCAGACTCCCTGCTGAGCATGGAGCCTGATATGGGCTTGATCCCAAGACCCTGAGATCATGACTTGAGCCCAAGCCAACAGTCAGATGCTCAACCAACTGAGCCATCCAGGCACCCCACCTGCTTTTTTTTAAAAAGATTTTTCTTGTGGCAGGATTTTTAAACATGCATACCTTCTCTTGATCCTGCAGGCACCAGGCCAAGTGCAGACAGCCTCTTTTTTGTTTTTACCTATGTGACACTACAACTCAAGCTTGTGGATTCTCCTTGACCTACAGATTTGAGTCTGCCTTCTGCATGTGCTCACTAGCTGTCTTCCAAAACTTGCTTTCACTATGGCCTTCAGGAACATACACAGGGAGCCTGCCATGGGAAGTAAAAAGGGCGTGGGTGAGACACACAGGGTATTGGGGGTGCCTGTCGGCCAAATGGGTGGACTTACTGATGAGCCTTTCCCAGTGGCTCATGCAGGCTCTTGATGGAGTCTATGGAATAGTCACTAGGATCCACATTCCTTTAATGCCCTCTGTGAGTCCTATTTGCCATTCTCCCAAACTTTTCATTCCCCTCAGTCATGGAGCTCACAGTTGAGTATTCTGGATGGGATGAAAGAGAAATGAGCCTCTTCAGCAATGTCTTGCCCAGCTGGGGAAACCAGATACTCACTCACACGCTCTTCCTTTCTTCCATGGAAGAAATCACAGGCCAAGAACTTGTCCCTTAGCCCTAAGTTGTGCCAAGTTGGGTGAGGTGTGAGTACAGTCCAGCTGTTCATCTTACCCACTCCAATACCTCTAAACCCATATGTTTTTGCTCCAGTGGATTTCTGTAACTTCTCCTCTGGAAACCTGGACTTCCACAAAGGCTCTCTTGTCTGTCAGTGATTGGCTAAGTCAGTGTTCTCCAGGGACACCCAGACAACAGTGGAAAGGGACTGGAGCTGGTTCGTGGTTCACTATAGGGCCCACAGCCAGGACTGAGTTCTGTTTGCCTATTACCCAATGTACATATGAGCAAGACTTCTACCACATTCCTTGGAGTTCAGTGCTGGATCCCACAACTCCAAAAAAGTTTTTGTACATGGATTAATGCTGAAGTTCTGTTGTTGGGTATAGGAGACAAAAATGAGAGACATCTCATGTGCTATGATACAGATATCACTCCTCATTGGTAGCCAAAACAATCATGATAAAGAAAAATTTAGACTCTACTACAAAGCTTTTTAGTAATCTAGGTGGTATGATACTGGCATAAAGATAGATAAAGGAATCAATGGAATAGAAATGAAGGTCTAGAAATAAACCCATACCTTCATGGCAATTGACTTTGGACAACAGTGCCAAAACAATTCAATGCAGAAATAACAGTCCTTTCAATGAATGCTGCTGGGACAACTGGATACCCATGTTTAAAAGAATGAAGTTTAATCCCTACCTCACACCCTATACAAAACTTAACCCAAAATGAGTTAAGAAACAAAATGTAAGTGCTAAAACTATAAAAATCATAGAAGAAAATCGAAGTGTAAATCTTCATAATTTTGGATTGACAGTAATTTATCAGATATGACACCTAAAGATTAGAGAAAAAAAGGAAAATAGGCAACTTGGACTTCATCAAAACTAAAAATCTTTGAGCATAACTGGACTGTATCAAGAAATGAAAAAGACAATCCACGGAGTGGGAGAAAATATTTGCAAATATATATATGATAAGAGTCTTGTATACAGATTATAAAAGAACTCCTATAAATCATCAATAAAAAAGAAATACAACCCAATTAAAAACAAGCAAAGAATTTGAATAGATCTTTCTACAAAGACAATAAACAGATGGCTAATATGCACATGAAATATGTTCAATATCATTAATCATGAGGGAAATGTAGATCCAAATCACAATGAGTTCCTATTTTACACCCAGTTTAGCCCATTAGGGTGGCTATAATTTATTTAAAACAAAAAAAGAAAATAATAAGTGTCGGTGAGGATGTAGAGATATTGGGACTCATACATTGCTGGTGAGAATGCAAAATTGTACAGCTGCTTTGGGAAACAGTGTGGCAGTTCCTCAAAAAGTTAAACATGGAGTTACCATATGACCCAGCAATTTCACCCATAGGCAGATACCCAAGAGAACTGAAAACATATGCCCACACCAAAACATGTACACAAATGTTCATAGTAGCATTATTCATTATAACCAAAAAGTGTAAACAACCCAAATATCCATCAACTGATGAGCAGATAGCAAACGTGATATATCTATACAATGAAATAATATTCAGCCATAAAAAGTAATGAAGGGCTGACACTTGCCACAACATAGATGAATCTTGAAAACATTACACTAAGTAGGAGTCAGACACAAATTGTCATATAGTGTACGATTCCATTTGTATGAAATGTACAGAAAAGGTAAATCAGAAGAGTAGACAGTAAATCAGCAGTTGCTGAGGCTGGGGGAGTTGGGTGGGGGTTTAGAAAGTGACTGATTATGAATACAGTGTTTCTTTTAGGAGAGACAAAAATGTCCTAAAATTAGGTTTTGGTTATGCTTGCACAACTCTGTGGATATACTAAAAACACATTGCTTGTGTTTTTCACAATTCATTAAATGGATGAATTTTCTAGTATGTGAATTATATGTCAGATAAAAAATTTTAATGAAGGAATTAAAAAATATTTCTAATGTGAAGAAGGAAAAAATATGGATAAGAAGCAAAAGAGAAGGTGCTGAAAAAATCAGTAAACAGTCTACAAAGGAGAAGGAATGAAACTTAAGTAGCTAATCCTAATACTTAAATTGAATAAGTTCAAAGAGGTCAGATAAGGATCTCACACTATTTTTTTTTTTTAAAGATTTTATTTATTTATTTCAGAGAGAGAGAATGAGAGAGAGCACATGAGAGGGGGAGGGGCAGAGGGAGAAGCAGACTCCCTGCCGAGCAGGGAGCCCGATGCGGGACTCGATCCTGGGTCTCCAGGATCATGACCTGAGCCGAAGGCAGTCGCTTAACCAACTGAGCCACCCAGGCGCCCGGATCTCACACTATTTTTAAGGGATAATTTTAGGTTTTGTAATCCCCTTTCTGACAAAGGATTATTTATCAATTTTAATCTTCTTTGGCAGCCTGGGATCAAGAACAAGGACATGAGGGAAGCCGTCCAACCAAATTCCAAAATGTACCGCAATGTCATAGTAATTAAACTATTGTGGTTTTGGTAAATATACTGATCAATGAAAATAAGAGAAAGAATGGATCTGTGTATTAATGCCACTTTAGATCATCACAAAATGGCAATGAAATTAATGGAGAAAAGATGAATTATTCTATAAAAGGATTAAAACAATTGATTTCTCCATTAAAAGAAAATAGTATGCATGATCCCCACCTTCTCTGGAATACACAAGTATATTTCAGATGGCTTAATGATAAAAATGGACTTTTTAAAAATTTTGTTAAAATTAAATGAGTTTGCCTATTTCTGCAGTCATTCTGATGGGTAGCTCTGGGAAGACAGGAAACAAAAGATTTATGAAAATTCTCTCCTATTCCACACCTTTTCTGTAGGACCTGATAATATACTTGCAGTGAAGACATACGTGAAAAAACGGGGTCCTTGAGTTCTTTGGGAAACAATTACTCCATGGAGGATTTTAGAATTTAAAGTTAAGGTAGGGGCGCCTGGGTGGCTCAGTCGTTAAGCGTCTGCCTTCGGCTCAGGTCATGATCCCAGGGTCCTGGGATCGAGCCCCGCATCGGGCTCCCTGCTCCGCCGGAAGCCTGCTTCTCCCTCTCCCACTCCCCCTGCTTGTGTGCCCTCTCTCGCTATCTCTCTCTCTGTCAAATAAATAAATAAAATCTTTAAAAATAAATAAATAAATAAATAAAGTTAAGGTAAATATTTAATAGTTGGAGTGTTTCTTATAGTACTTAACATCAGTAATAATACCTATCTCAATCACTAATTTAAATGATCTTTTAGGCTTTTCTTTTCCAAGAACATAGAGAGTCTTCTCCAAGGGCAAATCATTATAACTCTTTCCTGAGTTTTTCCCTAAGCATCAGTCTCCATGGCATTTGTAAACAAGTTGCCCAGTGGAAAACTGTCTGGAAAATTATATGCCACAAGTTTGACAACAGTTATTTAAATGTTCACGGTAAAGGCACTTGGTATATCTTTTCTATACTTCTAAATTTAAAACATGAACATAAAACTGCAAATACCAAAAAGTAAAAAGCAGTAAACTTTAAGCAGCTACATTGGACATACCTGATTTTCAGACCCAAAAATGTGATGACAACATCAACTGCCTCAAAAAAAGCTTTTCTATTATTTATTAGAAATGAAAGAAAACTTTACAAGTCAAGTATACTGAGGACAAGAATATTCGGAGGGAATAACAAGATATTTTAAAAGTCAACTTATAATCACCTTTAAAAAATATCTGGAAGTCACTGGCATAGGGTATTTGCACATTTTTTTCAATATCAACACAAAGGAACTGTTTTCTAATATGATATTCTAAAGTAGAAAAAAAAATGTTATCCACCTCCCTTAATTTATAATTTCACACACGAAAAGAGAGGTTAATAATTAGAGGTAGGCTTTGCTTTGCACAGTGTTGGGTTAAGTGAAACTTGTTCACATTGAAACTGTGTGCTTGCTTTGCCCTGTAACCAATCTCAGCTACCACGGAGCCACGTGCATTGAGGACAGGGTCCCCACAACATGCATTTCCATTAACATAGTACCATAAAAAAGTGAGGACTATATTAGCTTATTTGGTAGATTCCATGATGATTAAAATTAAGACAATAATCACTCGTGTGATCTGAGTGAGCTATTCAAAGATTGCTTTTTTCTAAGCCATGTTACCTGATCTCTGAGCTATTTTTGCTAAACTTGTTGAAGGGGCTTGAAAAAATTACCACATATTCTGAGATTCATTCCTGTAGAACCTTGTACCTATAACCTTGTAAAGTTATATTATCTTAAGATCTACAATGTGTGTGTGTGCCCAAGTGCACACGTATATTTTACTTTATTTCATCTCTTGGGGATATATGGTACTCAGACAAAACTTCTGTTAGGGTTTCAGTCAGTCATTTTTTTAGGTCAGATTTTTTAAGAATTGTTTTACAATCACATATAAATACTAAATGTTATTTTATGATCATTCATTTTTGAGTGATAGACTTTTTTTTTTTTTAAAGATTTTATTTATTCATTCGAGACACAGAGATAGAGAGAGAGTGAGAGCATGAGCAGACGGAGAGGCAGAGGGAGAGGGAGAAGCAGGCTCCCCGCCGAGCCAGGAGCCGGATGTGGGACTTGATCCCAGGACCCTGGGATCATGACCCGAGCTGAAGGCAGACGCCCAACCATCTGAGCCACCCAGGCGCCCCGAGTGATAGACTTTTAATAAATTCATAAAAGGACACAGAGATAGCCAGCTAGTGTTTGAGATCTTATTGTACCAGACACAGACATCAAAACATGTCAATAACATCAATTAAGACTTAACTAAAATGGCTGAGATTTTACTTTTTAAAACATGAACATTCTCCATAATGAGTTATTAGAATGTCACATTCTTTCTCCTTATGGATTCATGCTATTTAATTCAGCTTTCAGGGGAAATTAAACCAACCAAAATTAACTGTAAAAAAAAAAAAAACCTTTCTGCATTATTTAACAGTGCAAATTTGAGGTAACGAGGGTAAATAATTGGACACAATTGTGTCATAAAATTCAGACTTCCCTAGTGCTTCCACCCTGGTGATAATCCCTATCAAGGGTTACATTGTTCTGTCCTTGAATATTATAGTGTGTTTGTTTTTGAACTTCATATGAACAGAATCATATATTATTTACTATTCTTTCAATATTTTTTCATTCATCATGATATATGTGATATTTATGTTGCAAATAGCAGTTCTTCATTGCTATGTAGAATTCCATTGTATGAATGCCCCACAATTTATACAGGTATTCTACCGCAGGCAGATTTTTGTGCTGTTTTCAGTTTCTTACTGCTATGAGTAACACCACTATAAGTATGTTTTGACAGAAATAAACATTCATTTTGCTTGGTATATCCTCAGTAGTAGCAACGCTGGGTCACAGGTATAAGTATGTTTCGCTTTCATAGATACCACCAGCTTCCCAACAAGGTCATGCCCATTTATACTTCTACCAGCAACATATGAAGGTTCCAGCTACTCCCCATCCTCACTGTTTTTAATCAAGTCCAACTTAATGGTCTGTCCATCTTCTCCAGCTAGTGCTTATTGGAACACTGCTTAAGAAATCTTTGTTCCTGAATATATTCTCCTATATTTTACTCTAGAAACTGTGTTGTTTTACCTTTCACTTTTCAGTCTAAAATCAATCTCAGAATAATTTTTGTGTATATAGCAGTCAAGATTTATTTTTTCCATATGGATATCTAATTAATTCAGCACCATATATTAAAGCAACTGTTCTTCCATCACTGCACTGCCGTTGCTTTAATCACGTTATTGTATAAGTATAATTCTGTTTCTCAGATCTATTTGGTTCCCTTGGTTAATTTGTCTACCTTTGCACCAATAAAGCACTGTCTTAATTATTGTAGTTTAAAATAACCTACCTTTGCTGGCACTTTGTATTTCTTTGTATATTTAAGGTCTTTTACATTTCTTTCTAAGTTTTGGAGTCAACTTGCCAATATCTACAGAAAAAAGAATGGTGGACTTTTTATTAAGATTTCATGGAGTATAGGCAGAAAGACATCTTAACAAAAATGAATCTTCCATTCAATGAATGGTTCATTATAAATTGAAAAACGGTGTTTTAATTCCCTAATTGTTACTAGTTTATAAACATACAATGTAGATTACATATTTACCAGTAACCTTACTAAATTCCATTATTTCTTCTAGTAGTTTGTAGATTTTTGCGCAAATGATAATTATAGCTGCAAATGCAGCTTTCTGTCAAAACTATATTTTCATTTATTTTTCTTCTTTATTGCACTAGTTAGAAATTTCAATACAATATTAAATAGAAGAGCTAATAGTGGACATCCGCATCTTGCTTCCAGTTGCAGGAGGAAAATGTTTTACCATTATGTTGGATGATGGCTGTAGGCTGTCATTGTTTTATATACCCTCGATTAGATTAAGGATGATCCCTTCTATTCCTAGTTTCTCGAATGTTTTTATACTAAATGGATGTTGGATTTTATCAAATAATGTTTCTGCATCTATGGACTTAATCATATGATCTTCTTCATTTGATAAAAGTGGTGAAGTATATTGATTGATGCACCAATGTTTAACCAATCTTGCATTCCTGGAATAAACTTCACTTGTATTGTCTTGTTTAGGATGTTTGCATCTGTGTTCAGGAAAGAATTTAAGCATAGTTTTTGTTTTGTTTTTTTTTCTTGCGAAGTTACTGTATGGTTTTGGGATCAGGGTTATCCTGGTCTCATAACTCAGGTTGCGATAGTTCCCTCCTTTTTCCACTTTCTGAAATAGTTTGTGCACGATTGACATCATGCAGATTATTTCATCCTTAAATATTTGCAGGAATTCACCAGTGAAGCTATGTAGGCTTGAAGTGTCTGTGTGTGTCTGGGAAGGCTTTAATTGTGAATTCAATTTCTTTAGCAAACATAAGGCTATTTAAATGTTCTATTCATCCAGATGCCAAATGTGTTTTTCCAGAATTTTTTTCATTTACCTTTTCAAACATCTTAGCATGAAGGTGTTCATATGTTCTTGTGTTACTGAGATATAAATCACATACCACAAATTCACCATTTTAAAGTATACAATTCAGTGGTTTTAGAGTGTTTACAAGTTTGTGCAACCATCACCGCTATTAAAGCCCGAACATTTCACCAGCCCGAAAAGAAGCTCCAATTAGCAGTGGCTTTCATTTCCCTCTCCCAGCCCCTGTCAACCACTAATCTACTTTTTGTCTCTATAGATTTGCCTACTCTGGATATTACATATAAATGGAATTATACAGTCTGTGACCTTTTGTTTCTGGCTTCTTTCACTTAGTGTAATGTTTTCAAGGCTGATTTACGTTGTAGCATGTATCAGTATTTTATTTCTTTTAATGACTAATATTCCATTGTGTAGATCCACCACATTTTGTTCACATATATTCAAATCATTTCTATTTTTCGGTTATTGTGAATGCTGTTGCTGTGAAGGCTTGTTTAGAAGTTTTTGTGTGAATACGTTTTCAGTTCTCTTGGGTATATGCCTAAGAGTAGAATTGCTAAGTCACATGGTAACTCTATGTTTAATATTTTGGAGAACTGCCAGACACCGTTTTCCGAAGCAGCTATGCAGCAGTGTATGAGGGTTCCAATTTCTCTACAGTCTCACGAGCACTTGTTATTTACCTTTTTTAAAAAATAAAATAGCCATTCAAGTTGTTGTAGAGTGCTATCTCATTATGGTTTTGATTTGCCTCTTTCTAATGACTAGTGATACAGAGAATCATAGTATGTCTTACTGTGTTTTCAAAGTCTGTAGGGTGTAGTGATGTTGCCTTTTTCATTTCTCAGATGGGTAATCTGTGTTTTCCTTCTATTTGTCCATTATCAGTCTTCCTAGAGTGTTATCCATTTTTCCAGTCTTTTCAAAGAACACATTTTTAGCTTTGTTCATTTTCTCTGTTATGTATTTGCTTTATTTTTCATGATTTCCTACATCCTCTTATTTCTTTGGGTTACATTTACTGTTTTTTTATGGCTTCTTGAAATGGAGGTATAGATCATTTATTAGTCTTTGTTACATTCTAACACATGCATTCACATTCTAATTTCCCTCCAAAGCACTGCTTAAGTTGCATTCTCCCCAAACTGAAATACTGTATTTTCATTGTTAAAATATTTTCTAATTTCTATTTTGATTTCCTTTTTGATCCATTATTTGGAAGCTTGTTGAGTAATCCAAATGTTTAGGGATCATCTATTTTTCTGTTGTTAATTTCTAGGTTATTTTCACTTTTGTCAGAGAATATAGTCCATATTATTTATTTATTTATTTATTTATTTTTTTAAAAGATTTTTTATTTTATTTTACTGAGAGAGACAGAGAGAGAGCATGAGAGAGAGGAGGGTCAGAGAGAGAAGCAGACCCCCTGCTGAGCAGGGAGCCCGATGCGGGACTCGATCCTGGGACTCCAGGATCATGACCTGAGCCGAAGGCAGTCGCTTAACCAACTGAGCCACCCAGGCGCCCCATATAGTCTATATTATTTAAATCCTCAGAAATTTTTGGAGACAAAGTAAATCTAAAACATAAAGAAGCCCCCAAAAGATCTAGAAATTAATAATCACACCCCTCTATTTCAAGAGATAAACAGAAATCTTCTAATTTTTGTTCTTTACCTCTTTCATATATAAATAAAAAATATTGCTTAGAAATGTAACCATAAAGAAAACTGTGCATGCACTCTGTGTATCTATATGTATATTACCATTCTGTAACAGGTCTTATAAGCTATAGTGCTCCTATCACTTGGGCAAATTGGAATTATTGAAAAAAATGAATGCAGATTATTCTCATTCAGCAATGTAACAAACACTTCTGACCTTTGGAAAGTGAGTGAAAATTCTGTCTATACGATCTATCACTGCAGCGAATTCTGTCTCTGAGCTTCTCAGAGTCACATTGATAGCACCTGGGACATAGATTCCTTATTTGCACTTCAAAATTCCATTTTACTTATAGCTCTATTTCCTGGTAGACACTGGCTGACAAAATATGTCCTCAGACCACGTGAACTTCTGTCTTGACAATTTTGTCAACAACTATTCTACCTTTAGAATAAGAAGAAATGCATTATTTTTACATTTGTTTTCACATCTATGTAGGAGATGGTACAGGCCAAAACAATACCATCCAGTACTGTCATTGACAATAACCTCAGTTTCCTCATTTGAATTAAAAAATAAGTAAATTACACTTCAAGATAATAGAGTTATCCAAGGAATAACTTAAGTACTTAATAGATTGTCTTTCACATGGGTAGTGCTCACAAAACACAAATTATTTCCTTCTAATACATTCTGACTTCTCTTACATGTTATCCTAAATTCATTGATAGCTAAAATGTATCCTGAGAGGCAAGCAATATTCAGAACCACATTCCACATTTCAGGTTAGATTAGTTTATGCTATAGTAACAAATGACACCAAAATCTCAAAGTCTTAAAAAAAGATTATTTCTACATCTATTACATGTTCAGTACAGGGCCGGGGAGGGGGAGTGTTTACAGTGTATATCTAATATTAATCCTTAGATATAGACAAATGCAGTCTTATCATGTAACCCAGAGAAAAAGAGATCTGAAATATTTGTGGCAGCCCTAATGACTAGTACAGCATCCCTCATGTCCTATCTTCCAGCTTTTGTTGATAGTGTTCAGAAGCACACCATTACACAGCCAAAAGTATGCCTAAAATGGAAAAGGCTAACAATACCAAATGTTAGAGAGGATCTGAAACAACCAGAATTCTCATACACTGTGCTAGGGGGAGTATAAAACGGCATGACTACTTTGGAAAGTTATCTGACAATTGATTAAAAAGTTGAAGACACACCTACCCTTCAACCCCATAATTCCAATCCAAGAGAATCGAAAGCATATGTCCACAAAAACCCTTGTATAAGAATGCTCAATCAAATTTACTCACACTGACCAAAATCAACCTGGATGTCCATCAATAGGAGAATGGATAAGCAAACCACAGTTGTAGATTTATACAACATATACTACTCACAATCAAAAGGGACAAACCACTGATATATCCAAAAACATGAATATCAAAACATTTTGTTGAGTGGAAGAAGCCAGAAACAAAGAACATTCTGTAGATTCCATGTATATACAGTCCTAGAATAGGCAAAACTAACTTATGATGACAGAATCATAAGATCATTATTACAAAACATTAGATCAGTATTTGCTGCTAGCTTCAAGGGTGGGAGAAACGGAACAGGAAAGAGCACAAAATAACTTTTTTTACTGATGGAAATGTTCTGTGTCTTGAGTGAATATGTATACATTTGTTAAAACTAATTGAACCATTCACTTAATAGTTGAGCATTTTACTCTATATTAGTAATAGCCTAACTTTTTAAAAATTAAAAAGTATTCAAGGACATTTCAGTCATACAATTTTTAACATTTATTTGACAAACCTAATATTATTCATTAGCCATTTCAGAACACTCTGACTCAGATTTTTAAAGTAATGTTATACTAAGAAGCCTGGGAAAAAAATTAGTAAAAACATCAACATCACTCCAGTAATATGCCAAGACAGTAAAATTTTCATGGGCCATATTTTAAAGTCTGTAAAATTCAACTCATTTTAGACTGCTTTGGCTGTTTATTGATTTTTTTTTTAAATAAGGAAACTATATTGAAAGAAAGCATTAAATCACCTGGATGCTGACATCTGGTGGAGCATTTCTACCCTTTATTTCACCAGTTATACAGCTATTTAACTATTTACCAGGATCACTTAGGATACAGCTGTAAAGAAAACAGACCATCTACTAGCTGTTGAGCAAGATTCCTAATTACTCTTAGCTTTTTTCTCACTTGCTAAACAATATAAAAAGCATCTGAAACAGTGCCTGGCCCATGATATAAACTTAATAAACGTCAGTTTCATTCTTGTGCATGAAGCACCCTTAATAAATGTTGTTTTTTTTCCTTTTCTTTCTTCTCCTCCTCCGAACTCTTCCACTTCCCTTGCCTCTTCCTTTTCATTTTCTTGCCTCTTTTGCTTCTTCTGCCTTCCCCCCTCCTCCCCTCCCTGCTCCTCCTCTACACCCTCTTCTTCCTCTTTCCTCTTGTAATATATGCTCATGAAAGTAGGGGGGAAATTCCTCTCCAAGAAATGAGAAAAAACTTATGTATGAGATTTTTTACAAACGTATTTTCCAGTTGTTTTCAAATCTGTTACCTAATGAATTTTAGTATTCAAAATAACAAAAATGTAAAAATCATTAAAAATATATTTCTGTTGCATGGATCAATTCCAAATAATTTTTAAGCTTTTAAATTTAAGCCTGGAAGATGTTTAGTCACATAGAGTTGGAGTCTTTTCTACAAATATGGGAGAGTTCCTGATACATTAACTTCTTGACTTAGAGAAAGAACAAAAATCTCTGGGCAGTTGTGGACACCATTACGGGGAAAACTTGGCTGACCCAACCCACTGAACCTAACATGATGAATTTCTCCAGAGCAAATGGGAAAATCAAGTCCTTGCGTATACACCTGTGACAATTTTATTCTTTTTTTCAATGTTTTAGCATCCAGTGATATATATTTTTTTAAAGATTTTATTTATTTATTTGACAGAGAGAGACCCAGCAAGAGGGGAACACAAGCAGGGGGAGTGGGAGAGGGAGAAGCAAGCTTCCCGCAGAGCAGGGAGCCCGATTTGGGGCTGGATCCCAGGACCCTGGGATCATGACCTGAGCCGAAGGCAGACGCTTAATGACTGAGCCACCCAGGGGCCCTCCAGTGACATTTCTTAAGAAATTATTTCTTAATCATTCATGATTGTTGTTTGTGATTTTTCTACCTCTATTATTCTACATTTATTAGTTGACGTTATATGAAGGAAAATCTTTTTATTTATATTAGTGTGGACCCATGGATTATTTTATTCCATTGATTATGATCTATTATTGTCAATTTTGTCCCAAAATTGTCCCAAATTTGGTCAGTGGGAACCTCTTGAAGCTATCTCCTGTGTCCTTTTGCCATGATGACCCCCAACATTCTTTGAGACTTCCTTACTTTCTGACATAAAATAATGTTCCAGGTTCATCTTATGCTCTCCCTCTCCAGTCCCAGAAGCAGTCATTTATTTCCTCATGAAATTCCAATTCTTTTCATGAATAATGTTTTATAGAAATCAACATGTGGGTGATAAGTATGCTCATTATTATTGTGGTGTTGTTATTCCAGATAGAACTGGGAAGCGTGTATGAGATTTTTTAAAAAACGTATTTTCCAGTTGTTTTCAAATCTGTTACCTAATGAATTTTAGTATTCAAAATAACAAAAATGTAAAAATCATTAAATATATATATATTTATAACAGTTATTTCCACATTAAAAACCATCAGTTTTCACTGATACCATTCGAACCCCAAACCAAAGGTTTTATATTTTTCATATTTGCAACTCTTTCCATATTTGCAACTCTCATTTCTGACAATGACAAACCTGGCTCTCATTATTCTTATTTTCGGTTCAATTCACCCTGTATACAACAGATGTCCCAATGCTTCCATTGCCCTTCGTCCCAAAGGTCTCTCCTCCCTCACTCGGATTTTGAAACCTGTTGCTGAGCCCCTGCAGCCACCACTGCTCTCCTTTACCAATGCTCTTCTCGCCCTGCTCCTGCTTCTAACACCTTATACCAGGCCTAGGCCACTGGCCCCCACAGGGCACCTTCCTCACACTGCTCAGCCTCCACCACCCTGCTCTGATACAGCATATCCTCATTCAAAAGCCAAAAAGCTAAGTGATTCCAAAGCACTTATATTAGACCAGGTCCTCCAAGAAGCAGATGCTAAGACTGGATTAAATATATAAGAATTTTATTCAAGGAAATGACTGTGTGAGATAAAATAGGAAGGTAGCCAAACAAGCCTGGGAGGGTCACCAGAGTGCAAAGAAGCCTGACTCCAAGTGAAAATATAGATGAGAAAATTTGGGTGGAAGGGTCTGAGGAAAACTCAGCAAACCTATCAAGGGGTCCTCGTGCCAAAGCAGACTGTCAGAGGAGTCCTGTGACTCCCAGAAATCTTTCTGCTTCAATATCCATCCCTACCATGCAAAGAGCCCATGGGAAGCATGGGAAGAGCACAGAGGAGGGGGTGGGATTCAGAGCCCAGCAGCTGGGGGCCCTCAGCAATTTTACCCGTGTTCACAGAAGCAGAATCTATATTCTCACAGCTGCTCCAACACTAAGATCATTTTTGTCCTTTATTTAATACTGCCTGTCAGAATCACAATAAAACAAACTCTTTTTATAAATTGCATGTAGTAACAAGAAGACATGTGCCAGACCACTACACCTTTATTTTTCTTCATAACTCAGAAGGAAAGAGCACCCCATTAAGTTAAACACTTTTTAATATCAAGAAGATTTTTGGAAGTGTGTCCTTTAGAAACTTTCTGGAGTGGTTACTGCATAAGTAGTTATTCGTTATCAAATCTCTGACCACATGTCTGGCACTATTGAACATGGTGAACCATAGGTCTAGCTAATAAGTACATTTTTGCAAGTATATTCCTTACCTGTGGCCCACAGCATTTCAAAACTTGAATTTTTCACTGAGTATGTTTGTATTTGTTTAAAATGCTGTGTCAAACTTTCTCAAATAAACACATACAAAGAATAGGCAGATTGTTTACACTTTGGAAAATGAAAGATAAAAAGGAGGGTGTCATGGCAATAGAGAACTATTTTATATTACACAATTTTATTGAGCAATTGTAGACATTAATCCAGCCCTTCAAGCTACAATTCAGCATTCATACTCTCATAGACATTACCTCTACATTTAATCCTCACATTTTAACATCAATTTCAGTGGAGACCATATGTTTAAACTTCATTAGCTCGGCTTAAATTTTTGCATAATGTTGAAAAGCCCTATGGTCCCTAAGTACACAAAAATGTTACTCATAGAACAAGAAATCGCATAGATATAAAACTAGACACCTACAGCAAACAGATATAGATATGTAAAAATTAGACACTTGTAATGACTTTCTGAAGGAAGTTTTAAAATCTAATTTTCACAAATATCCCTGAAATTTAGGATTGCCTCAAAGAAACACAAGAACTGGAGAAGAAAAAACCTAGAGCTGAGCACTATTAGTACGATTAAAAAAAAAAAAAGTAAAACTATTTTAAAAAATACTTATGGCTTACAATCATTCAACATTTTATACACATTTGTAGAATGCCTACTGTGTGGCAGATAAAATATTTAAGTGCACAAATGCCGTCTAAAATGGCAATCCCTAGCCACATGTATTTATTGAACACTTGAAATGTGACTAGTTCAAACTGAAGTTGTACTCTACATATAAAATACACACCAGGGCCTCCTGGGTGGCTCAGCTGGTTAAGCATCTGACTCTTGATTTCGGCTCAGGTCTTGATCTCAGGGTTGTGGGATCAAGCCCCACACTGGGCTCTGTGCTTGGTGTGGAGCCATCTTGGGATTCTCTCTCGTCCTCTCCTTCTGCCCCTACCCCCCCTTCCCTCTCTTAAAAAAAAAAAAAAAAAAATATATATATATATATATATATATATATATATGC
This sequence comes from Leptonychotes weddellii, assembly GCF_054177405.1. Classification (NCBI taxonomy): domain Eukaryota; kingdom Metazoa; phylum Chordata; class Mammalia; order Carnivora; family Phocidae; genus Leptonychotes; species Leptonychotes weddellii. The sequence continues at coordinate 87,635,947 of NC_138369.1, forward strand.
AGATTTCAGAGACTTAGGATAAAAAAGACGAAAGGAAAATATCTCAGGTCACCTGGGTGGCTCAGTCGTTAAGCGTCTGCCTTCGGCTCAGGTCATGATTCCAGGGTCCTGGGATCGAGCCCCGCATTGGGGCTCTCTGCTCCGAGGGAAGCCTGCTTCTCCTTCTCCCACTCCCCCCTGCTTATGTTCCCTCTCCCGTTGTGTCTCTCTCTGTCAAATAAATAAATAAAATCTTTTAAAAAAAAGGAAAATATCTCATTAATATCTTACACTAATTAAATGTCAAATGATATTTTGCATATTGGGGGTTGATATATTATTATTAATTTAACCTACTCCAAGCTTTTCTAATGTGGATACTAGGTAATTTTAAATCACATATGTAAATTCCATTATATTTCTATTGGAAAAATGTTAACACATACTACTGTGGTAGATAATGGTGTTTGCCTGGAAGTCTATCTTTCCATCCTTTTGGGGGCTTGGCAGGACAGCACTCCCTCACTCTCTTTGACTTTAAGTGTGGCCAAGAGGCTTCCTTTGACTTGGTCAGTTATGAGGAGATTATGGAAATTATGAAGAGATGCAGCAAATGTCACTTCCCAGAAGAGGCTTTAAGAGTCCGGGCGAGTTTTACTTCCCAGCTGCTGTTACCACAGAAACAGACATTGTAAGGGGGCCTCCGTCTTCCCAGCTGCTTAGTGACTAAGAGCCCCTTCACCGGCACGGCAGACATGTAGTTTGAATCAGATATAAACTTTTAATGTTTCAAGCCAGCAAAGTTTAGAGTTGCATCATAACGTGGCGGGGGGGGAGAGGGGGGAGGTCACCAAGAGGATGTGACCACCAGTTGACCCCAGAGCTGGACTCCAGCAATCAGAGGCTCCTCGTCCCCTCCCCTGTCCTTGGAATGTGCATTCTACTTGCCTCCCCCACTCCCACAAGCTGCCCCAAGGACACGGCCTTGAGATAATGAGGTGGTGCCGGACCATCTGAACAGTACACATGACTGAATCCAGTGAAGGCCTCTATGCAAGCTTTTCAGATGCAGCGGTTGGTATGGAGATCTACTCATCCTGCAGCTGCCCAAGACAAGTAAATATTCCCTTGCTTTTTAACCTGCCACCTACCAGTCTGGAGTGGTCTCTCTTCTGTCTCTCCCCGCCCTTCGTGGCGGGTGGGGCGGGGAGGGGTTTCAGGTTATACCCCGGAGGCCCCCAGGTTGCGGACAAACAATTGGCAGCCAGCCAGGCGACCAAAGAAACGGTCCCTGGGAAAGAGGCAACCGTGGGGGAAATCCCGAGTCAGTCAGCGGGGAACCTCCGCGTGAGGAGAGGTGGCCCGTATGTAAGAGCTTGAGGACCGAGCCTCGCCGCCGGGACAACGCCCGGCGAATGCCAGCTGGTCTAATGCGCCCCTCTGCGGAAGTGCGCAGACTGCGCCGCGCAGAGCGAGGAAACGCATGGTTGCGCAGCGGGCTGCCGTGCGCTCTGTGCCCTTCAGAGGCTGAAGGTCAGCCTAGAGAGCTGGAAGAAGAGCTGAGATTAGAGAATACGCAAGTGTTCACTACTCTGCTCGCTTCAGGGCTGGCAGACACAGTGGGAGAGTGGGATGATAAACTGGAGAATTTAGCCTGCCAGTTTGTAAAGCGGGGAGGGTGCAAACTGCCATGGATTAAGGTCCAGCGCCTGTGACTAAACTTGATTGGGAGGTTCACAGGTGAGATCCCTGGGAAGGGATTGTGGTGATTGACAGTGAGACAGACCAAACGCCCCGTGCCATCTGCCCCTAATACAAAGGAAAGCAAAAGCACAGCAACAGTAACCCCAGCCAGCAGAGCAGCCCCCAATTCCGGAAATGGTCATGATGAGAGAATATACTTCCACTGAGCTTATTGATAATACCTGCCAAGTTCCAGCAAAAGGCCAGGGAAACTATCCAGACATGGTTAGGGCAGCCATGGGATAGGGGAGACAATGGTATTTCCCTGACCAGGCAGGAGGGACAGATAAAGAACAACATCACCACCACACATCACACACTTGGCCTTCTGGCAGCTCCTTCATGGCACTTGGTGGTGGGGGGGGGGAGGGGGCATGTGAAACGAATCTTTTCAAAGTCTCCCCTTCCCCAGCCAAGCTTATAGACAAAACTCACAGTTGTCTGCACTTGGCCCTAACTCTGTTTTTCTAGGTGACGGTGCCCTCCATTCTCGGAAAATTGACCCCAACTACAAAACATATTCTTCTCTAGCCTGACCACAACCCATATCCCAGATGAGCCCAGGACAGACCCTCTCGAAAAACCTGCCACTTCCTGCTCTATCTGGTCAAGAGTCAACCCTCTCCTCACAACCCCCATCCCTGGGCACAGCTGCAACCCTCTCACATCCTTCAAAACCCCTTAAAAGGCCCAGCCTAGGGCGCCTGGGTGGCTCAGATGGTTAAGCGTCTGCCTTCAGCTCAGGTCATGATCTCAGGGTCCTGGGATCGAGTCCCGCATAGGGTTCCCTGCTCAGTGCAGAGCCAGCTTCTCCCTCTCCCTCTGCCACTTCCTCTGCTTGTGCTCTTCTGTCTATCTCTCTGTCAAATAAATAAATAAAATCTTAAAAAAAAAAAAAAAAAAAGGCCCAGCCTAACAGAAACTCCAGTTGACATCTCTCTTGATGTCTGGCCTCTCTCCTCCCTTGGAGAGTGAATAAACTCTGTCCTGATTGTGGCCCTACTCTTGGTGCAATTCTTTGCCGCCCATTTCACCAGTGACCCTAACAGGGGTTCAAGGTACTCATTCCCATATAGATTATTACCTCTCAAGGAGGCTTGACCCAATGAGTATGAGCTCCTGAGCTTGCGAGACTCAGGAAATCTATACAAGATGTACAGCAAATTCTTAGGGAATTGGGAATGAGACAGGCAATCTACACCCATGTCTTTGAAGGTCCTGATTGGGCCACATTCAGTGCAGGAATAAAAGCTAAAATACTCCAGCACTTGGTATGGGAGACTGATATGCATGCTGAACCCAGTTGTGGGACAAGATATTTATGATGTTAGACAATCCATTGCTGATCTAGAGGAAACTGACAAATCCCAAGAATGGGTACAGGCTGTAGGAAAGGCCCAAGAGAGAGAAGTGGCTTGAAAAGCTAAAAGACAACTGCCTATAAGGGTCCAGTAAAAATAACCCAAAAGTAAATGTAGTTTGACCTAACTGTTGTCAGGTCCCCACCTAGACAGATAGATGCTGTGTTGGCCTATGGAAAGCCTTAAAATATGGACAACAGTTCAGACCTGTCCCTGCTGCTCCTACCATCCCTGATAACCCACACAGAGGCCTCAGGGTTATAGTCCTAATCACAGTGGGTGCCTCCCACACCCTGGGTAGAGGATACAGGGCAAGATTGCCTCCAGGTGAGAGTTGTTGGAGGCGATCAGAGGCCTCATATTGAGCTCACTATTCACTGGTCCTTCAGAAATAAACAAAAGGTGGCAGCTCCAGGGGATACCGGAGCCAAATGTACTCTAGTACATGGTAACCCTCCGAAGTTTTCTGGTTCCCTCAGCAACCATGATGGTTACAGTGCGCCAACAGCTATGATCAGGAAGGTCCTTTTGACACTGCAAATTGGGCATTATACCCCCGAGAAAATGAGGTTTTCATCTCCCCAATACCAAAGAACATATTGGGCATCGATATCCTACACGGTCAAATTCTGCAAACCTCTATCAATGAATTTCACCTCCAGGTTAAGAGTAATCAAGCCAGTTCCATGGAAAAATACCAGTTGAGAACTGGCAAGCCTGCCACCCCCATGAAGAATGGTAACTGTCAAACAATAGAAATTGCCTGGAGGGCATAAGGACACAGGAGAAACTATCCAAGAACTGCACCAAATGGGTATTTTATGCCCTGTCCATAGTGCTTTCAGTAGCCCCACATGGCCAGTAAAAAAGCCAGATGGTCCATGGCAGATGATGGTGGACTACCAAGACTTGAACAAGGTAGTGCTCCGATCCATGCAACTATGCCCAACATTGCCACCATCTTGATACCTTGGCCATGGTCCTAGGAATGTACCATGTTCTATCAGACTTAGCAAATGCCTTTTTCAGTACATCCCTGGCACTGAGTCACAAGATCAATTTATCTACACATAGCATAGGCAGCAATGGATCTTTTGAGTGCTTCCCCAAAGTTACCTGCACAGCACACCATATGTCATAGAATGGTAACCTGAGGCCTGTCCCTATGCTCCTTCCCTATATCAATAAAATGGGCCCATTACATTGATGATAGAATCTTAACATGTGAAGACTTGCTTCTGCTGCAGGCTTTGCTGGCACATCTGCAAAGGAGAGGATGGACCACGAACCCACAGAAAATTCAAGGCCCAGGCACCACCATCAGGTTTTGGGAATCGTTTGGTCAGGTAACATGTATGTTGTCCCAGATGCTGTTTAAAAAGATGCAAGCCTATCCAACCCTTATATCCAACCCTTAAGAATATAAAGGAAATGCAAGCCTTTATACGACTTTGGGGTTTTAGGGGATTTTTAGGGCATCTTCCCAGCAGGGCTGCCACTCGAGTTAGATGTGTCTGTGACTCCAGAAGGTATCGGGTGGGCACTCGGGCAGAGACAGCAGAAGGAGAGAGTGCCTCCAGGATTTTGGCTCCAGCTTTGAAAGGGGACAAAACCCCAATATATTCCAACAGAGAGACAGTTCCTAGCAATGTTCAGAGCTTTCTTCCACGTGGAACCTTTCAGGAAGGAATAAACCACAGTGGACATTGAGATGAACTCAGAGCAGTTTGGCTGGTGATCACTCATGAGCCCTGGCCATTAACCCTTTGCACTGAAAGTTGGGGTGTTCTAAGGAGACTAACCCTATGACTTGGACAATGGGAACCCAAGGGTTGGATGATCACTCATAAACCCTTGTGTGGTCAGGATATATGGAAAGTCATCAGATCTGCCTGCAAGAGCCTGAGGCAGTCTCCACTGTTTTCCACTTCCCCACCCACAAGGAACTGACACCTCCTGGCAATCAAGAAGCTGCAGCCCTCGGTGCACCTGGGTGGCTCAGGTCATGATCTCAGGGTCCTGGGATCGAGCCCTGCATCGGGTTCCCTGCTCGGTGGGGAGTCTGCTTCTCCCTCTCCTCCCTGCTCATGTGCTTTCTCTAGCTATCTCGGTCTCTCTCTCTCTCTCTCAAATAAATAAATAAAATCTTAAAAAAGAAAGAGAAGCTGTTGCCCTCATTCAGATATGAGCTCTACCAACTGACCCTTCTGTAGATACAGCAGATGGGATGCATAGAAAGAGTGTCCACCGTTGCACCCAGGTGGGTTGGTATATTGGCAAGGATGCCAGATGTCCTTAGAATACTTGCTTAACGCAATAACGTGTCATGTGTGTTCTAAACAACGTCCAAGGTAACTGCCAAAAGAATCTGGGTCCATCCATCAGAGTTCCCAAACAGTGAAGAACTGGCAAATTGATTATATTGGTCCCTTCCCTCTGAGTGGGGATTCTAAATTTTCCTTAGTTTGCATAGACACTGTGCATCTATCCCAACCCAACCTTTTCCCTGTCACTGTACAAATGAGACTGTCACCATTAGGGATTAGAGAAGACAAGTACCATGTATGGATACCCTCATTGAATAGACAGATCAGAGGCCACATTTCAAAAGTCACAATATGTAAGCCTGGGCAAAAGAACATGATATTGGGGCTCCTGGGTGGCTCAGTGGATTGAGCATCTGCCTTCAGCTCAGATCATGATCCCAGGGTCCTGGTATTGAGCCTTGAATTGGGCTCCCTACTCAGCAGGAAGTCTGCTTCTCCCTCTGCCTGCCGCCTCCCCCACCCCCCGCTTGTGCTCTCCCTCTCTCTCTGTCAAATAAATAAAAGAACATGATATTGAACAAAGGTTCCATCTCTCCTATAATCTGCAAGCAGCAGGGTTGGTAGAAAGAAAAAAATGAAATATTAAAGCAGCAGATTAAATGACTAAAAGGTAAAACCACCTTGGCCAGGACAACTAAAGTACTGTCCCAGGCTTTAATATATTTGAATGATCAGCCATACAGCCTGTTGTCCCATATGCCAGACTGGGGACCCCTGCCCAGATACCCAATACCATAAAGGTGTGGAAATCACAGGAAACAGCCATTGCCCCGACTCTCATCGTAAATCAACACGCTGTGCTGCCGAGAAAGCTAAGCCCCATCATGCCTGGGAAAGGAGTTATGTACTGGAATTTACAGTGGGACATCTGGGATGGCTGGGATGGGTGAGTTCCTTGGCACCCCTGAGGGTGGGGGGTTGGGGAGAACTCAATCTCCACCAGAATCCCAATGTCCCGCTAGAAGCTGGACCTGTTGAAACACACTATGTCTGGAATGGAACTTGCACCATTGAAATAGGGGTGAAGGTAGGGGTCCTTGTCTGCCATATCCCACCCCCAGTCCATCTCCTCATGCCTGACAGTGCTGCCTCTCCCAGCCAACAGGTATGGTCTATACAATCAGGGCAAGTTCCTAAAGCTGCCAACCTCCATCTCCTTAAGGCCAGCTGTGCATGTTCTGTCTTCCACTGGTACAATTATTTGGCCACTGTCCTTGTTCCCTCCATTGTCCTGGAGGACATTATAGCACATGTAGAAGTCCTCACGAAATTCACTCAGCAAGCCTTAAAAGATAACCAACAAAACTTGGTCTTCGTTGGACACTGGCATGAAAAGCTGTCCTCTAAAATAGGATGGCCTTGGGGGCGCCTGGGTGGCTCAGTCCATTAAGCGTCTGCCTTCGGCTCAGGTCATGATGCCAGGGTCCTGGGATCGAGCCCCGCATCGGGGGTCCTTGCTCAGCAGGGAGCCTGCTTCTCCCCTGCCTGCCGTTCCCCCTGCTTGTGCTTGCTCTCTCTCTCTCTCTCTCTCTCTCTCTCTCACTCTCTCGTTGTCAAATAAATAAATAAAATCTTAAAAAATAAATAAATAAATAAAATAAAATAGGATGGCCTTGGACAATAAATAAATAAAATAAAATATAATAGGATGGCCTTGGACATTATTACTTCCTTATAAGGAGGCATCTGTGCCATTATCCATATAGAATGTTGTGTGTTTATGCCTAATGAGACCGTTAATGTATCATCTTTATTAAATTACATGAGGATAAAAGTGAATGTCCTGAATGATCTGATCCCCAGCCTAGGGGACTTATTGGTGGTTCAGATCATAGGGCTCTTGGTGGAAAAAAAGTGTCACTGATTTTGGGAATCATTGTCTTAACCTGTGTTTTCTCTTGCATGTACCTATATCATTGCCACATCACCTGCCTCCAGTGTAGCCAGAGAGCCACCCAACCAGCCCCCTCCATGTTAGTGAAACCCCTTGCGGACCACTCCAGGCACATTGAGGAGGAGGGGGCCATGTGAGATTGTAAAAGCTGGTCAGGAGGGACAGAGTATCGGGAAGGGTCGTTGAGAAGATATGACCACCAGTTGACCCATGAACCAGACCTCAGCAATCAGAAACTACCTCCTCCCTCTCCTGTCTTTGGAATGTGCACTCAGCATGCCTTCCTGCTCCCAGAAGCTGCCCCAAGGACAGAGCCTTGGGCTGGTGATGGGGTGTTGAGACCACCTAGAAGGCATGCATGACTGAACCCAGTTAAGGACCTGTAGAAACTTGTAGGACATGGCAGGCTGGTGTGGAGATCTGCTCCTCTTGTGGTTATCCAAGACCAGCCTCGAATGTAAGTTCCCGTATGAAATCTGCCACCTACTGACCTGCAGTGGTCTGCCGCTTCTCTTCAGTCTTGCTCTGCCCTGAGTATGGGCTGGTTTCAGATCACACCCGGAAATGCCCCAGGTTATGGACTAACACCTGGAGTTCGGTGTTTCCCAAACTTCAGTTCGTATCAGAGTCACCAGGAGGCTTTGTTAACAGACTGTGTGTCTATGGGTGCCTGGTTGGCTCAGTTGGTTGAGCGACTGCCTTCGGCTCAGGTCATGATCCTGGAGTCCCTGGATCGAGTCCCGCATCGGGCTCCCTGCTCGGCGGGGAGCCTGCTTCTCCCTCTTACCCTCCCCCCTCTCATGTGTGCTCTCTCTCTCTCATTCTCTCTCTCAAATAAATAAATATAATCTTTAAAAAAAAAACAAAACAGACTGTGTGTCTAACAAGTTCCCAGGTGCTGCTGATGCCGCTGGTCTGGGGAGCACACTTTCAGAACCACCGGCCCGGCCTAGCCTGGCTGGCAGGTGCTATGAAACTTGGGGCTGAATAATAGTTGAAGAACTCCTACGTAATTGTTGATAATGAGTCCAGTATTATCGTTTATCCCAACATACTAATGGGATGAACATCAGCACATCTGTGTTATAAGAAATTAAGATTATGTATTAGACAGGGTTTTATTATTATTTTTACAATGTACTTTGGGGCCCCAAGGTGGCTCAGTCGTTAAGCGTCTGCCTTCGGCTCAGGTCATGATCCCAGGGTCCTGGGATTGAGTCCCGCATTGGGCTCCCTGCTCGGCGGCGGGAAGCCTGCTTCTCCCTCTCCCACTCCCCCTGCTTGTGTTCCCTCTCTCCCTGTGTCTCTCTCTGTCAAATAAACACTATTTCATTATTACTCAAAGTACAAAATAAATATCTAAGAATCCATAGTGAGATAAATAAGTCATTGAATAAATATATAAATAACTGGGAGATAGAGGACAAATCTGATACGAACAATGTACTTTGATTTACACTATTCTATCTCAGGTACTGTCTACATCAATACAATGACATTTCCTATGTATCCTCTTCCTTTGCCAGCCCATTAGAAAATATAGGGGTTATACTGTATTCCAATAAGACTAGTCACACAATTTAAAACTTGGATAAAAAAAATTCCTCTTAGATGGTCTCTGACAAATGGTACAATTTATTTACTGATCAACAAAAAAAGTAAAACTAATTGTGCTGAAACAATTTTTAATAAAAACCTGGAAATCACAAAAATGTCTCTGTCCACAAAGGATAATGGCTTTACTTTCAGCAAAGATACCCAAGAACATCCAATGCTTCTATCTAGTGTGATTAAAAACACAAAGAAAGCACAGACAAAAGCCCTCAATACCGGGTGTCTCACTGTCCTTCATTTGGGGGCAGTTTGGGGAGCCGTATCTCCAACAATGCCCAACAGAATATAACCAGCCACATACAAGTAAAAAGTAACTTTTAAGAATGACTCTATGGCCTGTGCCCAGTTCTTGTCTTCTAATACCACTCTCCAATTTCTCCTTAAAAAAATAGCTGATAGTAGGACTGGGACAAGATGAGCCTGCTGCATCTTGAAGTGCCAGGAAGTGTACAAAAGACAAAAGGACACAGGAGCCCACTGAAGGAGCTCCAAATGGCCAAAGTTGGAAAAATTGGAGCAGCAAAAAATAACACACTATTTCATTATTACTCAAAGTACAAAATAAATATCTAAGAATCCATAGTGAGATAAATGAGTCATTGAATAAATATATAAATAACTGGGAGATAGAGGACAAATCTCCCCTACAGGTAAATTCCAAATAAATTATATAAGTAATTATGTAGATACCCCCACCCCCAGGGAGATGAAGCTTAATTCCTCACCCTTTACTTATGGGCTATGCTTAGTGATTTCTTTCCAAATACTACGTACAGTATGGAATGGGCAGTGGGAGGAACAAGTCACTCTACAGTGGAGAAGACTGGCAAATGCTACCTTTTCCAGGTGATGAAGGTTGACATCATGTGGATCGTATGTACCTCTCATTTATAATGTTGAGAATGGCACTTCACCTCTGTGGTCTTCCTCCCAAAAATCCATAACCCGCTTCACCTGAGAAAAACATCAGACAACCCCAGACTGAGGGACATTCTACAAAATACCTGATCAGCACCCTGCAAAACTGTCAAGGTCATAAAAAGACAAGGGAAGTCTGAGAAACTGTCACAGCCCAGAGGAGCCTAAGGAGACATGAGGACGAAATATAATCTGGTATTCTGGATGAGACTTGGGAACAGAAATAAGAACAATAAAGAAAAACTAATAAAAAGTAAAGTACGGTGGGGCGCCTGGGTGGCTCAGTCGGTTAAGCGTCTGCCTTCGGCTCAGGTCATGATCCCAGCGTCCTGGGATCGAGCCCCGCATCGGGCTCCCTGCTCTGCGGGAAGCCTGCTTCTCCCTCTCCCACTCCCCCTGCTTGTGTTCCCTCTCTCGCTGTGTCTCTCTCTGTCAAATAAATAAATAAAATCTTTAAAAAAAAAAAAAAAAGTAAAGTACGGAATTGAGCTAATAATAATACATCAATATTAGTTCATTAGTTGTGACCAATCTGTAATAGTAGTGTAGGATAGTAACAACAGGGAAACTCAGTGTAGTATATATGGAAACTTTGTGTGCTGTCTTTGAAACTTCTCAGGAAATCTAAAATTTTCTCAAATAAAAATTTTATTTAGATATAAAAAAGATTGTAACTACTTAAAAAAAAAAATGTCCTCATCTTTTAATTGTGAGATAGCTGAGTCAAGACTTGGGTCTTTCATCCCCTAAATAAACTCCTAGAAATTTGTCCTGACCAGCCTCCTCAGAGGATGACTATGTCAAGTAAGGAAGCCTTCCTTCCTGAAGACAGTGTGTGAGCCTTCAGTCTGGTGAGATTTTCTGGTGTTCAGAATGACACTGGTAGTCGTTTCAATTAGGCTCGAAAATTCTCTGAAATCCTGAGTCGATAGAAATTCAGAATACAATTAATAAAATTTGAACAGATAAAAAAAACTGTTACTCTCACCCCTTCGGTTCATCTGACCCCTTAAGCTTTGAGTGGTCCTGGATTTAATCGCTTTTGAACAAGAAATTTACTGATTTCTATGTGGAGGAATGAGTTTCAATCCATGACTCGGAATAAATGGGATGATGGAAATGATTCCACTCGAAGTCCCTATTAACTGATTGATAACATACCTACAGTGTGGTAGCCAGGAATGTGGGATGGGTTAGGATTTCAGATTTAATCCCCAGTTGTTCTCATATAACCAAATTCAAATTTTAAACGAAAAATTTTTTGCTATCTTTTGTTTTTTCTTTGCCTTCTTTCCCCGGCTCCCCACCTCTCTCTCTTAATTTTGGCTTTTTTTTTTCATAGTTCTCCATGTCCTCGAGAGAAACCTGAGGATAGGAGATTTCCACGGAAGCCTGAGTGCCTACTGCTGGGGGGGATAGGATGGAATGTGCAAACATGCTCCTGTAGCCCCATGTGATGCGGGCCCAGCCAAGGGACAGCATTACCTGCACTGTGTACTCACACAGCTGCAGAGTCATTGAAGAGACCTATGGGCCCTATCACTGCACATATTCAATTAGAACACTTTATTAATGGGCCAAAGAGGAGCAGGGAAATGGGAAAATTCCTGTGCAAATTGCTTTAATCCATTCAGTCCTCCTTGGCTGTGCCTTCCCTGATTAGTCTCTAAATTTTTTCTCTTTACTTATCCTCTGTCTATAAAATCTATATCCCTTACTTTGTGGTGTTCTACATTTATTTTCCCTTCTCTTTACCATGCACACACGTGCGCACACACATCCCAGAGGTGCACTAATGTTCCCCTCCCTGTGAAGGGTTTCTTGACTATACTAAACTACTCACTGGTCCCTGTGTATAATTTCTTGAAAAATACTGGTTAACATAATGTTCTAAATCTCAAAAAATGAATAAATATATGCCCTAAGGTGAGAATTCAGTGTTTGACTACAGTTTTGCAGGAATTATATAGTGCTACTTACTTCTAGATAAGAAATTAGAAGCACTTAGTCAAATAGTTCTCACATATATCCCAACCATGTCCATTTAGAAAATCGCAGTGGGTTCAAATTATCATACATCTTAAAGTTCAGAATGGCAAATCAGAGGTCATCTTTTAAAGTAAAATAACTAGACAGAAAAACCTACCTACCGATTATTGTATAAAATCTACTTTCTCTGGTAAGGTTAAAGTGAATCATCCAGACGTTTGTTCAGACCCAAACAATTCTTCCTGGTTGTATAAAAGCAGAATAAATCTCCCAAAAATGTTACTCACATCTAAACTATGATTAAAGATTGTGAGTCAATGATTTCTGCATTTGACTTTACAGCTATCTGCCTTTAGCCCTGCATAATTTTTTTGTTTTGGTCAACAATTATTTATTTTTCCAAATCTACCATATGCACATATTATGCTATTGGATTAGGTGTAATGGAAGACACAGAGGATTGTAAAATGCAATTTCTACCCTCCAGGAAATTATCATTCATTTATCATATTATTATAATATAAAAAGAACACGATTCTGCCATCATTAATGTGAAGACATACAGGTAGACTGAAAGAGTAAATGTTACGATGACTTTCTTCATTGGCACCCTTGCCGCTTCCCATCTGCCCATATCTAAAGAAATACCACATTAAACAAAATATATTGAGGTTATTTAAAATGTTTTCTAATATTTATGTTTTCCCCCTTTCCTTTGAAACACTGTATGTATCACCTCTCCTAGTCTTTGACCCCTCTATTTTTTAAAAGGTTTTATTTATTTATTTATTTATTTATTTGAAAGAGAAAGAGCACAAGCAAGGAGGAGAGGCAGAGGGAGAAGCAGACTCCCCACTGAGCAGGGAGTCCGATGCGGGGGCTCGATCCCAGGACCCTGGGATCATGACCTGAGCTGAAGGCAGACGCTTAAGGACTGAGCCCCCCAGGACCCCCTGACCCACTCTATTGTTAACCTGAAACTGGTGATGAGGAGCAAAGGCCCTGGAATGTGCCTGGCTCTGTCTCTTGGGAAGCTTTGTACCCTTGAACAAGTAATTTACTCACTTGGCAACTCAGCTTCCTCCTCTGGTAAGTGATGTTAATAATAGAACTCACAGCATTTTCGTGAGGGTTAAATAAATAAACAACAGTATTAAATGTTCGATATTAGATAACAGTGTTTGGTATATAACAAGCATTTAATAAATGTTGACTGTTATTACTGATCTAGTGGTTTGCTGCTTCTATTAATTGCTTCCTTGGACTCAGTAACTAAATCACCAGCAAGATGCACCACGCTCCTGCAGCCAGATGATGTCTTAAGGAGACAACAACCAGACCCCTATCACTATGCTCTGGTAAATGGGACATATAGCCATGCGGCTCTCTGTAGGAGAGTCAGATAAAGCTTCACAGCAACATAAAATTTCTGACTTTCCCACACAAATATATAATTATATTGAAATTCTGTTTACAATGCCTGCTTCAAAAATTCAAAATAGAATTGGCTTTCGATACGGGTTGAAATGACAATGTGTTGTATTGGTCCATGATTCCTCTGTTGGAAATAATTCTGATACATGACCAAATTTTATACCTTAAAATTTGGGTGAAATTTAATTTCGTCTTGTTCTTTTATAGCTCATTTTAAAAATTACATTTGGTTAACTCTTTGCTCTGAGAGCCTGAGGTTGGCATTTAAAAGCAACCTCAAATTCTCAACCAGGGAAAGGTCTCAACAGAAGATGAGAAATTTGAACTTACAAGAATTCTTATCTCTTGAAGCACAGCCATCAACAGCAGACCATGCATAAAAATATAAAAGGATATTATTCTACTTGTAAAGAATTTAAGCATTTCCACCATCTAAAATAAAGCAAAGCTACACAAAGAAGAGCCCAGGCTTCTCCGAAGGGACAGCAATCATTTGGCTTCAAGTGACAAGGATAATTTACATCAATTTACAAATTAACCACCAGTATGACAAACATGAAGCCAGTCGGTATTTGACGTGGGGATATTATTAAATAACTGTCATCCTGCAGTATGTTTAAATTAGTTAATTTGTTTCAATTCATTAATTTTTAAATTAATCAGGTCTATATGTTCTTTTGCACAAAACTGGAAGGATTTTCCTGCAGCTCAACATTGCCCTCCTATGGACTAAAAGCCATAATATGATATTTCAGATATTTAAAAAAGAAATAGGAAAATCATACTCCTATAGCACAGGTTTTAAAATAAGCAGTCAGTCTCAGAAATCTCAATAGCAGCATCGCTAAGTGATCACATCAGATTTGGACTCCTCCTTCCATTGATCAGTTCTGCCCTGGAAAGATTTCCCAGCTTTAGACGACCAGTGGTCTTGTGGGTGGGCAATCATTACAAAGAAATGAGCAACATCATGACGAATCAGTTATTTCACTGAATCTGGCCAGTAATTACAGGGACATTCCAAGGTGATTTTCCTTACTGGGTATCAGGTATATCCTAAGCTAACAATTTATAAAACCTGGTAGACTTCTGGGAGGTGTGGTGAGCTTCCATATAAAGGATACTTTCCACCAATTAGGATAAGAATAAAAGTGCTTGCCAGTTTTGTAGTCTAGACTGCCTAAGAGAAATAAGCCCGATTCTGTGAGGAACTCAACTGGACTTCTGGACTGAATTTGTGTAAGTGAGAGAGTACAGTGATTGGGTATGCTAGAAACAACCAGTGAGTCATCAGATGGGATCAAGCTGGATCAAGAAAAAGAAGACAGGAGGGGGTGGGATGATGATATTTTTAAAATAAAAACCATAAAAATAAAAAATCATTATACAGTCCTTTTTTGAAATTACAATATTAAGGAAATGTTTTATGCGTATGCAGATGATGGTGGAAAAAGTGGTCCAACAGCAGTCACTTTCGTACAAAGTGCATGAAAAGAATATTCCTAAATGATTGCAAAATAATTACAAGTAAGTCCAGGAGAAGTTGTTTTAACCCCTATGAGTCTCAGTTTTCTCATCTGTAAAATAGTATTTTCATTCCTATTTTGCAAGTTTGAGGGTAGAGATAAGAAATAACCCAGGGAAAATCCCTCACTTAGCACATATATTGGTATAGAGTAGCCGTTGTATAAAGGGCAGCTGATTAATAAACAGTATCCATAATTGTCACCTTAGATTTTAGAATTTATCATGCTCTTTCACATATATTAACTAATTTTATTAAATATATTACCATTATTGCAGTCACTACTCAGTGGCATAGCTTCCTTCAGAGTAGAGAACAGAGAGATCAATCTAGCTTGGGAAATTTTAAAGAACTTAATGAGAGTAAGCAACAGATTCATCATCTCAAGCACAACTCACGAGAGCACAAACTTTAACCAAAGCTTTATTATAAAAACTCACACCCACAACTGAACACAATTGACTAACCTTCTCATCACCTTTATAAATCTGCACTCCAAAAAAAGTGGTAGGGGCCATTTGCAGGAGAAGCTGGAGAAATGAGTCCAGGACCTTCATCTTCAGGCCAAAGTGTTCTCAGATGTCTTTTCTGGAAATCATCTTTTTCCTGTGTGTTCTTGGTGTGCCAAGATATGAAGCTTCAGCCACTCACTCTACAAAGCCTTCCTTGAGGGATGCCTGGGTGGCTCAGTCAGTTAAGTGCCTGCCTTCGGCTCTGGTCATGATTCTAGGGTCCTGGGGTCAAGTCCTGCATTGGGCTCCTTACTCAGCCGGAGCCTCTTCTCCCTCTTCCTGTTGCTTCCCCTGCTTGTGCTCTCTCTCTCTCTCTCTCTCTGACAAATAAATAAATAAAATCTTAAAGAAAAAAAACAAAGTCTTTCTTGGGCTTAATAGGCTCCAATCATCTTGGTCCCGAGGACTATTTATGCCGTATGCATCCTCTTCAACATCCAGTATGTTTAGGAATTCAAATACTAGCTACAAGCAAAGATGGGGAAGGTAAAGATTCCAATTATTTAATTACACTCTAATCACAGAAAGGAGCTGAGCAAGGAGCTGAGGCAAAAGAAGTTACTTGCAGCACTCACCAAAGATACATTCAAAATATTAGTAGGCATTAACCATCTAAAAGGACACTATCAAAGAATATAGAAAGGAAATGTAAGCCAAACCATAAAGTGGTTTGAAATAACAAGAGTTAGTATTTAATTAATGCTAAGGCACTGTTCTAAGTCCTTCACATGAATTGACACATTTAATCACTACAGCAAACCTATGAAATATGAATGTATTATTATACACATTTTGTAAGTTTGGAAACTGAGGTCCGCAAAGGATAGATTCCTTACTCAAGATTACACGTGTTAAGTAGGTATACCCATATTAAAACCGCGGATAGGGGCTCCTGGGTGGCTCATTTGGTTAAGTGTCTGACTCTTGATTTTGGTTCAGCTCATGATCTCAGGGTCCTGAGATGGAGCCCAAGTTAGGCTCTGTGCTGAGCCTGCTTGAGATTTGCTCTCTCCCTCTCCCTCTCCCTCTGCCCTCCCCCCCCACTCACATGAGGGCACATGCGCGTGCATTCTCTCTCTCTAACAATAAAGCAACAACAAAGATAAACCCAATATTCAAATTAAAGGTATCTGATTCCAAAGCTTGAGCTCTTACCACTCCCCGATACTGCCTTTTTAAATTAGTACAATTATTGATACATATTTTTTTCTCATAAAATACTCCACAAATCAGATATCTTTGTACTGGTTAGGAGACCTAGTAAGATTTATTTAATGTGTCTCCTTCTATGAGGTAAAGCTCTGAGCCAATGTAATTAGACTTGTACCTTATCAAGAAATAAGGCAATGAAAAATCATGTCTTCTGCTTGGGTAAGAGAAGCTTGTGAACAGTTAATTTTCTTTTGATGGGTGTAGTCTTTGTGGGAGCAATATGGAATGCCTGGTCCTGAGTCACAGACCAGGATTGCTTTGGATGACATTACATCGTCCCGAATTAGATGCTGCTCAGGGATCCAAATCTACTCTGCTTATCTCTCTGAGACATGAAAAGGTAACTCTATGTCCCTGAGCTGTGGCAAGAGGGCATCACTTTCAGCAGCTACAGAAATCAATACTTGTTCCAAGGGAAAGAATGCCTGCCCCCTAAAATTAATGTATGCTAGGATAAAGACAATGAAACGATTATAGTTAATGGCACTTTTTTCTTTGTTTATAACACCCAGATACGTAGGCCTCTTTCCTTTTAGTAAGTGCCTGATGTAAAAGTAATTAATTTAGTTGATCCTTTTGTTTGGGCATGGAACAGTTTGCAGGAGCTCCTGGAAAACTCGTCAAGCTGGCCTGGAAAGTATTCTGGAACAACCCCTTAAATTGAGTCTCCCTAACAAAATGCTTAAGCAGAGTGGGACTTGTCAGGGGTCAGACGAGTTAATTTTAGAACTGACTTTCCACAAGTAGAAAGTTAAAGTCAGTTATGGCATACATAAATGAGAATAAAATAAGACTCAATTTTGTTCAAAAGAAAAGGAGTAAGCATAAGAAAACAGCCTTTCAAAATCTCGAAGATCTGGCTCTTATAGAGGAACTCGAAACCCTATCAGAAACTTAACCAATTTTAATATAAATTTCTTATTAAAGACAATTATTGATGTTAGAACAGTAATGAAGATTAATCAACTGTAATCAAGAATTTTGTTCAGGAAGAGAGCACATTGCCAGAGAAGGAAACAAGGCAGTAAATTAGAAATAATAGTAAAATTCAGGTCCTATTAGCTTTGAAAAAGACACATCTATTTCAAAGATCAGCAAAGGACTGAATTATAAAGGGGAGAGGGGATGTCACAAGGTTAAGTATTGCATAATAATAAAGAGGAACACTGAAAATAGTCATCTATCTCAGAAGAGGAAATAGACAATTTTCACAATGCCAAGTATCACCATTCAGAAACAAAGAAAAGCCAATTAAAGGGTTTGAGCTTCAGACACATTTATTTTAAAAGTTCCTGCAAGATTCACAATCCCAAACACTAATCCTGCCTCCAGAGACCAGCTTTATATCATGGTCGCGCAGATTCCTTCTACAATGCATATTCGAAAAAAGTTAACAGAAAACTTTTCATGTTCAATAATACTAATTTCAATTAGATATATAAATGTTGTGGGATGCTTTGTCTGGTTTAAAAAAAAGTGAAACAAATTAAATATACCAATGGCCCTGAACTTAACAAAATACATGGAAAACCATTTGGAAACAGGCTCCAGGTGCCTGCCTTAACCTCTGTTTCCTTGTTCTCCTTCATGCAGGGAGATGAGAAGACAGAATGGAGAAGGGAGGGGCAGACAGTGCTGAGGGAGATATTTGGGGGATGAAAGGAAGAACAAGGAACAAAAGGAAGAAGTGTATGTTGAGTGGAAAACTGGGGGTGGAGGAAGAGGAGTAGATGGGAAATGGGGATGGAATAAGGAAAAAGACTCTTGATCTATTATTTCCCTAAAAGATGAGATCATTTGAGGAGTTACCTGAGCTGGAGTTGGTTAAATTTCAAGCAATGGCATTGTAAGTTTTAAAGTTGCATACTTTGTAGTTCAAAAAAAGAATCAGTTCTAAAGGAGGAGGCCATTTTTTCTTAATTGCATCATCTTGTTATGAGGATATGGTGGTTAAAGAGAAAGTCAGTGTCTTCAAAAGATGTGGAAAGCTACATGGTATAGAAAGTCTGCCACCTACAAGGAAAATCTGGAGGAGAACAAATTTCTGGTTATGTTAGTTAAGTCTGGTCTTGTACTAAAGTTTTCCAGCTTATTGGCCAGGCTGCTGAAATGGCAATATAAATAAGACATAATTGTTGGTTTGCCATTAAGAATTACAGACTTTCTGAGATGAAAGGAAAACATCAGAGAGATCACAAACCTAAAATCCCCTAGGTCACAAACCAACGTGTGTACTGAGGTCAGGGACATGAGTGTCTGAAGGGGGCCCAGTGGGGAGCACAGTGAGCAGCAAAGGTGAGCCCAGGCAAGAGGGGTAGGTGGCCCCACTTAGCCCCAGCTGGTCTTGCCATGTGCAACCCAGGCTCTGCATGACCAGAACTTCTAATCTCTCACGAGAAACTGGAAACAGATTTATATGTAAAATAACCCAGTTGTCTTTTTGCATTTGCTTATTTATTTTAATCGACTGCTTTTTGAGCAGTTTTCTGTTCATGACAAAATTGAACAGAAGGTACAGAGATTTCCCATACACCCCCACACATATATAGCTTCAAATCATGTTTGTCTGATTCCAAATGCCATGTTATTTCCAATGTGTCAAATGAATTCTCAATTCCAAATGCCCACCAACAACTTTTTAAATTAATAAACTTGATTTTTTAGAGCAATCTTAGATAAATGGTAACTGATCAGAAATGGAGTGGAAAGTAAGAGTTCTGTGTGCCCTCCTCCCCCACACATGCCCAGGCTCCCCCACTACCAACATTGCCCGCCAGAGTGGTACATTTGTTACAACTGATAAACCAACATTAACTCCTCATTACCCCCCAGAGTCCACAGTTTCCACTGAGGTTCACTCTTGGTGCTGTACATTCTATGGGTTTGGAAGAATGCATAATGACATACTGTAGAGCATCATACAGAGAAGCTTCACTGCCCTACACATCCTCTGCTCTTTGCTTATTCATTCTTCCCTCCCTCCAACCCTGACAACCACTGAAATTTTATTGTCTCCATAGTTGTACCTTTTCCCGAATGTCATCTAAGTCCCCAACCATGCAGTATGTAGCCTTTTCAGATTAGCTTCTTTCACTTAGTAATATGTGTTTAAGATGCCTCCATGTCTTTTCATGACTTCATAGCTCATTTTGTTTAGCACTGAATAATATTCCATTGTCTGGAATGGACTGCAGTTTATTTATCCATTCACCTACTGAAGGACATCTTTGTTGCTTCCAAATGTGGGCAATTATAAATAAAGCTGCTTAAACATCTGTGTGTAGGTTTTGGTATGGACATAAGTCTTCAATTCCTTTGGGTAAATACCAAGTAATCCAATTGCTGGATGGTATGGTAAGAGTATCTTAGGTTTTGTAAGAAACCACAAAACTGTCTTCCAAATTGGCTGTACGATTTTGCATCCCACCAGCAATGAATTAGAGTTCCTATGACTCTACATCCTCACCAGTATTTGGTGTTGTCAGTGTTTTGGATTTTGGCCATTCTCATAAGTGAGTAGAGGTATCTCCTTGTTGTTATGAGGAGTTTTTAAGTGCTCAAGAATCTTTGGGGCACCCAGGTGGCTCAGTCTGTTAAGCATCCAACTCTTGATTTTGGCTAAGGTCCTGCTCTCAGGGTTGTGAGAGTGAGCCCCACCTCGGACTCTGCACTCAGAGGAGAGTCTGCTTGAGGTTGTCTCTCCCTCTCCCTTTGCCCCTCCCCCATGCTCTCTAAATAAATAAATAAATAAATAAATAAATTTTTAACAAAAAATAAATGCTCAAGAATCTTTGATTAAAAGCAAGAAGGAAGGAAGGGCGGGCGGGAGGGAGGTAGAGAGGAAGGAAGAGCACTATGTGAATCAAATAAATCACATCTATGGGCTACCAGAGTTCTGATCCCATTCAGCGCTTCAGAGACAAGGAAACAAAGAGCTTGATCGACGAGAAGGGAAGGGCTTGGTCAAAATCACACAGTTAGTTATTGGAAGAGCAGAGATCATCTTAGGATGCAGGTCTCCTTTTTCCCAGCTCAGTGCTTGTCTGGTTTGTGCAGATTCAGATATTTTCACAAATTCACACTGAAATTCTTAAGTTTCTTCAGAGCTTGGCAGTGGCCTTGCTTGTGTGCTTCCCTCAATTTAGCAGTTTGGTTGAAAAGTTTCCAGATAAACTCCAGCTCCACAGCCAACGTTGCTCTGGTCCATCAAGTAAATCTTCTCTCAGTCTGGGAGGCAAGTTGGAAGAGAAGGTTAAACACTGATGTTTTATGGAGGATCTAAGAGTTGGAGTCAGTGTAACTGAAACCTTCACTCCATGCTGGGCCTAATGTTTTGAAATCTATGTCTCTTCTTTCTACTAAGCATTTCCAATGTGTTGGTGCTGAGGTGAATATAAAAGCTGTTCCAGGAATAAGTATTTAACAAAAGTTTTAGTTTAGTTTAGTTTAGTTTAGTTTTGTTTTGTTTTTAAGTACTATGACTTAACTTATGCAGATAAACCTTGGTGACAAAGATTCCATGAGAGAAACAAAGTTCTAAGTCGTCAGAAGCATGAAGATGGTGCATAAATGATGATTATAAAAGACCAAAAAGACAGAAAGATGATAAGAGATGAGAGGGAAAAGTTGTGTGCTCAGAATGAATAGGAAGTTAACACTATTAGGGAACAACATCATTTTATTAAATTATAAATATGACTCAAAAGGTTATTTTTTAGAAAAAGGACCCTTCAATACACCTTCAATGATATACAGGAAAAAGAAATTTTAAGGCAGTATTTGAAAAGTAATTATGTAAAATAAGTGTCTACAGCTTATAGCCCCTTCACTATCAGAACTCACTCTTACAATTACCCAGCACCACATGTGTCTGTTTTTTCACTCTAAAATTGGCTCTGCACAGAAACTTAGTAGATTTCTAAAGATTCTCATATAATAATGATTATTTTAAGAATCAGGAGTACTGTGAATTATAAATACTTATATCATATCTGCTTTTATACCAAAGATGTTTACCATTTTAATGTGTGAGAGATTTGAAGAGGGCAATATTTTATAATACTGGAAAAGACTTGGTAATCCTTGGAACCCAGAACACTATTTTCCTCTAGGGAACTGATGTTGTTATTGTCATTAGAAGTCTCCTTCAAAGACCTGGAGATTTTGATAAAAGCAATACAGAGCTACACATAAATGGGAAATTCTTTCATGAGCATTCAACCAATAGAATTTAATAAGACATAGTTCCTGTGTTTTGTATTTTTTTTATCCAAATCTTCAGAGTTGTCTATTATTGTTGACAGGTTTAGTCAACAAAACAAACATTTTGTGTGGGAAGAGATGTAGGCATAGTATTTACTGTTAAAATTAAGAAAGGGAGGAAAATAAAGGTCAAGGTAATTTGGGTTTGAATTCTTTTTCTTTACCAGTATTAGTAAAGACACAACTTTATGATAATCAAATTCATTTCCAGAAATGTCATTACAAAATTCAGAATACCTTTTATCATACCTCTATAGTGAAGTCTTTTCCTTCTGCCTTGCTTTCCTATTGAGGTGGCCTGTGGTCAGCCTGTGTGGGAGGGACAGACCCTCCTAGGATAAGTATAAACATGGAGCCCTTCCCTCATTTGGTACATCTTTGAGAAACTTGACCCCCCATCCCACAATTCCTTGGATTGTGTCATTACCCCTGAACCCAGAGACTGCTTTATCTTATGCGCTAATAATCTTCTTGGGGTTAGAAGGGGGTGGTTCTCATCTAATGGCATGATGGGAAATACTACCTTTATCCTGAAGATTCCCCCATTCTTCTTTTTTTTAGGCAAAGCCTCTCTCCTGAACTTAGGCTCATATATCTAACTGTCTTAAAGGTACCTTGAATTCAACATATCCAAATGAGCTCATTATCTTCCCCCGAATACAAACTTGCTTTTGTCCCAGGAGAAAGAACTATCCATCCAATTGCCCAAGACAAAAAAATCTGGTTATAAGTATTAGCTCTTTTTTCTCATCCTTTTCCCTGTATCCAATCAATTATGCATTTTTGTTTTATTCAGCATTCCCATTTGCTTATAATCTGCTAAATTTCTACATACTCACACTGAAGGACACCATGATATATTTCCTGGATTATTGCCATATCTTCTTAGCTGGGATCTGCTTCTCCATTTTTTAAAACGCCCTAGAAATAATTCATTTCTGTAGGCAGATTGACTTTTTTTTTTTTAAGACTTTATTTATTTGACAGAGAGAGACACAGCAAGAGAGGGAACACAAGCAGGGGGAGTGGGAGAGAGAGAAGCAGTCTTCCTGCTGAGCATGGAGCCCAATGTGGGGCTCGATCCCAGGACCATGGGATCATGACCTGAGCAGAAGGCAGATGTTTAATGACTGAGCCACCCAGGGGCCCCCAGATTGACCTTTAAAAAATGTAATGCGGGGTGCCTGGGTGGCTCAGTTGGTTAAGCGACTGCCTTCGGCTCAGGTCATGATCCTGGAGTCCCAGGATCGAGTCCCGCATCGGGCTCCCTGCTCGGCGGGGAGTCTGCTTCTCCCTCTGACCCTCCTCCCTCTCATGCTCTCTGTCTCTCATTCTCTCTCTCTCAAATAAATAAATAAATAAAATCTTAAAAAAAAAAAATGTAATGCGGACCACACTCACCTGCATTGCTCTTAAGGTAAAGTCTAAGACACACATGGCTTACATGGTCTATGTGATCTTCAGCATCCCTTGAACTATTTTTCCCCATTCCACTTCATTCGGTCTCTCCTCCTGACCTAAATTGTCTAATTTATCATTCTTCACAATTCAGCTTAGATATTACTTCCCTTGAAAGCTTCCCTGGATATTTATGTGTTTTACTAGCATACTGGACTTCCCTTATCTTAAAACTTACAATACTGTAACACAATTATGTATTTATTTATTCAAAAAATGGTTTATTGAGTGTCCACTATATGCCAAGGGCTATTCTAGATACTCTTAGTAGTGAATGAAACAAACAAGGTCTCATTCTCATGGGTTATGTTTCAATTGAAGCTATTAAATTAACAAATACATGTCAGAGAGTAGAAAGTGCCATGAAAAGGAACAAGGCAGAGTAACAAATATGTAGTGTAATTGGAGCAAGAAGAAATGTATAGTTCATGAAAATTAGGTAAGGCTTCTCTGATAAGCCAGCAGAGTAGCAGAGACATGAAAAAGAGGGAGCAAGTCATATGGATTTCTGAGGAAGAGGATTCCAGAGAGCAGAACAATATACACAGAGGCACTAAGACAGGAGCTGAGCATAATCTAGGACAAGGAAAGGCCCAGGAGGCAAGAGGAGAAAATAAGGGTGAGCATAGAATAGAGGGAGTAAGGGCAGATGGCACAATCATTAGGCCATTGACAGCCCTCATGTACACTCTGGGTTTTATCTTACCTAGCATGGAAGCTATAGAGCTTTGAACAGACGAGCAATGTGACCTGACTTAGAAGGATTACTGACTGCTGTTTGGAGAAAAGGGTGGGAAAGAGAAAGAAGAGACAAGGGTGGGAAAAAGAGAATATTTGGAAGACTATTGCAGTCAGTATTCTTGGCAAGTGCTGATAGTAGCTTAGACTGCTATGTAGTGTTGGAAGCAGTAGGAAGTGGATTTTCTTGGAATATATTTTGAAGGTAAAGTCAAAAGAATTTGCAGATGTCTGGGACACAAGATGTGAGGGAAAGAGAGGAGTCAAAGATTACACCCATAGTTTTTATCTGAGCAACTAGCAGAGTAGAGTTACCATTGTGTGGAGATGGAGAAATCTATGGCAGGGCCAAAGTTAGGAGGAGGAAATCAAGAATTCAGTGTTGTGTGTGGTAGGTTTGAGATGCCCATGAGAGATCTAAGTGAAGATGTAGAGGACCGGTTGGATATATTAATCAGAATAGATGTGGTTGTCCTGGCTTAATCACAACCTGAAATTGAACTACGTGAGGATGGGACCTGGTTTTTATTTTTTGTTTTTTAACTTCTAAATTCCTATCCTTAAAATATGCTTGTTACAGAGTAGGCATTCCATAAGTAATTGATATTTGATTAATAAATATATAGGGGCACCTGGGTGGCTCAGATGGTTAAGCATCTGCCTTCAGCTCAGATCATGATCTCCAGGTCCTGGGATTGAACCCCGCATTGGGCTCCCTGCTCAGCAGGGAGTCTGCTTCTCCCTCTCTCTCTGCTTCCTCCCCGCTGTTCATGCTCTGTCTCTCTCTCTCAAATAAATAAATATATATAGAAAAATAAATGTATAAATGAATTTCTAGTTTCATGATTTGGAAAGGGCCTCAGGCATTTTTGGTGATTTCTGAGCCACCACCAAAGATTCTATGATTTCATTTGTTTAATGAGAAACAATGCAGATAGGGAATGAGGAAACGTTCACTCCAGAAAAGTGTACTCTGAAACAATATCAACAAGACAAAACAATTCTTTTTCACTGGGCAAACCAGTTGGGGAATTGTTTACTCGACAAAGTTCACCTATTCAAGGTCTAAGGGTCTATGGCCTTGTATCCAAGAGATACTTACTAGGCTCTGTTTGCAGAGTCCACCTGTGATAGCTTAACCACTTCTTTATAACTATGATGAAGTAGAGACAACTGCCTTCAGTCAGCAGTCACTGCCAAGTCTGGACAGAAGCTTACAAACCACCCCCACAATCTAGGTCTGAATTCATTCAGTGTTGGCCTAGAGAGAGTGATAAAAGACAACTAATTGCCAACTAATAATTGATGAGAGAATGATGAGAGAATTTTACTTATATTTGGATTTCTGCTTTTTTAAAAATAACAAAAAATGATAATATTGAACCACATGGGGCCATTTTCCGGCACTGCATTTATGGGCTGGCACTGAGCGGCTGCGTGCTCTAGGAGGGCTGTGCGCTCATCTGAGACTCCACCCCAGCCAGTGATCGAATTAGCATTATATTAGGTTTGACTACAACCCAGAAATTATCTTTCTTAAAAGTAAATAGTTAAAAAAAAAAAAAGCTCCGTATTGTCTGGGGGAAAAAAATGAACTTCAACCCATACCTCACACCAGACAGAAAAATTAGTTTGAGATGGATCATAGACCTAAATGTAAAGAGAATATTTTCATAAATTAGGGGTAGGCAAAAATTTTCTAGGCAGAATCTAAAATTAACTATTCTAAACTATTTAAAATAGACTATTTTAACTATCAATTATTGAAGTAGTAAAAATTAATGTAATAGACTTTATCAAAATTTTAAATTTCTGCTCATTAAAACGTTAAATTCTGTTCATCAGGCTACCACCATTGTGTTCTATTTATTAATAAATTGAATAGGAAAGTCATGGACTGAGAGAAAATATTTCCTATACATATAAGCAACTCTAACTCAATAAGAAGAAAATAACCTAATTTAAAAATGGGCAAAAGGCTTTTACAAGCAGTTCACCAAGGAAGAAATACCAATGGCCAAAGAACACGTGAAAAGATGTTCAACACCCTTAGTCATTGGAGAAATGCACATTAAAGTTACAATGAGAAAGCATTACATACCCACCAGAATGGCTAAGATAAAAAAGACTGATACCACCAAATATTAGCAAGGATATGGAACACCTGAATTCTCCTACATTGCTGGAGTGTAAATTGGTAAATTAGTTGGGAAGTTAGTCTGGCAACTTCTTATACAGTTGAACATGCAGCTGTTCTGTGATAAAGAAATTCCATTTCTAGGTATTTACCCAAGAAGAATGAAAAATATATCTCCACAAAACAATGTGTACTAGAATGTTTTCAGCGGCTTTATTCTTAGTAGCTAAAAACTGAAAATTATCAAATGTCTATCAGCTGTGAATAAAGAAATTATGGGGTAGTCATACAACAGAATAGTACTCAGTAGCTGGTAATATTCAGCAATTGAGAATTTCTAGGGTGATGAAAATGTTTTATATCTTGATTATATGGGTATATGCAAATATCTAAACTCTACAAATTTTATATTTAAATCTGTGGATTTCTCTGTATATTAATTTTACCTCAATTAAATATTTTTCTTTTTTTATCACCAAAAAAAATTGAATTCAATTAACTAAATGCAATTATATCTACCAAGCACCAAATTAAACATAAATACCCAGTAAGTAAATATTCAAAGAAAATAACAGGGGTGCCTGGGTGGCTCAGTTGTTTAGTGTCTGCCTTCGGCTCACGTCATGATCCCAGAGTCCTGGGATGGAGCCCGGAATCTGGCTCCCTGCTCAGTGGGGAGTCTGCTCCTCCCTCTCTCTCTGCCCCTCCCCCAGCTTGGGCTCTCTTCTGTCTCTCTCTCTTTCTATCTCTCTGTCAAATAAATAAATAAAATCTTTAAAAAAAAAGAAAACAACACAGTTGTTTTCTTCACTGAGTATCACTACCTTAGATATCAATTTAACTAATAAACCTCTTAGTGAATTTTGATTAAACTATTATGTTGTTTTCATCAGCTTATACTTTGTACATCTTAGCTGTGTATGAAACCCAAACTCTGACTGGTCCAGGGGTTCCTGCAGCTAAACACAGCTTCAAAAAAGTCTAAGCAGAATCCCTCCTTCAGCAACAGAGGCCCCAAGGAGCAAGTGAAAAGACAGACTTTTTTTTTTTTTAAGATTTTATATATTTATTTGTCAGAGAGAGGGAGAGAGAGAGAGCACAAGCAATGGGAGCGTCAGGCAGAGGGAGAAGCAGACAACCCACTGAGCAGGGAGCCCAACGTGGGACTCCATCCCAGGACCCTGAGATCGTGACCTGAGCCGAAGGTAAACGCTTAACTGACTGAGCCACCCAGGCGTCCTGAAATCACATACTTTTGCTAAACATCAGAAGTTCTGCCTCCATCAGTATTTCTAATCCACAACTCCCCCCTCTTCCCTTCCCAGTTGGCAGAAATTGACAGAAAATAATTAGGATTATTCAGTTACTGTCTATATAAAACCCCACCAAGTAAACTCACCCCAAGTGTCTTCGTCCATTGGGCTGATTTAACAAAATACTAACATCTGGGTGGCTTATAAACAACAAACATTTATTTCTCACAGTCCTGGAAACAGGGGACACCAGAGATGAGGGTGTTAGCAGATTCAGTGTCTGGTAAGAGCCCGTTTCCTGGTTCTTAGCCGGCTGTATTTTCTCTGTGTCCTCACAGGGTACAAGGGATCAACTGTTGTCTCTTCAGCTGTTGACTTTTGAGATTTTCCTGCTCTTTCTTTCTTTTCTTTCTTCTTTCTTTCTCTCTCTCTGTCTTTTTCTTTCTTCTTTCTTTCTTTCATTCTCTTTCTTTCTTTCTTTCCTTCTTTTTCTTTTAAGATTTTATTTATTTATTTGACAGAGAGCCAGAGAGCCCAAGGGGGCAGAGGAGGGGGAGTGACAGAGGCAGAGGGAGGAGCAGACTCCCCGCTGAGCAGGGAGCCCGATGTGGGGCTGGATCCCAGAGGCCCGGGATCATGACCTGAGCCAAAGGCAGCCGCTTAACTGAACCATCCAGACACCCTTTTCCTGCTGTTTTCTAAAGAGAGCACAGTCTTCTCTAGCCTCACTCAGATTTCTGATTCCTCAGGAAGCCTCTAAACTAAGCCAGGACTTTTCCTCGGCTGCCCTGAAGAGTGAAACAGCCTCCGACTCTTCACGGCTCACTTTCTGATGCGGGCACTTTCTGAAACAGCTTGGGTCTCTTATCACAGATGACTACCTTCTGAACAACAGTTTCAAACTAAAACTAAATGAGATTTTAAAAGGAGATATGAAATGATTTTGTTAAAAAAAATTGCTATATTGACTACCCAAAGAAAATAAAATCTTTTCTTGCTTAGTTTAACTCAGACACTAAAACCCCATATATTTCGTTCCATAATAAATAGAGGTGCAATTTTACTGGAATCCAGGGCATCTCCACAATCTTTTCAAATTCCATTTTTCCACAATATAAATTTTTCCTCCAGAGGCCAGTAGCCTAGGGTTGATGTGGTGTCCTACCCAGGGAAGGTTTAGAAATTGAGTATTTCCTCGGGGCGCCTGGGTGGCTCAGTCGTTAAGCGTCTGCCTTCGGCTCAGGTCATGATCTCGGGGTCCTGGGATCGAGCCCCGCATCGGGCTCCCTGCTCCGCCGGAAGCCTGCTTCTCCCTCTCCCACTCCCCCTGCTTGTGTTCCCTCTCTCGCTGTATCTCTCTCTGTCAAATAAATAAAATCTTAAAAAAAAAAAAAAGAAATTGAGTATTTCCACTTTCCAGCTGTGACAGTGACGGGAGATGAGAAATCTGAATGGCTCAGAGGCAGCCAAAGCTTACCTCTGCCCGTAAACGGACATTCTGATGATGACACAAGAGAGGCACCAAAACTTACAATCTGTGAATGAAATTCTTCTGTACAAATATGGAGTGTGCTAGCCTTTTGTAATATAGCCTCTCACAAACGTTTTGACCCTTATTAAGAAAAAGATGAGATATGTACATTGATTAAATAAAAATAAACTGGAGTGTTGCAGACTGCCTTAAGCTAGGGTCCATCTGATGTTGTTCTTTGGAGAGTACAGTTGATCTCTCAATAACACAAGACAAATGTTGGTCAGATGCTAGATATAGCTAGACGTGACCCCAAATGTGACTTTGCTGTTACTGTGGTAAGTTTGAATTACTGTTCTCTGAGCTTTATTTATCCTAGGCTTGTAAACTAGCAAGTCATGGTAGTCTGTACTCTCAAAATGCATGCATGGAAAGCCTCAATATTGTTTGCATGGCACAGACTACAAGCACATCGGACTGATAAATTTCTCTAGGGAGAAGTTGTGGTAAACTAGGGCCATAATTAGAGCTGGATTATAATGTGATAAAATGCATAATGATTACCTTTTAAAAAGATGATTCTTGATCAAAGTTCGGGTCTTTAGTAAATATAAGTTCCTCTACTTACTAGCTTTTCAAGTATACATATAAATCAATAGACTGGCATTTTAATGACCCTTTTCTAGAATTAGATCTCTTTATAGTGAATTTGAGATTTTAAATAGATTCATAAATTAACATCCACGCTTTACTTTTAAAATATCAAATTCCTCGGGCGCCTGGGTGGCTCAGATGGTTAGGCGTCTGCCTTCGGCTCAGGTCATGATCCCAGGGTCCTGGGATCGAGTCCCACATCGGGCTCCCTGCTCCTTAGGAGCCTGCTTCTCCCTCTACCTCTCTCTCTCTGTCTCTCATGAATAAATAAATAAAATCTTAAAAAAAAAATCAAATTCCTCTTTGTCTAAAGCTATACTATCTTCATTTTCTCTTTTAATAAATATCAATTCTGGGGCCCCTGGGTGGCTCAGTTGGTTAGGCGACTGCCTTCGGCTCAGGTCATGATCCCAGAGTCCTGGGATCGAGCCCCGCATCAGGCTCCCTGCTCAGCGGGAAGCCTGCTTCTCCCTCTCCCACTTTGCTTGCTTGTGTTCCCTCTCACGCTGTCTCTCTCTCTCTCTCTGTGTCAATTAAATAAATAAATAAAATCTTTAAAAAAAATAAAAAAATAAATATCAATTCTGCTTGCATTTTTTTGTTTATATAAACTTATTTACACAAAAACCTGAAGTGGAAGAGAAAAATGATTTTGAATTGTGTCCAGTTTTGACCATTAAAAATAGGAAACAATAGGAGTCCAACAAGAAAAATGAGGTTACATACATAAAATTTACTATTGTGTTATGTTCCTAAATTCTTAAAATTATTTTTTAACTGAAAGAAGCAAGAGTTGTAAATAAAGATTCAGATAACACTTTTCTAAACTCTTGGGTTTTATCTCTAGTATAACAAATAGTACAAGAACAGGGTCTGGATTTTCATGGCAGTCCCGGAATCTAAGAGGGCCTTTTAATTACTCTCACATAATAGACCATGGTTTGAAAAATAAAGCCTTGAATGGAACTTCAAGAAGATAGCCAAATACACATTATTTTATTTTGTGTCTGTGTTTCTTTAAAGCCTCATGTTCTCCCCAAATATCTTTTCTTTCCATAGCCACATGTCTGCCACCGAGCAAGGCTTTCCATTTGACAGGTAATTAAAAGGAGGAAAGGTTTGCCAAAGCTTACAACACTCTCATTCAATGTTAAAGATACCATAGAGAAGAGTTTTCTAGAATGTGCTTATAATACATAGTTCTGCATTTATTTCTGTTTAAAAGACCTATAGCAAGGAAAATAGCTGACAGGCAAGTCCCTAAATCTACTCAATCATTTCTTGGGAGTTCAAAATGTACAGTAACCTCTCAGAGACTCTAGGAAGTCCTGCTATAGGGAGACCTGTTTAGCTTTGTTTAAGAGGGGTTCCCAACTTTTCAGGCACTGTAATACTTATTAACATGGCCGTGTATGTTTAGGGAATTGCCAAAAGTGATAAAGTTGAAATGGGATAAAATGTTTTCAAATTGCATGTAAATATTCAAAAGTCAATATAGCACCATCATCACAATCCTAAGGTACTTTACAGTTTACAAAACACTTTCAAATATGCCATTTCATTTTATTTCTGTAAACATATTGGGAGTTAAAAAAAAACAAGTATTAATCACACCCACTTCGAAGATGAAATGACTAAAGCTTACAAAACTTAAGTGAGGGTTCCTATTCTGGTGAAGATGAGGTAAGCAACTCTACTCTATCTCACCATCTGAATACAAACCAAAACTCCCTCCCAGAATGCATGGAGTGAATGCTTGACGACAACTCTAAGTAAATGGGAGCAGGTGACTTGGGGAAGAAAACCAGAACTCAAAATACAAGAAATCAGTGGAAAGTTTCCTCGTTTTTTCTTTTTCCACCCATATCTTTTTGTCTTGGAGTCAGCACAAGTCCCAGAATAGTATAGTGTAGCAGTGACAAAAAGAGCTCCAAAAGAAAAAAAAAATTTTTTTTTGGTCTTAGTACTGAAAAATGGAGCCTCTAAAAGGAGGACAGAGTGTGGAGAAATTTATGGTCTTTTTTCTTGCTCTCTCAGCTTTATCGCCAGCAAGCCCCACTCTTAAAGCTACAACCATATGGTGGGGCGGCAGTGTCAACGAGGTAGAGACTTGAAAGGAGGAGAATCCTTCTCTCTAATCGGAGAAACTGTGTGATCCAAGGACCATGGAGGAAAATCTTCATTTTTCCCTTCTATCCTCCTGCCATTTGCATTTGGAAGCAGAGGCAGGCTCAGGACACGTATGCAGTGTAAGCAGACCAGCAGGGGACCAGGAAGGAAGAACACTGGGAGCCAGTCTAGGGAAGACATTGGAGAAAGAAAAGGACCCCAAAACATTTTATATGAACCCTTTGGCTTAATCCTGAGCTGAGTAGTAGATCTGACCCTAAACAGTGTACCAAAAGCCTTGAGGACTGAAGTAGGAGGTAGACAACCACCCAGGTCTCAGACTGGCCCCCAGGTGGGACACATGCAGGAGAATGCTGAATAACATAGCAAAAGCTTTAAACAGTATATGGACATTTGAACTACAGTCCACATAAACATTTCAGACATTGCAGCCAGTTCCTAACTGACTCAATTGCCTACTAAAACAAAACAAAACAACAACAAAACATTCTCCATGGGATTTGATCAAGACCCAGATCCTCATAACTTAATATTCAAAATGCCCAGCATCCAACCCCAAACCCCAACTTATAAAAGACTCAAGAAAATCTGACAAATTACCAATGGAAAAGAAACAACAGATATCAATTAATGTGAATCAGATGGTAAATTATCAAAGACTTTAAAGAAGTTATCATAAAATGCTCAAAAATGTAACAACATTCTTAAAACAAATGGAAAGATAGAAAGTGTCATCAGAGAAATAGAAGTTTTAAAGGAGAACCAAACAGAAATGAAACTGAAAAATACAATCACTAAAGTTAAAAAAAAAAAAATCACTGAACGAGCTACACAGCAGAATGGAGAAAATAGAGGAAAAAGTTAATGAACCTGGAGATAGATCAATAGAAATTATCCAGTTTGAACAATAGAGAGGACAAAGTTTAAAGAAAAAATGAACAATCTTAAGACCTGAGGACAACATCAAAAGGTCTAACATTTCTGTCTTTGGAGTTCCAGGAAAATAAGAGCAACGTAATTGTGCAGAAAAAAAAATATATTTGGAGAAATCATGCCTGAAAACTTTCCAATTTGGGTAAAGATATAAACTTACAGATACAAGTGCAGCAAACCCCAAACAGGATACACTTAAAAAACAAATAATACATTATATGTTAAAAAAAGAAGAAGAAGATAGCAGGAAGGGAAGAATGAAGGGGAGGAAATTGGAGGGGGAGATGAACCATGAGAAACTATGGACTCTGAGAAACAAACTGAGGGTTCTAGAGGGGAGAGGGGTGGGAGGATGGGTTAGCCTGGTGATGGGTATTAAAGAGGACACGTACTGCATGGAGCACTGGGTGTTATACGCAAACAATGAATCATGGAACACTACATCAAAAACTAATGATGTAATGTATGGTGATTAACATAACATAATAAAAAAAGCAAAAAAGAAAGAATAAATATACATGGTCTTTTAAAAAAAAATTCATGCCCATACACATCATAATCAAACTAATAAAAATCAAATATAAAGAAAAATCTTGAAAGCACTTAGAGAAAAATAATGTATTACATATAGAAGAGTAACTATTTAAATGATTGTAGATTTGTCATCACAAAGAAAGCAGTGGAGCAAAAATGATATCGTACTAAAAGAAGAGATCTGTCAACATAGACGTCTCTATCCAGTGAAAATAACTTTCGTTCACAAAATAAAATAAATTCATTATCAAATGAATGAAAACTAAGAGGATTTATCACCAGCAAAATTCTGCTATGAAAGAATTGCAAAAGGAGTTTCTTTAGGTGAAAGGAAAAAATACCAGAGGGAAACAGATTTGGGAATAAAAGAAGAGCAACACAAATGGTAAAAATCTGCCTAAGTAGACTGTACATTCTTTGAATAGCTGAAAGTAAAAATTATAACATTTTCTGGTGGGTTGTCAAATAAACATAAAGTTAATGAATATTATAATTGAAACATAAAGGGAGATATGGTGGTAAGGTCTCTATATTCAACTAGAAGGAGTGAAATATTAATTCTAAGTAGACTCTGAAAACTTCAGTATGAGTATTGTAATACTTGGAGCAAGACTGGAAAAATATTCAAAAGGATATATTCAAAACTTAATTGATAAATTAAATGGGATACTTAAAATATTTAATTAATCCAAAAGAAGGCACAAACAGTGGAATGAAAAAGGGGACAACAGAAAACAGACAATAAAATGGTAACCTAACTCTAAACATATCAATAACTACTTTAAAGATGAATGGTTTAAACATACTAATTAAAAGGCAGAGTTGTCAGATTGAGAAGAGAGAAACAAATATATGTGGTCTATAAGAACCCACTTTAAATATAATGATATAGGTAGACAAAAAAGGATGATAAAAGCAATATACTAATACACTAATTAGAGGAAAACTGGAATGATTATATTATTATATTATTATCAAAGTAAACTTCAAAGCCAGAAAAATTACCAGAAATAATGAGACATTACATCATGATAAAAGGATCAAAACATCAGGAAAACATCCATGCTAAATGTATGCAACTTCAAATACATGAAGCAAAAATGGAAATAACTGACAAAAGAAACATGTAAATCCACAATTGTACTTGGAGATTTCAACACTCCTTTCTCAGTAATCAGTAGAACTAGTAGATAAAAAATCATAAGGTATAGAACTGAATGACACCATCAAACAATTGGGCCAACAGAACACCCACCAATAGCAGAATACTCATTCTTTTCACATGTACATGGAACATTCGCCTTGAGAGACCATATCATGGGTCGTAACACAAACCTTAACACATTTAAAAGAATGGTAATCATACAAATCATGTACTCTGACCATAAACATATTATATACTTACCACATAATACAGCCATCCCACTCTTAGCTATTGCTCTAGAGAAATGTAAACTTGTGGTTATGCAAAACATGTACATAAATATTTATAGGAGTTTTATTCATAGTCACCTAAAACTAGAAACAACCCAAATGACCTGCAATAAGTAAATGGGTTAGAATCCATACAGTAGATTACTACTCAGCAATAAAAAGGAACTATGTATACACACAACACTACTGATGAATCCCAAAGGCAATACACTGAAGGAAAGAAGCCAATCTCCAAAGGTTACACGCTGTACGATTCCACTTAAAGGCAAAACCTATGTGAAAGGGGAAGAGATTAGTTGGTGTCAGCATTTCGAAGCAGGGGGAGGTTTTAAGTAGAAAAGTGAAACTAAAAGGATTGTTTGGTGTGGTGCTGCTATTTTATATTCTGATTATGGTGGTGGTTACAGGAATTTACACATATGTTAAAAAGTGCAGAACTATACATCAGAACCAGAAAAGGTTAAACAACAACAACAACAAAACCTTTAAGTGAGTTGCCCAAGATTATGTGACTTTTATGTGGTGAGTTAGAAGAAAAAGCGGATGCATTTGTACTGGGCCCTCAAATATTTGTCAAAAGAAATGAACTGATAAATGAACCAGCACTTTACTCTCAAAATAGTTAATTTGGCAATATATTAATTCATTGCAAAAACTGAAATCACAATTTTTAATGTATTTATATAATGCTTTATACCTTTCAACAATCCTTCCTGCTTCAACAGTCTCTGCCATGTGACTTTGCAGTTTTTCTTCCTAATGGTTCCACGTATATGTCTCCAACCCTCAGTCTGGGTTCAGCTCCGTGACTTGCTTTGGCGAAAGTATAAGGTAGAAGTTATGATGGGCCAGTTCAAAACCTAGACCCTGAAAGGCCTTCTATGTTTCCATTTGCCCTCTTATGCGTCTATCGGTGCCGTGAGGAACACATGCTGGGATTAGCCCACTAGGCCTGCGAGGGGAATGAGATATTTATAGAGAAAATCCCATTAAACTGAGCCCAGGGGACTCACAGAGCCATGAGTCTTTTGTGTGGCAAAGGCTAACTGCTATCTTTCTAAAGCACAAATTGACCCCTAGTCCCTCACAGGATCCCAGTCTTAGGGTAATAGCAATGAGAATCAAGATATCTAGGAAAGTATTCAGACAAAGGGAACAAGACAAATCCAGTTCTAGCAGATGGAGTGTATGATTTCTCCACAGGCTCAAAATAAAACTTGGTTAACAGATCTGAAAGGAAAAAAATCAAAGGAAAATAAGCATCAATGTTAGCTTGTTACTTGATCTACTTGGGGCCCCCTTAAGCACAGACAGGAATAGAATTTAGTTAAAATCAAGCACGACTGAATCTCTAGGTGAAAGCCTAATAAATACAGAAATAGGAAAAAAAACAGATGGGTAGCTGAGGAGAGAGGAATGCCTTTATGGCAATATAAAGAGGCCACCACGTAGATAAGCACTGTGTTTCTTCTTTTGACTTGGCTATCAAGGGAGCTGAATGGTAAGTTTTATGTGCAATTACCGTAAACTTCTCCGCCACTTCCTACAAATGTTTTCTGACCTTTCTTATCTTCAATTTAATGGTATTAACACTATTCCTTTGGATAAAACCAAAAAACCAAAACAAAACACTATTCCTTCAGACTATCTGTAATTCATTTTACAGATAGGTATGACAGATATTATAAATACCATATGATGCCTTAGCCTATGAACTATTTGCCTTCAAAATTGTACATTATGATCATCATCAACAATGTACTCAATATACCAAGAATTATGGGGGTTACTACATGAGGGCTGCTCCTGGCCTTTTAAATAAAGGGTCAATAACGTTGAATTTTGTGAAATTCTCATTCACTACACTGCAATATTCAGGCAATCTTAACAACTTTGAAAAAAAAAAAATGCCTTTGCCAAATGCCCCAGAGATGCAAATTTAAGTAATTACAGTTGTTCCTCTTAACTCTTACTCAATACTGTGATTAATTTCAGATGTGCCAGACTGTAAGCTTTCTGCTGCCAAACTTTCTGAAGGAATGCTCCTTTTAACAGCTGAAAGATATCAAAAGTCAAAGGACTAAAAAGTAGTTTAATTTGGATATGCCTTACAACTCAGTGTTTTAAATAAAAAGAGAGCCAACTAGCATAGCATTAATGCTTGTTTTATTTAGAAAGACCTTGAATTTGGAAAACCATTCTTTTATCCCATGCTTACTGGGCCATGTCATTTGCTATTGATGATCCTCCAAGTTTATTCATACCAGAATGGCAGGATGCTTTTATATACAATACAAATTATGTTGTGCATAAATTCAATAAGATAAATATTAAATTGAAGTGAATTAATCTTTATGCTTTTTTAAAATCCTTTCCAAACTTTTCTAAACATGTTATGGACATCAATAGCAATTTTAATATTCTAATTTAGTTGAAAATTGACCTTATAAAATTACATTTGGATATTCTGGGAATCCTATTATCAGAGATAAATTACACTGGAACAGAACAAAATCTGATATTTACATTCAAATTTAAAAATTGCATTTACATATAAGTTGAGAGAAACCTCATTTAAGAGCAAAACACATTTTGTTACATATTAGAATCACTGAAACACTTCTAAAAAATACCTATACGTGGGCCTTCCCTCCAGAGATTCTGGTTTATTTGGTTAGGGCCAGAACATCAGTATTTTTTTACTTTTTTAAAAAGATTTATTTATTTATTTTAGAGACTGAGAGAGTGTGTGAGGGAAGAGGCAGAGGGAGGAGAATCTCTTCCAGCAGATTCCCCTCTGAGTGCGAAGCCCAACATCTCAAGGCCCTGAGATCATGACCTGAGCTGAAATCAAGGGTCAGATACTTAACTGATTGAGCCACTCAGGTGCCCCATGCATGAGTATTTTTAAAACTTCACCAGGTGGGGCGCCTGGGTGGCTCAGATGGTTGGGCATCTGCCTTCGGCTCAGGTCGTGATACCGGGGTCCTGGGATTGGGTCCCGCATCGGGCTCCCTGCTAGGCGGGGAGCCTGCTTCTCCCTCTGCCTCTGCCTCTCTCTCTGACTCTCATGAATAAATAAATAAAACATTAAAAAAAAAAAACCTTCACCAGGTGATTTTAATTTGCAGTCTGGTTTGAAAACCACTGACCTAATATTTTCTTTTAAGTCATTGTGGGATGACCCCTATAAGAACTAATAACATCTTAGGTGTTCTTTCTAGAAGTACAGTGACTAGACAAAAGGAGGCAATCAGAACCATTCCAGTAGGCTGTGCCCTACTCAGATGATACACTGGAAGTGTGATGTTGGCAAAGGAGAAAGAAGCAGGGAGTCACAGAGGACAGGATGATGAGAATGGTTGGGAAAACCTAAAATGTTTACTTTGGAGAGCAGACTTAGGAACGTTACAGTCCATTTGCATTGCTAACACATGGAAAAGGCATTCAACTTAGTCTATGTTCCTCCAGAAAGCAGAACTAGAGCCAACAGGAAGAAGTTAAGAGGGTAACTTGTATCAGCTCAATATATGGAAAATTCTGATAACAAAAGCATTTCATCCACCGATGAGCAACCTACAAATCCTCAAGTAGAGGCCAAGTGATCTGTCATCAACATGAGAAGGAGGTTGAACTAAATGATCTTTTCTTTATCGTTGTGCTAATAACCTGAGAGAACATCTTGAAGTTTCATGAACTATCTCAAACTGTGTTCTAGTGTTTAGGAACTAAAACAGAAGAAATAATCGACTGCGGGAACTCGGCCGGAACCAAGGCCGTCTATAGTCATGAACTGTTTTTTTATGTGATCACACTAGGTCCAACGTGGCCGCCTTAGCCCTGGTCAGGTCTCTGGATGTAGTAACCTAGGGAGAAGTTGGTCATTTTGTCTTCCAATATAGAAACCTTGAGATTTCGTTTAGGTTGCCATTTGACGATTGATTAGACATTTTCCATTTAACACGGTCCCCACTAATTAGCTGAAGATCCTCCTGCAGTAAGCTAAACATAGGTTATAAGTATTGTGTGGTGATAGAAATAACATCTTTGTTAAAGAAAAATTATTGAATGACACCATTAAAGTACTGTAAGGCAAACTTTATTCAGGACCATTGCAATGGGTATAGGGACCACTGCAGGGGGATGTGGCAATGAGGGGGAGAGATTGGGCTCAACATGGAACACAGCATGGGCAGTGGGAATTTATAGCTGAGGAGCAGGGTGGAGGTCAGCTGACGGAAAATTCCTAAGAGGCAACGTCGGGGAAAGGGGGAATTCTGGCTAAACCAACCTAACAGGATTCTTGCCGAAGGCAGGCCAGAGGGATCAAACGTCCATGGACATATTGACAGATCATTCCAACTGGAAAAGAGAGTGCCTGCAGTGATATTAACACTTGGTAAAATCAGCAAGCCACCCTGAGCAGGAGGGAGGTCCAGAGGTGGTCATACAAGGACTAGTGGAGAATATGATATTTTAAGTGTGGAAAAGATAATCTGGTGAAGTGAAGGGGGTGGAGGGGAGAGAGGGAATGTTGGTGATTACTGCTTTAAATAATTGAAAGATAAGCCCATATTAAAAGGCATTTTTTCCTACCATTCCCAAATGCACAAATATAAACTTTAAGCAGAAATTACAAAAGACAGATTTTAGCACAGTTAAGAAAAAGCTTTGTTGTCTCTGTGTCAGAGTTCAGGGACGAGCCCATCCCCGGATTATAATGCAAGGATGATACTGAAGTCATGTCTGTAATTTCAGTAGCATGATGGGCATGTAACAGATACCTAACAAACATTCACTAAACAAAGTTTTCAAGTATAGTCTGGATAATCATCAACAAAGGAAGCTTGAAACAGATTTATTTAGGGTGGGAGCAGGGCAGAGATTGGACTACCTAGCTTTTAAGACTGCTTCCAATCTTGAGATTCTGTTGTCAGATGAGCAAATTAAATCACTAAACCCTGCAATAACTCTAGGTTTCTATTATTTTAAAATCAATACATACCTCAGTCCATCTTCTCCAAACAAAATATGTATCATTTTCTCAAACATGTGATTGGTTTTATTAGTCAGGTAAAAATAAGCTTTCTTGAAAGCCTTGAAACCGTAACATATAAAGCTTCATTTCTTTCTCACACACACCTGTTGTGGGCCTGGCACCTGTTAAGGCAAACTCCCTTCCAAATAGTGACTCAGGACCCAGACATCTCAATATATATGCTTCAAGGGTCACTACTGCAGGCTCTTAAATGGTTGGCCTTGGGTGATCCATGTCACTTCTGCTCATAAGCCAATAGCCAAAAGCAGTCACATGGTTCAACCTATGAGTGGAAAATCTGGGAAGCATGTGGATATTCTGTGAAAAGCACATGAAACTGTCACAAAAGTAAACCATTACTGAAGATTTAGATTCTGGGCTACAAACATCTGAGAGTGGATACCTATTAATCATGTCACATAGACGAATCCATATTCTGCACTTCTTGTTTGGTACTCACTTTAGAACTTAAAAAAATAGTGTAACATTGGACTACATATTTGCAAGAAAGTCTGTTGAAGGATGAAACTGAAAAACAGTGCACACAACATACTTTCCAAAAATAATAGAATAATCTGACATCTTAAGGTCAAAACAAATGTCCCAAATTAGTAGATGTTACCCTTCCAATCCATGGCAAGTTAGATGTGGGTTTATGCCCATTTGTCACATTCCTGTTTTGAAATATAATTAGATTGATTATAACTCCTGAATATCATTGCTCTCTCCCAAGTCTTTATACATTTGAATTCACTGTTTGTTACCTTTTACATGTCTCAGATCTGCCAAATCCTTAACCAATTTTTTAAAAGATTTTATTTGTCAGAAAGAGAGAGAGCACACAAGCAGGGAGAGTGGGAGAGGGAGAAGCAGGCTCCCTGCAGAGCAGGGAGCCCCCCTGCAGGGCTCAATCCCGGGGCTCTGGGATCATGACCTGAGCCGAAAGAAGACACTTAACCCACTGAGTCACCCAGGCGTCCCAATCCTTAACAAATTTTAAGTAGTTAAAAATATCTCCTCCATATTTGTATAAAAATACTGCTCCCCAAGTCTGCTTTATTCAAACTATTAGTTACATGCAGTCAAGAAGTTTCTAAGTTCTGGATTTTTCTGACATAATCTCCACCACAACTCTCCTAAACAATTCATTCCTTTTTTTTATCAGATTCATACAGGTCCATACCTCTGAAATGATAAAGTTTTTTTTTTAAGATTTATTTATTTATTTATTAGAGAGAGAGAGCATGAGGGGGGGAAGGGCAGAGGGAGAAGCAGACTCCCCGCCGAGCAAGGAGCCCAATGTGGGACTCGATCCCGGAACTCCAGGATCATGACCTGAGCCGAAGGCAGTCGCTTAACCAACTGAGCCACCCAGGCGCCCTGAAATTATAAAGTTTTAATGCCATTATTCATCACATTTCTAGGACCACACTGAATAGATATTAAAATCACGCTTGGTCGGGACGCCTGGGTGGCTCAGTCGGTTAAGCGTCTGCCTTCGGCTCAGGTCATGATCCCAGGGTCCTGGGATCGAGTCCTGCATTGGGCTCCCTGCTCCACGGGGAGCCTGCTTCTCCCTCTGCCTCTGCATCTCTCTCTCTGTCTCTCATGAATGGATAAATAAAATCTTTAAAAAAATAAAATAAAATCATGCTTGGTCAAAATCAATGAGCCACACCCAACAGCAATGCAATCTGTAACCATGGTAACAACTGTAGTTCCAACAAAAATGCACATCAAGGCCACACTCTCCTTGGAGTTTCAAAATGCACTGCTTTTCCTTTTCCCATTTTATATTTTTCAGTTTAAAGTGGGATGATAAAATACGGAGTTTTAGTCGCTATATAAGCATAATGCTTTTTAAGGCATTTTGTTGAAAACTGCTTTAAGATAGGTAAAACCGAATTCATGCAATTCAAAATATTTATTGAAAGTCTAATACACATATAGCCACTAAAGAGGTTACTCGTAAATTGATCACTCCCTGTCTCAGTCCTTCAGCATAAAATGCTGAGAATAACAATGATACCAGTTTATTTTTACAACATCGTAGTATATCACTCTATCCAACTTGAGGCCTCCTACATATCCCCTTATTCAGGAACAAACTTGTACAATCTTTCTCAAGTCTTTACCTCACACATCAAAACCAAAGTACACATTATTAAAAACAGATTTATTTTTATTTTTGGTCTATCTGTTAAATTCAAAACTCCCTTCCCTTCAGGGATCCTTTTGATTCAAATGCAATAAAACCAACTCTCCATTACTTATTCACACATAAGTGCATACTATATGCCAGGCTGTATGCTAGGGTCTAAAACAGA
Source organism: Leptonychotes weddellii (assembly GCF_054177405.1). NCBI lineage: Eukaryota > Metazoa > Chordata > Mammalia > Carnivora > Phocidae > Leptonychotes > Leptonychotes weddellii. The sequence continues at coordinate 87,677,824 of NC_138369.1, forward strand.
AAAGACTAAATAAGGCCCAATCCCTTTCCTCAAATTGCTTGTGGCTTTAACTGAGGAAAATTAAAGGTAAATAAACAATGCAGTATGTTAAGTGCTCAGAAAAGCAGGCCCAATTAGAGAGGCAAGATAGGCGCTTATCCGTGTTTCAGTTATCTGCGGCTTTGTGACAAACTACACAGAACTTAGTGACTTAAAACAAGGTTATCTATGTTTCTCATGGTTCTGTGGGTTGACCGGGCTTAACAGGTGGATTTTTCTTGGGGACTCACATGTGGTTGCAATAGGAAGTCAACCATGCAGACAATAGCCATCCGAAGATGCGACTGGGCTCATTATATCCAAGTAATTCACTGGTGTGGTGCCAAACCATACAGGAACCCAGCTACAGCTGTCAGCTAGAGTGCTTGTACGTGGCCTCTCCATGTGGTACGGGCTTTCCACAGAATGGCACCTGGATTCGAGAGGGAGTGTCCTAAGAATGAATATTCCAAGACAGCAAAACCACAAGGTCTCTCATGACAACTTGCAATATGCAGAGCTGCTTCACAGAAGACCCACCCAGGTTCAACGTGGGAGGGAACAGGACAAAGGTATGAGTCCTGGAAGTGTGGCTCACTGATGAACACCTTTGGAGACTTGCTATCACAGGCACCAAATCATTTAGGTTTCAATAATACATATATATATGTATATATATTTTTTAATTTCCTCTTAGCTCACAGAAGATCAACAGGGAAGCTGTCTTGGGGCAATGTGAAAATTAACGGAGTCCCTCTGGAGTTAGAGGAAGAGCACCTGAATTCAGTCAAGCAGCCAGGGCACAGGGTGACCCAATGGAAGGAAAGGAGATCAAGAAGATGTGTGGTCAACATTTGAATACAGGAAAGCTGGAGTAAATGAGCACTATTTTAGTACACTTCCTGTCAACAACTTCTGCAGGAACACATTTCATTAATCCTCAAAAAGCCAAAACAGAGATTATTAACTTTCAAAATTTGTCTGAATCATTCAATTTTTGTACCACAGGAATCCTGTCCTCGTTGCTGCACTTTTTTTTTAAGATTTTATTTATTTATTTGACAGAGAGAGACACAGCGAGAGAGGGAACACAAGCAGGGGGAGTGGGAGAGGGAGAAGCAGGCTTCCCACCGAGCAGGGAGCCTGATGCGGGCTCGATCACAGGACCCTGGGATCATGACCTGAGCCGAAGGCAGACGCTTAATGACTGAGCCACTCAAGTGCCCCCTTGTTGCTGATTATGAAGAAAAAAATCATTGTGATTTATCTTTGCCCACCATGCAGTTTTTAAAAACATATTTATTTTTACAATTAAACTCTCTGGAACTGTCCTAATGTAAGTTATTTGGTCTACTCAAAATCAACTACTGTATCAGTTGTAGTTGAGTCTGACCACTTCTACACTGATTTTATTATTAGTCTAGGCCCATATTTCCTAGTGAACATAGATTAGCAGTTTACAAAGTAGGTAAAAGAATAGAAAACAAATAGGGACACCTGGGTGGCTCAGTTGGTTAAGCGGCTGCCTTTGGCTCAGGTCATGATCCCAGAGTTCTGGGATCTAGCCCCTGCCTGGAATTCCCCTTAAGCACCAAACTTAAGCCCCCAGGGAATCTGCTTCTCCCCCTGCCTCTCCCCCTCCTCTCTCACTCCCTTTCCCTGCTCATGTACACTCTCTCTCTTACACATGCACTCTCTCAAATAAATAAATAAAATCTTAAAAAAGCAGAAAGCAAATTATTTCCTCGGTACTAACTGAAAATAATGCTAGCTATCCCTTATTTCAGAATAAGGTATCTAATTCTTTCTTTTAAAATATTGTATCATGTTACCAAAATAAATAAGAAATTACCATTCAAAATCATCCAATGTTATCATTTTTATTCATATTAGCCTTTAAGAAAAATTTTGAAAGCATAAATTAAAAAAAAAAAATCAAGGTTCCTGCTTTGTTTCAAATTTAGACCCTACTAGTTATCTACATTGACCACAAGATGGGGCTGTGATGTCACAATTTGGCAAGATTTATAAAATATATAAACTAAACACAGATTAAAATAATTTAATAAAACAAAGTTTGATAAGATAATCTCATGTTTCAAATATTATATATTTTCAATTAATCGATTGTCTAATCACTAGTGCTCAGCAAAGAAAAAAAAATCACACTGTAATTTGTCCATTTCTCACTTGGAAGTTACTGAGCTTTTTCAAATGAAAAATTCTCCTGTGTTGATGCAAAATTATATATATAACGATGTGATTTCTTTAAGGATTCTTGTTACCATTTCACACTGCATTTTTAAAAGTTACTGAACTTAAATCAGTGTTAAGAAAGATGTCTTTTAGAAATACTTTTAAAATTATTGTATAAGCACAGAGAAGTTCATTCCTCATCACAAATCTACATGAAATTTTTCTCTCCTGTTCTATCCCTTGATTATTTTTTTGTAATCTAATATAGTTGACCCTTGAGCAACACGGGTTTGAACTGCACGTATACACTTTGTGAGGTTTTTTTCCATACAGTACTGTAAAGGTATTTTCTTTTCCTTCTGATTCTCTTAACATTTTATTTTCTCTAGCTTACCTATTGTAAGAATAGAGTACATAATACATATAACAAAAAATATGTGTTAGACTTTTTATTATCAGTAAGGCTTCCAATCAACAGGAGGCTATTTATAAACTTGGGGAGAGTCAAAAGTTATACACACGTTTTTGACTGTGCGGGGAGTGGGAGTGGGAGGGTGGTCTGGGTGCCCATAACCTCTGCATTGTTCAAGGGCCAACTGTAATTACTTTGGGGTAAGGATGATTTGAAAGAAACCGTATTTTCTTTTTTTTTTTTTTTTTAAGATTTTTAAGATTTTATTTATTTATTTGAGAGAGAGATAATGAGAGATAGAGAGCACAAGAGGAAGAGGGTCAGAGGGAGAAGCAGACTCCCCGAGGAGCAGGGAGCCCGATGCGGAACTCGATCCCTGGACTCCAGGATTATGACCTGAGCCGAAGGCAGTCGCTCAACCAACTGAGCCACCCAGGCACCCGAAACCGTATTTTCTTTATGTTATTTATGGCATGCATGATCTTTCCATTTCATCTGTTAAAACTTCTTTAAGTTGATTACTTGTGTGTTTTGTATTGTTAAATAGGCCAAAATTCCTTTCTAATTTTCAAAAGATTATAAAAATTCAGATTTCTTAGTTAACCATTTTTCAGTAGAGACACAACAGCATGCCAAAATAATCAGTTACTTGATTTATTAAACAAACACCACCACCTCAAAAATCAGCAAAGAAGCTACTTTTCACATGAGTTTTTGGTTTTTTTTTTTTAAGATTTTATTTATCTATGAGAGAGAGAGAGAACGCACAAGTGAGAGAGCACAAGCCGGGGGTGCAACAGGCAGAGGCAGAGGGAGAAGCAGGCTCCCCACTGAGCAACGAGCCCGACAAGGTCCCAGGACCCAGAGATCAAGACCGGAGGGGAAGACAATGGCTTAACTGATTGAGCCACCCAGGTGCCCCCCACATGATCTATTTTAATATATTAACCATGATGCAAAAATATAATTTAATTCTTAAAAGAAAGCTGTCAGGAAAGTTTAGATTTATAAAGTCCACACATCCCTAGCATGTATACTCATCTTTCCAATTTTTCTAGTTCCTTTTATTAGAATAATTAAGCTATACTGTACTTCACATTTTAAAACAAGTCTACATGTAGTTTTCTACTCTTTCCATTACTTATTTGTATTTCTCTTCAAATTTCATCCAGAATTCATTGCTATCATTAAAGAGTTTTATACATTTTCCCCTTTTTTCACCCCAAGGGCTTTTTCTTAATAAGAGTTATTCTAAAAGAAGTCTGTAGCTTGCTATTCTGAAAGACCACAGATAAACAGCGCTGTTTGACAAAGGCTGCTTTCATGAAGTCTTAAGGACTTTAATTTTCCAAAATAGTCAACATCTAGTCAAAGAGGGCTATTTGCTGAGACCGACTCTCAACTGTGACTAAAAATTGTATTTGGCTTTTCCTGCAACTCGAAGAGATCTGTTGAATAGACCACTCCATATTCCAAATGAATGACAGGCCCCCAAAATGTCATACAAGATGGACTGTAGGGCTTAGCAAGCAGAGAAATTAGTAAGTGCAGATGACAGACAAGAAAATAGGAGTGAAGGAATATATAAAGAGATTCTGTTATTAGGATGGACAGAAGGGACTCAATCCATATGGTAATAGTTTTCCTTATTTTAATTCTGTGAAGGGGTATTTGATCTCTTCGGTTAGTTACCAATGCAAGTAAATTATTAGTGTTTTTAAAAAATGAACCAGAATCAAGAAAATTAATATACTGAACTACTACTAAAGTATCTATTTTTTTCCTTTTTTTTTTTTAATTATTATGTTATGTTGGGGAGGGTTTGTGCTATGGTAAAGTATCTGTATTAAGGAAAAATATTCACATTAATTCCTATGCACATTTAGAATTAGGAAAAAGCCACCAATATGAGCATTTAAAGCTCCCTGGGAATACATGTATACACAAAAACACACACAAACATGTATGCATAAACACAAATAGTTACTATTGACATCAATATACTTCCATTTATTCAAATTAAATTAGTTATGGGAATTCCCCCCCTTTTCTTTCTACTGTTTGTTCTTTATATTAAACAATACACAAATATATATTCAGAGTAAAAGATTTCACTTCCATAAAGCACTAAAAATAGCAAGGATATGATCTAGCAATTCCAATTCTGGGAGTGTATCTGAAAGAAAATCATTATCTCAAAAAACAATCTGCATCCTCATGTTTACTGTAGCAGCGTGATTTATAATAGCCAAGACATGGAAACAACCTAAGTGTTCACAGGTGGATGAATGCATAAAGAAATTGTGGTATATATACAAGGGAATATTATTCAATCTTAAAAAGGAAGGAAATACTACAATTTGTGACAGCATGAACAAGCCTTGAGGGCATTATGCTAAGTGAAATAAGTCAGACAGAGAAAGACAAACACTACATATCACTTACATGTGCAATCTAAAAAAATGAACTCACAGAAACAGAAGAACAGACTGGTGGTTGACAGAGCTGAGTGTTCTCCATGCATCCAATCCTACCTATTTTCCATCTTTCCAATTTGCTGATCTACTTACGGGAATTTTCACACTTTTCCTCACTAATTATGAATTGTTCTTTTTAAAAGTACATTTCATATAATTTCATGAAACTTGGGACAAGAGGGAAGATAGAAAATGCTATTGACTGCCTTGATCCAGTTTCTGAAAACATAGCATGAGATTAAAATAGTTACTATAGGTTGCCACGCATGTGAACCACAACTGAAAAGAACTAGGATCTAGCAGATGTCTTTCTTCTGAAGTGTATCACAAGGGACATTATGCTGCTTGCACTCTGTTAACAGTTTATAACCAGAGTCTGCTCTGATTGGCTGGTATCCACGACATACCAGTTGTTACATATTTAGAATACCATCCCTGAAGTATTGTAATGTAATTCAGAAATAATTAATAACATGTCTCTTCAACAAAGTTGATGGGCTGTAGGAATTTACTTCGAGTATTAAGTGCCACCAAAGAAGAGAAAAGAGGTAGAACCCAACTTCCTTATTTCCTAAGTCCATCTTCCAGTAATTATAATCTTGATCATCACTATCTCCTGCATGGCCCATAGTAGGGACTTGAAAAACACCACTGAATACATACATACAATGGAATATTACTCAGCCATCAGAAAGGTTGAATACCCACCATTTGCATCGACATGGATGGAACTGGAGGGGATTATGCTAATTGAAATAAGTCAAGCAGAGAAAGACAATTATCATATGGTTTCACTCATATGTGGAACATAAGGAATAGTGTGGAGGACCACAGGGGAAGGGAGGGAAAACTGAATGGGAAGAAATCAGAGGGGGAGACAAACCATGAGAGACTCTGGACTCCAGGAAACGAACAGAGTAACAGAAGAGAGGGGCAGTGGGGGGAATGGGGTAGCTGGGTGATGGGTATTAAGGAGGGCACGCGTTGTGATGAGCACTGGGTGTTATACACAACTAATGAATCATGGAACACTACATCAAAAACTAATGATGTACTATATGCTGGCTAACTGAACATAATTAAAAAAAAATCATCCCCCTAATAAATGTGATCTGAAGAGTCAATAAATAAATAAATATACCACTGAATAGATAAATATATATTGAATAAATGTTTATCTGTATTTCTTCACTTGTAAAATAAATTAGATCAATCCCCAGTCATTGTGAGATTGAAGATAATACAATGCAATTCATAATTCAGTAAGTAGAGTTTTCATTAAGTTATAATATCATCAGTAAATATAGCAATCAAAATGAAAAAATCATAGCCTATTACATCCAGATATTGCTTTAGGATACTCCATCATACATTCTCTTCTAAAGATAAATCACCAAGTAATAAAGAGGCCAACAGAAACTTATTTTAATTATTTTATTTTTCATAATTTTCTAACACATGGTGTTAGAAAAGTGAATTTTGGCACCATGACTTACAACTTTATTTCAAGTTTAACCTTTAAATTAAAAACAGTAGCTATAATAAGTATATTTAAACCTCACTCAGAGAAATGGTGAAAAATCAAGTCACAAATTTTTTGTGCTGGGGAATTTTTTAAAAATGGGATTAAGAAAAGGTAACAAAAAGAGTAGGAAGGATAAAATGGAGACTATGCTGGAAAGACAAAAAGGTAAATAACCTTCTCTAAAAAAGAATAAGGAAGGAGACAAAGGGCAAAGAGAAGAAGAAAGGCTCACCAACTTTATTTTCCTGATATAAAATTCAAGTACTTAACCAAGTTTTTTAAAAATCATAAAATGCTACTACTAATCTCATGAAATTTTCTTTTTCCTCATTATTTTCTAGAATTAAAATCAAAAGCCTGTTTTGACTCAAGGACACTTGCTGATCTTAAGTTGATATTTGATACACTTCACAAAATGGAAAGGCTTGAAAACTTTCCTAAATCTAATACCTACTCAATATAGTCCACCTTGGAAAATTAATCTGAAGGAATATAGGGTTTGATTTCTAATACAAATGTAACAAAACAAAATCTGTCTAACAATCTAAACAAAAATGTTTTCAACTGGCTCTAAACCTCAGTTGTATTCTGTACTAAGTTTCTTGAGGAAAAACATTGTGTAATATTTACTGTTCTTTGTATTCCTTCAGTAACTACTATAAAAGGTACCTGTATAGGTCATAAAAAAAAGTACTTACACAATTAGTTGCATACAAATTTAGTTACAACTCCAGTTTTCCAATGTTTCAAAAATTGTCAATTTTCACTTATATTCATTTTGTTTACATGTTAATAAATAAAATTCTTCCCATGCTTTTTTAATAAAATATTATTAGTCTCTTGTCACTTGTACATTTATAGCTGAATATTTTATCAATTGAAACACAAATTCAGAAAACTGTCATTATTCTCAGAGAAAATAAGGCATAGAAATAAATATTTGCTTTTACTTTTTCTTTCTTTTCTTCTTCAATCTGTGTTTTAAGGCTCAGAGCAGACATTAAGAAGTATCAAACAATTTTTTACAAAAAGTTTTTCAAATGTTTGGCCCAAAGTGAAGTTGTTCTGTTGAAGTTATTTAAATATTCCTCTCATCTTCTCAAGCACAACTTCAAAGACATGTTCGTCCGTTCCAAAAGAAGATTCAATTCAATGAAAAGTAAATAACTTAGGGGTCTATAAATGACACTGCAATATATCTCGTTCCATTTTTAACAGGAAGTCCTTCATGCAAATGTGTGAGTCTCCCTGGATGCATGAAGCTCCAGCCTTTTCTGGGTGATTCAATAGAGCAATTGTACCTTAGAAATTTGCATCCGCCTCCCTAAAAGAGATGGAACAAATGAATATATCAGCTTATTATGTTTAATTTTTTTTTTTTTTAAAGGTTTTATTTATTTATTTGACAGAGAGAGACACAGCGAGAGAGGGAACACAAGCAGGGGGAGTGGGAGAGGGAGAAGCAGGCTTCCTGCAGAGCAGGGAGCCCGATGTGGGGCTCGATCCCAGGACCCTGGGATCATGACCTGAGCCGAAGGCAGACGCTTAACGACTGAGCCACCCAGGCGCCCCTTATTATGTTTAATTTTTAATCAGTGGGAAAATTCAAATTATGTCATCTAACCAGAATCTTAAAAAAAAAGGCAAATCTAAAAAAATCTAAAAAAATTAAAAATCATAATGACATATTTCTTTTACAGGGTGTGAAAAATCAAAGCCGTAATTACCTGAAAATCTTCTCCCACGTTATTGAGTGCAATGTTGATGGTAAATGTAGAAGCGTCATGATGAGGGCGAAGAGAGCGCTGTCTTTCAGGGGAGTATTTTACTACAAAATTCAATAGAGCAAACCCCTAAAAACGCAAAGTACACCAATGGATTTGCTTATCAATAAAAATGTAAAATAGCACATTTGTGTAAAAACTAGTAGGAGGTGGACAAGGGGAATGGGAGGATAACTACCTTCGTATAATAACCTGCAAAGACCTTCAGTGTAACAGGTGCAATAAACTCCCGGATAAAATGAAGCCATACATTCTCCAGATCAATTTGCTTCATGTGGATATCATCAGTTGGGACATTTTCATAACCACCAGATATACGGCTATCCTAGAAACAGCATTAATGATGTCATAAAGTGTGGTCCACATGCAATTCACATTTATATTACGTTGGAATTTTTTCAACCACAAGATCATAATAGACAATAAAAATAACCGTTGTTCAATCATGGTGTACCATCTGCTTTAATTGCAAAACTCAAAATAACTTAGATAACATGCATCAAGGATGCAGCAAAGTATCAGACTCTTTTCTTACTTATTTAATATATATGTGAGGTCTCTATAAAGTAAATAAAACGTATTTCCAAAGCCCCCCATGCCTCCTAAAAAATTGGTGTTTTACAGTAACCCTCCAGGCAGTCTTAGCTACTTGACGGACAAAGATTCTGCTTGTCTGCCCTTTGGATCCCCTACCACTGAAAACAAGCTTTCCCTGCTATGTTCCCCACTTGAAATTTACGATGCCCAAAGTCCTTCCATGATTGCTTTTTATGATCCTACAACCTGCTGACTTCAAGTTCTTCCTCATACTTTGAACTTCTGTCTCTCTGGTCAGCTAACTAGCTGGGGTATGAAATTGAGCAGAGACAGTAATATTCCAGAGTATTCCCCTAAGAGCAGGCATCTGTAGATTCTCCAAGGAAAAGAAACACATTGAACCACCAACAGCAATACTTCCTGCCAAGTCTTTGACACTGAATATAAATGCAAAACTGAATTACACCAATGGCATTCAAACAGATTTCTTCTGCCAATGTTTACACACACACACACACACACACACACACACACAAAGCTTTGGCAGTCAACCAGATAAACTTTGGGTCCTTTCACTATTATAGGTCACTGTGAAAATGCAGAGAATAAAAAGTGGCCCTGGGGAAGACCAATACCACAGAATAAATAGACATATATTACCTTACCATTCCAGCCTGGAGACACTGACTTTAGAAACCATCCAGTGTAATTACACACATAAATGAGAACCTGAGGCCAGATAGATTAAATGCTACCAGAGTGCTCCTGACAGCCTTGGCTAGCCCCTGCATTTAGGTTTAGGAGTCAGAGATGCATGACAAAACAGATAATCCCCTTTAATTGTCTAAATATCTACCCCTGCTTCTATCCCACATACACATTATAGTTCCTTGTGTGAAATTACCACTTACATGATGTTTCCCCCCAGACCACTGGCCATAATGCTCCATTTCTTCCACCAATTCATCACAGGCTTTTTCAGAAAAGATGGGAAACCAAAAGACATCAGGACAAGGCTATAAAACAAGGCATCACCATTAAGAGAATAATAGTTTGTATCTTTTAAGTAATAAATGGCATTTCAAAAGTAACAGGATGGGATATTCAATATTCATCTCATTTAGATGCCTTTTGAAGAGGTTTGCCCAATATTACTGACATTACTGTTACAAATAATAGTAGCTTTTCTTTAATGCTAAGACTTTTTTTTCTTTTTTTGCATTTTAACATCTATAAAATCAAGACATATCTTAGACTCACATTTGGCCAGGGGTCCACCATGATGTAGTTGTAATGCTACAGTGTGTGTATACTTGGCAAATTTTCATTCTGCTTCACCTTGTGTGTACGTATACATCTGTGTGTGTGTGCACGTACACGCACGCATGTAGCTGGTGTTGCACTTGAGTTGACTTGCCCTTTGAAATGTTTTCTAAATAATTTACACTACGATTTGTCATTGACTCTTGGTGGGAATGCAAGCTGGTGCAGCCACTCTGGAAAACAGTATGGAGGTTCCTCAAAAAGTTGAAAATAGAACTACCCTACGACCCAGCAATTGCACTACTGAGTATTTACCTCAAAGATACAAATGTAGTGACCCGAAGGGGTACATGCACCCCGATGTTTATAGCAGCAATGTCCACAATAGCCAAACTGTGGAAAGAGCCAAGATGTCCATTGACAGATGAATGGATAAAGAAGATGTG